>NC_137462.1:108526720-109081174 GCF_964235325.1 Thermobia domestica | reverse complement strand
GTAACACGTAACTGGAGCACAACAAATACAAGGTAAAAGTGAATATGTCTCCCTTTCATCTTGTACATTCAGATCACGACTTTTTAAAAATATTAATTGGTACAAAAAGCACTGAACAATCGTCTTTCGATCATAACTAAATATACAAGCAAAGTTCATGTCGTATATACGGACTATTTCGTAGTTTATTCACCGAATTCATTCTTCACATCACACATTTTAGCTGAAAATAATCTAAAGATGAAAATGCATGAAAAAATTGGCTGTTTTTTTAAAAAAAGTTTTTTCATGATCTTTCTACCTGGAATATTTTTTTTTCAAATGTTTCAATTTTGATGAGATAACAATATATTCCACCTAACTTTACCCATACACACGATGAGTTTCCTAGTTTCAATGATTTTTTTGCACGGTAGCTGTTAAGGTAATGTTCAACAATAACAATGTTTTAGATAATTAATTAATAATAAACGTGTCAGCAAAAAGTGTATTGGAAATATAATGGTTAGATTCTGCTTCACGGAATTATTATTTACAATTTGCGCACAAACGAAAAATTCAGCTAGTAGCATCTTTTAGGAGCTGAAGACACACTTTATATGAAAGCATGGGCCGAAGAAATATATCACATTTACAGAGGTCATTAATATTCGAGAAGGAAGAAGTTAACAACGATATTCACAAGTTTTTTATTTCTAACATATTGACGCAATGTAACAGTAAGGAATGAGGAAATTCTTGAATTAACCAACTTTTACTAGGAAAGAACCTTTGGCGTTCATAGCTTTAATTTTGTAAATTGAACTCATATTGTTCTCATAACAGAGTAGCTGAAGTTTACAGTAAAGTGGTCCCCGAACGGAGAACATGATTTGAGGGTAATCTTATACCAAAACAAACATTACTTCTTTATCTGTTTTATTCTTCACGTTGCTACTTTCTTGGCTGTCAGCTTCAACTCAGTCAACCCAAAAACACACATGACAAGATGTGTAAATTTCAGACATCGATAACATACCAGGAGGACGACCGTGTTTAGACTCTCGTAATCACCAATAGATGGCACTATACTTCTCATGTCTTTTTAATATAAAGTTTTCGGAAATGACAATTCACAATAACGCAATCAATTTGAGGAAATGAATGATGAAACTTGGCCCAAACAATTCTTCTAATTACCTCCTATATTGTGTTTTCTCTTCCTAATTCTCAGTATTTCTAATTTGTTTTTAGTTCGAACCAGTTAGTTTTCTCAATTCTTCTCCATATCCACTTTTCGAATATCTGTAGTCATTTTCCAACGGTTTTGCACAACGTCAATATTTGTCTCCTATAGACCACAACACTTTCCAATAAACGAAACAGTAGACATCTTTTCTTCAACTCTTTATTCAAAGACGTACAAGGTGCTTCCACTATTACTACTTTTCTTTTTGTTTCACATACGTATTTCATGTCTTCAATTAGGTACAGAAAACTAGTTATCCGTTCCTACTTATTGACACAGATCGTTTGGTTCCAATAACTTTGTTCTTGTTTTACTATGTTAATCGTCACCCTACAGAGGTTGTTCAGCCTACGTTTAGCCAATTTCGTTCCTTCCCCCTCCCGGGCAGAATGGACTCGCCCGACCTAGTTTGTGGTGTCCTGCAGTGTTGTGCAGTGACTTCCTGGGAACGGAGTTGTTTTTCCACGCGGACGACAATAACGCACAAAACAGGACCATTGTTGTGAGTGTTGTGTTAAATTTGTTTCCAAGTGTGTGAGTTTCCGCTCTGTGACCAAAACGCCGCCCAAACTAAGCCGGTTTTGGGAAGGCTACGTTGCGGCTCTTTATGACGCCCATTTTAGTGTTTGTCATTAGAAAACAGTGCAAGAAGAATGGTTGCAACATCAGTTTAAGTGGAATAAAAAATGTTATTAAGAAGTACAAGGGAACGAAGCTCCTCCATTTGGATCACCAACAAAGTTGCCTAGGAAGCGGGAATGCACCAAGGCCACCTCCACCATGCAGAGGAAACTTCGCAAAATGGCAATGCAAGAAAATCCGCCAACATAAAGGTGTATGGCTAATCGTCTTGACGTGTCTTTGGGGACTGTGAGCCGGACCTTACACCATCAACTCATGCTGGAAAAAGTCATGAAAGCTCGCGGCCATCTTCTCAAGGATGCCCACCAAAAGGAACGAAAGTGTAACGCCCGGAAGCTGTACGAACGAAATCTGGCAAAACAAAGGTGGATGTACGTCGTAACGCTCGATGAAGCATGGATTTGCCTTTCTGACTGCGGCAAATCGAGAGCCATCATGTACCGGCGCCAGGAACTTCAGAAGGTGGGTCCGTGTCTGTAAAGAATCCTTCCCAAAAGGGTTCATGGTCGTTACTGGCTGCTGTTACCGAGGTAAACTGAAGATTCGTAGGGTGGCGAAGAACTGCAAAATCTGCAAAATAAATTCGCAGTATTTTCAGGAGCAGATCATGCGGCCGACCTACGAGCATAAGATTCTAACAATGTACGGAAATTACGCCAATCTGATGCGCATTCACATGGACAAGGCCTCATCACATACCTCACCATCGTCCCTCGCATTCTACAGGGAAATGGAGGAGGCAAGTGGTATACAGGTGATACCTTTCAATGAATATGTAATTTCGCCCCTTTAGAATATGTAATTCAATCGAAGTATAAAATCCCAGATGGATCTAAGTGTTAACTAGATTCAAATATTTATTTTTAAACAGTTCACCTGTTTATCTCAGTTTGGCTATTTTCTAAATGGTAAATCAAAATATGGACACAGAAATTGTGCATTATTGTCTTTAAAAGCTTAGAACTTTAGAAGCTTCAAAATTGCATGCAATTATGGATTTTAATTTAATAATGGTCTACCTCAGAAAAGAAAGGGAACAAGAAGCAAACGTGCAAAATTTACTTGTTTTCATCGACGCAAGTGGAAAATGACGTAAAGATATATAAATATAAGCTACAGAACTTTAATACGGAATGCTGTTATAAAAGCCATACTTTCTTTCAGTCATCACATATTATTAATTTAAAATACTTAAGGTTTTTTTTTTTAACATAATGAAACATCAGCATTATTCTTATATTTTAAATATTCAAATTTCTCTTCCTGGCAAAAGATAGAATTACCATGAAATTTAGCTTAAATAGTTTCCTGGGTCTAATTTAAAGGGAATAATATTTTTGTTTAGTTTAACGATCGAAGGTTTATACTTCGAGGTAAAGGAGACGGAAGATAACCATAGAATGAAGAAAGTGGGAGGAAACGAGACAACTCCGAGAACACTTGATGTTTATCCACCACATGGTATAGGGATCTCATGCAACAGTGATAGAAGTAACAAACAAATTAATATTTTTTGTAAAGATTCGTGATTTTAAAGATACTTGTCATTGTGTTTTTATGTTTATTTTGAATATTACAGAGTTATTTACTGAAGTTCTTTACAGAAACTAAATTATAAAAATCTTCATCTGTTTTCTTGACAAAAATATCGTTTTAATAGCCCAGTTTTACGAAAGAAAGAAAAGTAACTTGTCTTATGGGCTGGGCAGCAAAATTTATTTAGGTTTTGGTTTATTTTCTGCTAGGTTGTAATACTGACATTGTAAGTAAATGTGATTTTACTTTGTTTCCTTCTCAACTTCCTATTCAGAAATCGGATTTGATGAATCTCATGATATACCAGAAAACAGCAGAATGTTTCTTAAATGTTCTTCCTTTTACCTTGCAAATTTCAACAGGTTTTCATAAATTCTCCTTATTTTTGGCTTTAAGGAAGGAAACTGGACAAAGATATGTTTTAGGGACTTTTGAATTGGCAGTAGAGCAATTAACATATGACGTGAAGCAGATGGTTAATCATTTAGTCTGCTTGTAGTTATGATATTTTCCCTACTTTCATAACTTATTTAATCGTTCTGGATTAAAAATGTAAATAATGTATCACATTTGCGACTTAAAATTATCATAATTTTCTGTATTGTAGCTATTTCGTTTGTTTACCGGAAATATCATACCCATATCGCAGTATTATCGTTGAATTTCCACTTCTGACTGTGGCAAAAATGCATGGAAAAACAGCCAGACCTGATGAGAATTCATAAAGGTCTAGGTTCAGTTTTTATGACGTAAGTCTCTCGAAGGCAGTCTCAATTTTTGAGAAGAGAGAATATTGTGTCTATGTTTTTCCTTTTCTTCCATCATGTCAATTCTATGAATTATTTAATCATAATTCACTGTATTTGTCCTATTTTCTTTTAGCCTAATCCTTTTAGTCATGTACTTTCTGCCTCGCTAAAAATTTAGTTTCATTCTATTACAAGGAAATATTGAATGGATACACAAAGAAAATAAACACAACCATGTTGGGATTTGTCACATTTTTCTGAATTTTACTTTTTTTTCTTCCAAACATATTTTTTCTCTTTCTTTTCACGAGTGCGGATTTCTTTTACACTTGTCCAACATATTTGATTTTAACAAGACATTTTTTTTACCTTTCTTGTTTAATACAAAAAGAGAAAGTTATCGATAACAAGTCCTACATATAATTTCCCATCGTGTTCTTGACAGAACCTGACTCAAGAGTGACACCATTACTGGCACAATACGTTCAAGATATATGCAGGCACTATCCACACAATCACGAATTTTCATGCATTTTCTGCATCACGAAAGAAGAAAAAATCACTGCAAAATATTAAGAATAGCTGCAAGACTGTTTTGGTTTCTGTATACACAAAATATTGACCTTGTTTTGTTTCGGAAACCACGACTTCCTTAATCCTGGAAAAGACGATACCCAATATGGATCGATCTCCATTCGCTCACACGATATATTCGATCAAAATACAGAGAGAAAAATAATATTCAAGCTTGCACTGACATTCCATAAGAAACACAGTGGTTTCCCGAAAGTGAGACCGGGTATTATTATTTATCCAAAAGACAAATGAGGATTTATCTATTTACACACACACACACACACACACACACACACACACACTATATATATATATATATATATATATATATATATATATATATATATATATATATATGTGTGTGTGTGTGTGTGTGTAAAGTAGCCTGTTTATTATGCTGCATATTTTGGGGCCAGGATTTATTTTTGGCGTGGGCTTATATTACGAGCAATCTAAAAAATTATGCTAGGGCGTATTTTCTGGTTCGGTCTTATTTTCAGAGAAACGCGGCAGCAACTGGATCAATTCAACTTCAAAACTTACTTTATATTACTAATGTAAACCTGACATTTACATGACTAATTAGAACTGCTTTTCCATCTCCAACATCGTTAATCAGTGTACTGTTAGCTTAAACTTATTTTATATAGTTTTAAAGAAAATCTGAAGGAGACAATTGTCATGGATATCTCTATATGAACATTCAAATTTAGTGAAAACTTCTTTTTTGCCACTCCCAAAAACCGAAATTGAACGAAACTGTACATGGACAGAAATGCAAATTTACCAAGTATTTTATCCTTAACACGTAACAGGTATTTATAGGTAAAAAAGACCTATATGGTTTCAATTCTGTTTGTAACCTCTAGGGTAGTCACACTATAGCAAGGTGCTTTATGCTATTCTCCTCATTTGATGTGAGTAAAACGTCAAAACAACAGCAAATAGGAAACTCTATTTCGCTACCATACATAGTATAAGTCAAAAAAGACTCATACATATCGTTTACGTAATTTCTTGAAATTTACAGGATAATGGCTGAGATACACAAAAAATGAATAGAGTTCTGCCAAATGAAGAAACTGACAGACATTTACTTCACAGTGATAAAGAAGGCCTCTGGTGCTTCTAGTAAAGTTAGATTACAAGCTAATGTCTGAAATTGAAATAAGCGACAAAGGGGTTGAAGATCAAGAAACTGAGATGAGGACAGTTCTACAAATGTCCTAGTCCTAGAAAATGGGTTCCAATAAAGGTAATAAATATTATACGGAAAGGATAATTTGCACGTGTGTTGTAACAAGAAAAGAAACAATATCCCACATGAAGAGTTTTTGGAATAGGACTACGAAAATCTCTGACGATGAAACACATGCATCGTAGATTTTAATTACATGGTTTTCAAAAGATTTGAAAAATCTAATTGCCAAGGCCGGAAAATTCACAGTTGTTACTCAGTATGATGGAAGGGAGACTAACCCGGGATGTACTTGAACGCGAACCCATAAAGTGGGGGTGATGTATATATTTCCTAAAAGCTTAGGTTAAGGTAAGATCAAAACCGGTTACCAAAATTGGGGAGGTCTCATGCATTCCGCTTGGGGGCAGCACTTTACTCATTTTTATTAAGATCTTTAAGTGTGTCTATAAAGTCCGTTGCAACCCCGAAGAATCTGAAATGGCGAGACAGATATGAAAACAGAAAAACACTTCTTTTATCCTTTCAAAAGTACAACGTATCAAAGTAAAATAAATTGCTCCAGGGTCCCCCGCAGGGTCCCACACGGGGTCCAACTCAAAATTTTTAAATAGAAAGGGGGTCAACTTGCATATCGCATGAAAGTTGTTGTTAAATGAAAGAAGATAAATCAAGCCTCGACTCTACGATAAGCCTGTGCAAAATAGTGGTGGGTCAAAATGTCAACATAATCTTAATTGCAAATAGTGATGAGCAAATGCAAGACCAAGACCAAGACCCGGGTGGTCTTGGTCTTGGTCTTGGTCTTGCACATCCAGTCTTGGTCTTGGTCTTGCACTGGAGCCTTTGGTCTTGGTCTTGGTCTTGTTCTTGCACACCCAGTCTTGGTCTTGGTCTTGGTCTTGCTGCAAGAGTCTTACAAGTCTTGCTTTTAAGAAATTGTGTGCTTTTCATACGTAAACTTTACTCTGAATAAATTCTACAATGCGCCAATAGTAACGGAAATACATTGTATGTTCCTAAATGAAATATAGTTTACCTTCGTGTAAGTATGATGATAGTAGACAACATGGGTGATAACCTTTATTTTCTTTTCAATGGGTCCCCACGCTTCATTACTTATAAGATAAATTACAACGTTTCGTAATCTTTTTATATTTTTTTTAACAGATTCAATACTCTACTGGTTGGGGAGACGCATGAAAGAATATCAAAACGGCACAGACTAATGAAATACCACAAATTGCTAAATTATTTTTACACTCTAAAGGCGTCAGATATATATATATATATATATATATATATATATATATATATATATATATATATATATATATATACCCTCCATTCCAAAAGAAACCGAACTTTTGAAAACAAATAATACCACTAGTGCCATCTGTTGTAATATTTTATCGGTAGATGGTGTAGTCCCTCATTGACAACTGGTATAAATGTCATGACATTTGGATGCACGGCAACAAAGTTATTGCGTTTCAACTGTCAGTGTGTTGTGTACATCGGTCGGAAAATGAATTTCAAACAACGAGCTGCAATTGAGTTTTGTGTTAAACTGGGTAAAACTTTTAGTGAAACGCACCAAATGCTACAAACTGCATATGGTAATGAGTGTCTATTCCGTACGCAAGTTTACGAGTGGTTCAGGTGATTCAAATCGGGTAGAGAGACGCTGAATGATGACGAAAGATCAGGCCGTCCCAGAACCGGATTATCGGAAGAAAACATCGAAAAAGTGCGTGAATTCATCAAACATAACAAAAACTCGTCGGTGAAAGTTATTGAAATGGAATTAGGCATTCTTCAAACAACCGCATACCGCATTTTGACCGAAGTTTTGGGCCTTAAGAAGGTTAATTCGCGGTTTGTACCACACAAACTCACCGAAGACCAAAAAGTTGATCGAATTGCGCATTGCAAAGACATCGTTAAAAGTGCTCGGCAGGATCGAAACTTCTTGAAATCGATTGTAACTGGTGACGAGACGTGTGTTTTTAATATGAGCCCGAAACAAAGCGGCAAAGTGCTGAATGGAGAGCGCCGGATGAAGGAACACCCAAAAAAAAAGTCGCTTGGTGAAGTCAAAAGTTAAGGTGATGCTGATTTGTTTTACGATTCAAAAGGAATTATCCACAAAGAATTTGTTCAGCCCGGCCAGACAGTCACTGGAGAGTTTTACTTGGGCGTCATGAAGCGTTTGCTGGCAAGAATTCGTCGTATTCGGCCCGAATATCGCGAAATCGGCAGTTGGACTCTTTTGGACGATAATGCACCATCACATCGTTCGCGAATTGTAACTGAATTTTTGGTCAAAAATAACATTATTCGGTTGCATCATCCGCCCTATTCACCAGATCTCGCTCCGTGCTATTTCTATCTGTTCCCGAAACTGCATTTGGCGATGAAAGGAAAGTGGCACGCATCGATTGATGCCATTTAGAAGGCGACGACCGCCGTCCTAAAGACCATTCCAATAAAGGACATGGAGAAGTCGTTTGACAACTTGTTGGAGCGTGCAAATATGTGTATCGATGCAGAAGGGGAATACATTGATTAATAAAAATGATTTGTTCCAAAATGTACATTGCTTTTCTGTTTTTTTAAAACGTTCGGTTTCTTTTGGAATGGAGGGTGTGTATATATATATATATATATATATATATATATATATATATATATATATATATATATAGATTAGCTAATCTTTGTACTGAACAAACTTCCTATTAAATATTGAGATTTTATTTTACTGATTCCAATATTTACTCTATGGAACAGAAACACGGACATTACGCAAAATCGATGAAAAAAAAAAAAAAATATTGGAGGCTTTCGATAAAAGGAGAGAATTAGCTGGGTTGAACGGAAAACTAATGAGAAGGTGATTAAAAAATTAGCAGTAGGGGAGAAAAGAATTTTAGATCTAATTAAGAGGAGGAAAAGGAACTGGTTGAGACATTGGCTGAGGAGGAACTTTATTATGAGGGACATGCTAGAGAATATAGTGGAAGGAAAGAGAGGGAGGGGCAAAGGGGACTCTAGTTGAAGGAAGATATTAAAACAGAAAATTGCTACGTCAAGACGAAGAGACTAGCTGAGGACCACCGTATATCGAATTTTCTGAGTTGCAACAAGTGTCCTGCCAATAATGGCAGAATAGCTATGATGATGATATGTTAGCAATATTGGCCTCCCCCCACCAAAAAAAGAGAGAAATTAAAATAATAACGATTATAATCAAACTTCTTAATATTTTAGTATAATTTGAGTAAACACTGAAAACGACCCGACTGTCCATGTCTTTTGTGTAAACTCAACTTATACAAATACTTTTGACCTATATTAGAAATACAAGTTATTTGAAATACTGTACAAAACCACTGTCACTTGTGAATATGGATTATTTATTGTTGTATAACATTATGTCGCTCAATCCTCGTGTGAAATATACCTGAGGAGGCTAAAAGTTATATTGATAAACAATTATTCAACGTATAAGCACCCGCCCATGAAACCAAACTTGCGGTCACGTACAGGGCCGTGCAGTGGAAACTCAGCGCCCGGGGCGAGAGTATACGATGGCGCCCCCATACATATATTCCAAGTAATTTTTCCTATCTTTTTTCCTTTATTCCTCCGAATTTTTCGCCCCCTTACTTCGGCGCCCGGGGCGTTCGCCCCGCTCGCCCCTCTCCACCTCACGGCTCTGGTCACATACACAAGTTTTTGTCAATGTAATGAAAATGTTATTTAAATATTAAGTTTTTGAACACACATTAAAAATTTCTAACGGATGCTTGATCCTCTTTGCCAAGACCATAACCATGTAGTCGGCACCTATGATGTACGGAGTTACCGATGTTCAATACTACATTTCTCTTTAGTTTTAGAAGAAGAACACCAGTAATACGTTTTGAAATGATGTAGTATCTAGTTTTAGATTCCACGATTATGCACCGAGACTAAGAGAAATGGTGATGATGAGAAATGAATGAAATGGTAGAATGAAGAAAGTAGGAGGAAACGGGAAAACCCCAAGGAAACCTACACACACGGACTCTATCCATCAAAATAGCTCACATGGTGAAAGTTGGGATCAAACTAGGGACCCCAGCACCAAAGGGGAACGCTCTACTACTGAGCCAGTACTTGTGCAAGACTCTTGCGCAAGAGTCTTGGTCTTGGTCTTGGTCTTGCAGGTATGGTCTTGGTATTGGTCTTGGTCTTGCACCCCTTGGTCTTGGTCTTGGTCTTGCATCGGGATTCCTGGTCTTGGTCTTGGTCTTGCACCCCTTGGTCTTGGTCTTGGTCTTGCATCGGGATTCCTGGTCTTGGTCTTGCATGCAAGACTCTTGCAAAAACTGCAAGACCAAGACTCTTGCGCTCATCACTAATTGCAAAGTCTTTGGTCACTCGTATGAATCTGAAACTGCGGGATAGGTGTAAAAACAAAAACACGGATGTGTTATTATTTCAAAAGAATAACATTCAAAGTAAAAACATGTTCTAGTCTCCCTCGTAGGATACCAGACGGGGTCCAACTCAAAATGTTGAAATGGGAAAGGGGTTCAAGCTGAGTATCGTATTATAGCTGATGTTAAGTGAAAGATGAAACAAGTCTCGACTCTTGATGATAAGCCTGTGCAAAATGGTGGTGGATCAAAATGTCAACACAAGTGTGTTAAAAGATTCTAGGTTCTTTTAAACTATCTCACCGTTTCAGATTAATAGGAGTGGCCTTAGACTTTTCAATGAAGATTGCGTTGATATTTTGACAAACCGCTATTTTTCAGTCTTATTGTGGAGAGTCGAGGCTTGATTTATCTTCTTTCATTTAACAACAACTTTCATGCGATATGCAAGTCGACCCCCTTTCCATTTAAAAATTTTGAGTTGGACCCCGTGTGGGACCCTAGGGCAATGTATTTTACTTTGATACGTTGTACTTTTGAGATGATGGAAGACGTGTTGTTTTTCTGTTTTCAGATCTGTCTCACCGTTTCAGATTTTTCGGGGTTGCAACGGACTTTATAGACACGCTTAAAGAACATAATAAAAATGAGTAAAGTGCTGCCTCCAAGCGGAATGCATGAGGCCTCCCCAATTTTGGTAACCGGTTTTGGTCTTACCTTGACTTAAGTTTTCAGGAAATATATACATCACCCCCTCTTTGTGGGTTCAGGTTCAAGTACATCCCTAGTAAGAAAAAGGTCACAGCCAGTAACTTATTTATTGCATTAAATATAACGATCTTTGAGTAAATTAGTCACACGACTCTTATTGAAATACAAAAGCAAACATACAAACTGCATATTTGAAAATAACTTGCCCCTAAAGTATATAAGTTTGTTGTAATTAACATAAAATATGAGAACATGTTGATGTTCAACCATCAAGTTGTTAACTAAGCAGCTTTCTTTTGTACCACGTTAAACTTGTCTGCCAGTTTCCAGCAATTTTTAGATATGCTATAATTTCCAGTTTGTATTTGAAAATTGAATCTATGTTGATATAGCAAGTGATAATATTCTAGAGTTTTTCTTATATGTGGCTTATATTCTGAAAATCGATATATATATATATATATATATATATATATATATATATATATATATATATATATATATATATATACTGTATATATAAATGAAGTATACACATGTACTTTTTGCATACTTTCATAAATAAATAGAAAAAAACAAGACAATAATATCTTAAGTATCATTCAACAACTATATTGTATTGGTTTCGCCAGATACAAACGGAATTTTCTGGGTTCCTATGACCATTATATTCAGTTAACATACATAGAAATAAGTTACAAATTGCGGATTGAACGGGTTACTACTTGATCTGAAAAAAAAAAAAAAACATGAGATGAAATCTTTAACATCCTACGGTTATGCCCTTTAGGCTAAAGCATACAGATGATTAATGGAAATGAACAATCATAAAATGATTGGTGGAATGAGAATGTGGGAGAAAACAGGCAAATACCGAGAAAATCCACGGACACGATGTTGTCAACCATAAGCTCGCTTGGCCTGGGATCGAACCAGAAACCCCAAGTACCAGAGGTGAGCGCTGAGCGCTCTGTCAGTAAGCAACTATGCCCATGTGCCACCATAACTTGATGTGGTTTGCCCATCGTGTATCTCTTCATTCAATCTTAATGTCATTTTATAAAGTTATAAAAATGGAAATTGAACTTTTTTTTTCCCGCAAGTGATTATTTCCGCTTCACTGATCTTCAACGGAACCACACCCCATAATATGATTATCCACTTCTTGATCTTCATCCATGCGATACAAACATCAAAAGATTTTCCACTTTCGTATTGTTTCTCTCGCCTTAGGCTAACATCATTTCACCTGGTTTTACGAATGTCTCTGGTCAGTCAACTCCGCCGTCTACGGAATGGGCAACGACCGATATTCACTCACTTTAATCTAATTATAATACGAAAGTGAAATTCTGCCTAGCTTCAGCACTGACTGTGAGAAATAAGATTATTGAACAAACTGCGTCTTTCATTCGAATCCAGCTCTACTCATTCGTTACTATCTCAGAAAATACTTTTATAAACTGAATTTTAAGTCTTACTTTAGAACCTCACACTACCATAAAATGCGTGGTGGTGTATTCCTTCGTAATTCGAACAAGCTTAGATTCCTGGAACCGAAAATTCACAGCAGATTATTCTATAGTCCTATTCTGTAGTCTTCTCGCTAAACAGGGTATCAAAGTATTTGTCAGAACTTTCTCAATGCGTTGTAGCTATATCCTATAAATGCCATGGTGCTTGAAGTAAATATCAAAAATACCTCGATAAATGTATGTGTTGAACGGAAAATCTACATTACAGATTTCAGGCCATTGATACAAGCAATAAAGATTGAAAATAGATTGAAGTTTGCTGAGCTAGAGAATAAAACAAAATATGATTCTAAACCTATCCATATTAGTACAAAAACAGAAACGCGAATCACTAAGTCTAAGGTTTTTTGGTAGAAAAATGCTGAAATTAAGAAGACAATCCAATTAGTGGCTAATTCTTTAGTGAGTAGAAAGGAGACACAATCAAATTGTTTTAGGAAAAACATGGTGGACTGAAAAGTCACTTATTAATTAAATTCCAATACCGGGTCTAGAAAAATGCTCTGATTGTTGGTTGCAAAATCGACACAATCCAACTGTTTTGATGAAAACTTGGTCTACTGCAGGGGCGCACCCACTAGGGGCCCACCGGGTCCGGACCCCTCCCAAACTTTTTAACTCAACATACATTTGTACACTTTCTTATTAAAACTATACTTGCTTAACAGCGAAATGATTGATATAGAAAAAAATTTGATCTTACACTTCATTTGTACTCTTTCTATATAATCTATATTTTTTCTGAAAATATAGGTGGAAGTATTTTACAATTACTTATCGGGTACAGAATAATATCGGGTACAGAATATAATTCAGTACACACAGACGTAGTGCGTATAGTACACATAGTATTGGACCTCCCCAAAGCTTGGAACCCCCAACAAAAAGTTCCGGGTGCGCGCTTGGTATACAGAAAAGTTATTTGTTAATTAAATACTTGTTAATAGTAAGTACTACACTGTACTCTAAATATTATGTAGAATAGAAAACTACTTCAAATATATTTCACTAATTAGTTATTTCAAAACTGATACTCACTATAAAGATAACAAATACTCATTCATTTGTAAAATCTCAAACCAATTTTCGATATTTTAATATTTGGAAATACCAGACATTTTATTTACTTTTTTTCTAATATAGTTTTGTACTGCGAAAACGACCGCTAAACATTAACGTCGCCAAGGAAAGTTCGCTTCACTTTTACAGAAAATTTAAAATCCTAATATTTGACCAATATCCTACATAAAATGGTTAATTAAAAGTGAGATTATGGAAATAACAATGTAATGCAGTAATAATGGAAACTCAAAGTAAGTGGCTATATGATAACAATTTCTGGATTTGATACATATGACTTATTTTAGTGGAGTCTGATAGACTGGACCCCCAAAGTACAGGAATCCTAAAAGTAATAAAATATCTTGAACTTCTTGTTTTAATGCTCCATCAGAACTTGACTTCATGAAACTATAATAATAATAATAATAATAATAATAATAATACGAAGGAAATTTTACTAAAAATAACTTCTACTGCAGCTATAAAATACCAACCTTCACCTCCACATGAAGCAAGGACTGACCTTGCAATACTGACCTACTAATACCAATAGTATGCCATGTATTCAATTTATGATATTAAGAAATTTGTTACATTTGTTCATGGTAACTACAATTAAAGTCAATCATACATTTTTATCCCTTGAACACAGATAATACAATTAAAACAGAAAAAAAAAATTAGGACTTACTGATTTATAACTTTTACGGAAACTATTTGTTTAATTTAAAGAGAGGAAATAATACAAGCTTACTCATCCAGTTATGTGTGAAAAAGGGAACATCTTGAAATAAAAGACAAGAAAAAAAGAAAGAAAAAGAAAAACCGAAAACTTTCTTCGGCGCTTAACAGCGATCTACATTGTGCTATAAAATCATGGTTGTTATAAAACTAGTGACCACGAACGAAGCGAGTGTACCATCACTCAACACATGACTCTTCCGAGTTTTTCTGCAGACTGAGCTGACACAGAGGCAAAAGAAAAGAAAGGGGCTAGTTTCTTCAATAATAACCCTCATTGTCCCATCACTAGAACTGGCACACACCATACATTTAACGTTTTGCTGCATCAAAGCAAAGTGATTCGCTCAGAGATTTTTATTAGACAATCTATCCACTTCTCTCCACATTTGGCATTGTTAAACACAAAATACATGAATGAACAAAGGAACACAAAGAAGGTTTTATCTCTGTGTCTGTAATACTGTCGTTCTTTTAAGTTGGTTCTGCAAACATTGTATTTCATCGAGATGTTATATTTGCACAGAATATAATATCTAAATATATCCCAGTAATTAAGATGACAATTATGTTGGAAATCCGACCTCCTAGATAAAGAGATTTACTAGTTTTCGAAACAAGAACAAGTATTTGAAAGTACTGATAGGTTTATAGCATAACCAGAAATTTATATATTTTGACAAATTCTAATAATTGGCATATCGAAAATCAGTACTGAACCACTGAAAAATAGAAAATATATTACAAATGAAAACTTCCATGACATTTACTTCTGAAGGCTAATATCTGAATCTGTCCACATCTCATACTATCTATTAAAATGCAGGGTAAAAGTTGTACTACTAAAATTAATTTTATTAATGTTTACACATCAAGAACTTATGTTTGTGTTTAACTACTATCAAAGCAAAAAATTATATTTGTTGTAATAAACGAGGCAAAGAAAATGTACAGATTTTCTACTTACTAAATATCACTTTTCTTCTTCCACTGTATCATTTTCTTTATATACAGATGGTGATCAGAAAAATGGAAACATCTGAACGAAATTGCAACTTACCAGATTAATATGGTGTCGGGCCACCTTTTGCCTTCAGAACAGCCTTGATGCGACGTGGGATGGAGGCATAGAGGTCGTGAATGGTAGCAAGTGGAATTTTACACCATTCCTCCTGCAGGGCATCGGCCAGTTCTGTGAGAGAGGATGGAGGTGGAAATCGTCGCCGGAGTCGCGTTTCCAAGACGGACCACAGATGTTCAATTATGTTGAGATCTGGGGATTGGGCGGGCCAGGGGAGGTGCTGAACTTCATCCCGATGTTCCTCAAACCACGCTGCAACAATGCCAGCTGTGTGAATGGTGCATTATCATCATGGAAATTGGCGTCATTGTCCGGGAACAACATCCGGACCATAGGATGCAAGTGGTCTCCTAAAATTGCGACATAATCGTTGGCAGTGATTCGTCCGCTAAGTGTGACCACAGGATCCAATGAAAACCATGATATGGCGGCCCACAGCATCACCGAGCCTCCGCCATGTTTCACAGTTGGGCGGAGACACTGCAGATCATAAGCTTCTTTGGGCGTTCTCCATACATAAACACGGCCCGTGGTTGGGAATAGGGTGAAGGATGACTCATCCGACCATATCACACGTTTCCAGTCCTCAACGGTCCAAGTTGCATGGTCGCGGCACCATTTGCGGCGTGCGAAAGCGTTATGGTCCCTGATGAGCGGTTTGGCCCGTGCAACACGACCCCGTAAGTTCATGTCATATAATTCGCGGCGGACTGTGATTGTCGAAACAGGGTGGGGGAGGTGCTGATTGAGTTCCTCCGTCACTTGCTCCGCAGTGGCACGATGGTTCTGCGTGACAATGCGCTTTAATAGCCGGCGTGACCTGTCACTAATGATTTTCTTCCGCCCACTGTTCCGCTTCCCCGATGTGGTTTTCCCGTGTGTTGTGTAGGCCGTCATCACCTTCGACACTGTCCCACGCGACACACCTAACACAGTAGCCACTGTCGTCACACTCACTCCACATAACCGCGCACCAACAATTTGCCCTCTTTGAAAATCTGAGAGGTCTCCCATTTTACACTACCTCCGTCTGCTGCAGCCACTGGACACTGTTGTTCCACTGCGCCTGACGTAGTATGGAGACCGACCTAACACACCACCACCAGCGGTCCGGCGCTGCGGGCGCCACGACACCACTGCCAACCCATACATCTGACGTGTTGCCAACTACAGGTGTTTCCATTTTTCTGATCACCATCTGTAGTTCTTACGGGAAGTCTTAGTTAAGATGGCCATTCTTCACATTCGAATTAATTGAATTCCCTTTGCTATACCACATTTCAATAAAAGTTTACTTTATAGCACGTAACATCTAAATTAGGGTGGAACGAAAAGAGACTTGATTTTTAAATCTTGTTTCTAACAGTACAGAAAAACTGCCTCGATGTGAAAACGATAAAAGTAAAATTTTAGGATAGTAGGAGAACGCTTGGAGGTGCCGCAAGTACGAGAGTTTCATAAATCTGACGTTTCTTGTTCGATTTCAGCCTCGTTCACTCTTTTATCTGCACTGTAAAAACTTTTTGATTGTACTTGTTACGTCTCTTTATTGGTGAAGCAAACTTTTTTGGGGGGAGGGGGGGTTGAATTTATGAGAGTTCAAAAAAATACCAAAAATGTGCAAAAAAACACCAAAAATGTGCAAAAAAACAGTCTTTTAAAACGACAAACTATTGTATTACTATAGGATATTCCTCCCCCCGAAAAGGTGACTAGTGATACTCCAGATCCCGTTTAAATCCTAGTTCACCCTCCCGATGAGGGTAGGACACTACTATGAGTGGAAAGTGGGTAACATGTAAAATGATCGAAAACGATCGATATTGTGTGGAATCTACAGCTTTTCGAGGTCGTTGAGATGAAGGGTGACACTTTCAAAGTCGTTTAGTTTAAATTCAATATCAGGCACCAGTGCGGAGTAATGCTCCTGAAAGTGGGAAGGGGTGACATGTAAAAATAATCGAAAACGACCGATATTAGTGTGAAATCTATAGTTTTCGGGTCGCTGAGATGAATAGTGGCAGCCCTAACAACGTTTAAGTCAAAATTCAGCGACCAGTGGGGTAAGACACCACTAACACACTTGAAAGGTAGTGACATTTAAAATAATCGAAAACGATCGATATTAATGTGGAATCCGTACTTTTCGAAGTCGATGAGATGGACAGTGACACTCCTGATTCGTTTTGAAGCAAAGGATGTTATATGCTCACTGAATTGAAATAAATAAAGTCGGATCGACAGCACATTTATTTGGTGATACGAACACTATAGAACAACCATTCTTACACAAAATTTATAACATGTAGGCCTATTGGAAGCTTATAGTTGGGCCTAGAAATAAAGTTACTAATGCGGCATTGCTAAAATATAGTTTAATGAAAGTGAATGCGACCTGTCGCTGGGTAACCGGAAGACGAAGAACTGTTTTTTTTTTTTTTTTTTTTTTATTCAATCAGCAGATGATCTCTCGAACAAGAAAGGAAGGAATAAAAAATCGTTCCACTCAACGCATTTTTCTTCACTTTCACAACAAACCAACGACAGAATACTAAATGGATTCTAATGAAGAGTCTTTAGAACAATTGAAAACGAAACAATGCTACAGACAGTATCTCACAGGAAGAAGACATCTATCTGTTCAGTATTTAGCCGACAACAGATTTTACTAACTGAAAAGTTTATATTGAACACAATGGCCTTTCCCCACCTTTTTTTCCTTCACTTTTTGGTCGTAAACAGATACAGTGCAAAATCCATGATGCATACATACAAATAATTAAGTATTTTCCTGTTTTTTCTTTTCTCTTAATAGTTTTCCACATCAAAGGGTCTCAAATTTTCCAATCAAATATTAGTCTAGTTATCTCTGCGGCTACGACTTATGAAATATCAAATTACTGAAGAACCTAAATAACTTCTAAATACTACTAAATCTTCTAAGGTATGACGTAAACATACATTCTATAATATTCTTGGTGTTTAATGTGGAAAAGTGTCTGAAGAACAACGTCATTATCAATCGACAGATCCCAGTGAACTGGACAAAATGATATGAGTGGATGTAAATTCTCATGCCTATTTTTCGAGAAAAATGAAAGTTTGTAAACCAAAAATTGATGTTGAATGATAATCATGCTACCTATTAAGATGAAACAGATCCTGAAATATACCCTCAGCAAAATTTTCCATTATGACTCTTAGCAAGACGACAGTATACAGTATGGTTCATGATAAAATCCAAAATTATGATACATTCTTAAACTATGATCTTTGTTTATCTATGTTCAATTAAAACCAATCCAGTGGTTCCGAAACTTTGTTGACTGTTGACACACTTTACTGCAAGCCGACGACATCGCGACACACTAGGATGATTAGAAATGAATGCTACGATGTTTGTCCGGGAACTACTACTAGATCACTACATCGATTTTGAGGATTTTTGGTACACGACCATAACCTAACTTAGGTTTTTTTTAAAATCATATTATTTATTTAATAAAATGTTACAGTAGCAACAAAAGCGTCTGAGCTCCAACCTATAAACTTTGAATTCAAACCTTTGATTTACTGTTATTTGTGATTTCACGTTTAACAGAAACAAATACTTTAAACTATGTGTACTTTAAATAAATTATTTAAGTAGACCTTTTTTCATATAAAGTTTATTTTTTAAAATTATTGTTCAAATCCTTTGTATTTTAA
Organism: Thermobia domestica; assembly: GCF_964235325.1. NCBI lineage: Eukaryota > Metazoa > Arthropoda > Insecta > Zygentoma > Lepismatidae > Thermobia > Thermobia domestica. Next base: position 109,061,980 of record NC_137462.1, on the reverse strand, counting down.
TAAGCCTTTTCCAAAATCAATGCAAATGAATTGTACTGCCATCTTTGGAGTTCTTTTAAACTATACGTTTGTGGGCGTTTGTATGCTTGTGGCCAATCCTTTCGACAATGAGATCTCGACAATGAGGCTCTAGAAAGATTACGTTTTCACTGATCGATTTCAAATTTTGTGTAGATTGTCCAATTCTAATTGAATATTTAAAAAAAACATGCCCATTATTTCTTTATTACATTTTTACGGGTACATTGGAAGTGCTGAAATTAAAAAAGACTAGCTGAACTTGCGCTCTCTAGACAGCGCATCATTCGCATATGAGTATAAATATCTTTCTCATTCCTCACAACATCGGTACATGTCCCTTTACAGACACAAGTAAAAGACGTCTTGATTAAAAAAAAAAAAAAAAAAAAAAAAAAAAAAAAATCGGCAAGGGCGAAAAAATGAAATAAAATCTTTGAGTCCCACGGTTTAGTTTTACGTCCCACGGTTATGCCGGTTAGGCTAAAGGAGACGGTGATGATGAGTAATGAATGAAATGGTGGTATGAAGAAAGTGGGAGGAAATGGGAGAACCCCAAGAAAACCCACGCACACGGTGTTTGTCCACCACAAAGTTCACTTAGCGAGGGCTGGGATCGAACCCGGGACCCCAAGCACCAGTGGTGAACACTCTACCACTGAGCCACCGTGGCCCCTATTATTTATTTGAGTATCATGACATGAAACAAAGTAGAACAGGTATCTAGTTTTGGGTTTCTAAACAATATTACTAGTAGATTTCACACGTGAATATTACATAAAATGATAAGAAGGCGATAGAAGCCCGTAAGAAGAACGAATTGTGTAGGTCGTTACTGTATTGTATTTGGCCACAACATTGCCGTTACGAAAAAGCTAATTGGATTTCTGCATTCGAAATTCCCTATAGAGAAGAACTGAGAAAATTAATCAATGGAACAAAAGTATAAACAAATAAGATTTAACAAGGATTACTGTGCATAGAACAAATGTTAAACTGAGAGAAAATGAAAGGAAAAAATATCGATTTAAGAGTTCATAATCAATTGCAAATGCTTCTCAGACCCATTACACTACAGTAGTTTCTAGACAGAAAATGGAGGATAGGAGGTTTGTAATGAGTGTTGCACCTCAAAAAGATAATTGTTTTCAACGTAGAACATAGCTGACGAAGGCTATTGCTATTCTTTGTATTGAAATGGCTTTACTAATGAAGTGATAAGAGGTACACGATAAAATAGTTAAGATGGTGTTTTCACTTGACGGAAGATATTAACGAAGAAAATTCTTATTACGAAATGAAGACATTATTTATCAGAGGGAGAAATATAGAGCCTACATATGTGGTAAATACGTTGCCAGTGATGGAAGAGTGCTTGATAATTATGTGAAGGGCAGAGACGAAGTTTTTATTCCGACTCTTCTATTCAGGATACATTATTAGGTAGATTTAGAGAAAATGATTTTCTTTTAATTGAGTGTTCATATATCCATCTCTCATTATGACTTATCCTTTTAACTACTTATATATGTCTACGATAGAAAGAAAATGAGAAAATATTCAAAGAGTCAACTAATGAATGAAATTATACAAAAACGCCAAAAATAATACAGATGTGAAATATTTTAAATCGTAAAGGGCACGCAGATGCATTTATGTGTTTTACTTGTGTTTTCTTGCAGGTTAACGTGTCACTGGAGACAAAAGTGTACTGTATGCGTACCTTTAGGCTTCACAAAGAATGTTAATGAAACATGCATGTCTAGTGGCAATATATTTTATGTGCAATCAAATCTGGTAGACGCAAAGAAGACCGTAATTGCAAGATTTGGAACATAGACCTAAACAGTGTTGGACAAGATCTCCGTAAGGTTTTCTGTTCCATTTTCTCTTTAACACGAATCAAACAATAAATAAAATTCAGATTGACAGGACATTCCAAAGAGTTAATTGTCATAAAATAAGATTATCACGTGTCTGGGTGATTGAATATAACACACACACACACACAAAGAACAAAGTAATTGCAGAAGAAATAAAATGCATGCATGTCATATAGAAAGCAGTATACAACGTTGCATGAGAAGCAGCTTTGCGACAAAGCTAATATAAAATAAATTATTGAACTTTCTCTTTTGTACGACAGTCATTTCGACATTTTTAAATTCATAAAAAACTGAAGTATAAAACGTTACTAACACTACGTAATCGATTCCACTCATAGGCGTGCCTTGGAATCTTTCCTCGGAGTTTTTCTTTTATCTTGTGCAGAGAAAACAGAAAACAAAGTACTTTGACAAAGAAAATATTCTTTTTAATATACATATATGACTATACACTAAAAAATTAAAGTCACGTGCATCATTCGGATTTTTTCTGTCTAATTATATGCCATACAGCCCTATTAAGACAAATTCTATGCGTATCACTTAGATGAGTTCGGTCTCGCGTTCGATTCTCGGTGGGAGTTCTTGCCTCAATTACAAACTCGAGTACTGGTTCGAAAACCACTTTAAACAGTAGGTCGCGTCTCACATAGCATCGGTGTTGAATAGGGACATTAAACTCCAATCAATCTACATTTGTTAAATGACATACAATTGAAGCAATCTGAAGTTTAACTTAGTTTTACTGAAGCTAACTTATAACTGAAAAAGTTTTCTGTGTACTGTTTTTATATATATATATATATATATATATATATATATATATATATATATATATATATATATATATATATATATATATATATATATTAACTTTCAAAACACTGAAAAACACAGTACCGGTATATCAAAATTTTGAGCTGGTAATTTGTTGGATTATGTAGCAAAATATGACGAAATAAAATAGCTAATGATTGTCCATCTTTGTTTAATATTATTATTCCCTAAAACTTAAAATTAAAACAATGCAGTAGTGTAATATGAAGTGTAAATATGAATTACGAGCAAAACATTCTCCATATTTACATCCAATTCAAAAGTGTTTTGCTATCCAGCAAAGTAACATGTACTTCCTGTGAAATTATCGCATTTGAACGAATTTACACAAAACTTGAAATACATGAAGATTTAAATAAACACTTTTTCAGATTATGAACACATGTTATATTGCATTCTTATTAAAATTGTACGGTTCAGATCTAACTTTTAGTGACACTATTAACCACGAATTAACATACATACCGAAGGGCACATCAGTTAAAGGAAGAACTTGAACTTCTAAAGAACTCTAGAGTTTAAATGAAAAACGAAAGATTCATCGCCACAGAAACGAAAGCTCATGATCTTGAGTCTGTTAATCGAGCTCGTTGATGCATACTTTCTAGAATTAATTTTCAGTTTATTATAAGACATTCTAAATACAACGCTAATTAATATTAACACAAGTTTCTCAGAGATGCAACTTCCGAACTAAAACCGCCTTTCACCGAAAATGCAAGGTTAACTTTCGTAATGTTAAAAAAAAATCAGTTTTATAAACATTGTGTCTCACCATTATTCCGTGTTGCAGAGACGGATGACAGATGAAAGTAAATTAACATGAAAGAAGGTAGAATGAGAATGTGGCAGGAAACGGGAGAACCCACAGATATGATGTCTACTACAATGGACTGGAATCAGAGAACCATCGCACTAGACGTGAGAGCTCAACTATTCAGCCACCGTGCACCATTTTATAATGTTTAAATTGCAAATAATATGAAGAACAATGAATCTCACATTTATGTATCTGTACGAGTATATTACGTCGTATGAGAACCAAAGGAACGTAACTCCAAGAATGGAATTTTTGTTTGCTTGGATTATGAACATAATTCTGAAAGCTCCACTTGGTGTTTTTTGAGTGTCATTGAAGTTGGCTTTGTCATTAACTTGTCTGCTATACAATAATGTGTTTACCATCTTATTAAAACAACAATTGTATCAGAAAAACAACTTTCTTCCCTCTCTCTCCTGTAAACCTACGAAAATGGAGTTACGTTCCATTGGTTCTCATACGACGATTTAATAATGCGAATTTTAAATTACAGAATTACTTTCTAGCCTCTAGTGTTTGTAGTATATTACAGTATTAATGGATAGAACTTCTTTCATATAAGAAGTCCTGACTGATTCATCACGCTCAGGCCAAACTGCTTAAGTTAGAAACTTGAAATTTGGACAGGGGATAGGATTTGTGATGTAAGCTCCCACCAAGGAAGGATCTTTGGAAATTCGATTGAGAAGGAGCCAAACGAGGGGTGGCAATTATTATTTTAAAATGTCCATATCTCGGAATCTCTGAATTAAGAGACATGAAATTTGGAACATGCACTTCTCATTTAAAATAATTAGACACATGTTTAAGTGTTTCTGTGATATTTGACTTAGAAGAGAAGAAAAGGAGATGAGAATGAAAAAGGGATGAGAATTATAATTATAATAAGATGTCCACATCTCAGAATCTCTTCGACACATGAAAGGTATTTGGACTTCTCATTTATAATAATAAGCAACGTGCTTCACAGTTTTTGTTTAATATTCGCCCTAGAATAAAAGAAAAACGGAAGAAAGAAAATGGGTGAGGTTACAATTGTTATAATTGAATGGCCATATCTAAAAAATCGTTATGAGGGACATGAAAGGTGTCTGGGCCACAACAACCGATTTTGATGAAACTTGGTAGACTAATAGGACACCTAGCAAAACTAATGTAACTAGCAGGAATTTGTCGAAAAAGCTGTAGTTTTTGAGATACAGTCGATTCATTAAAGATGACATTTGTCGTCACATCTCGGGAACGGCTCCACCGAGATCAAGCAAACTTTGCAAGTCATAGTAGATACATTATACATTTAAAACGAAATTAAAACGAATTGTCTGCACCTGCGCAGAATAATTGTGCGCATGCGCATATCTTGAAAACGTGAAGACTGGGATATATTTTTCTCTTGCTTAGTTTGAACTACATGACGAGTATAACATAATGCAAAAAAGACTAAAATGTGAGCGTTTTCAAGCAATTGAGGTGAGAAGATATTGGAGGTGGTCTGCCCCCGGATACCACCCTCTAGTTACGGCACTCTGTCTGGCTTCTCAGTCATACATTTTCATTACACCTATGTAGAAGTCATATAGGTAACGTTAATAGTCGACAAATTCCGGTCGTAGTGATATCAAGTACTGTAAGTCATGTATGTTGCACAACAGTAACACAGTACTAAGAGAATATAAGGATAAACTATCAGGCCTATGGTCGCGGTCTATTGGAACGCATCAGTGTGATGCAGGCATCTATGCTTCAAAGAAACTTGCCAAAATCATAGGTCATAAGGTTACCTATACATAGTTAGTATGGCATGAGACGAGACGTTTAGGGTTGTCTCATCTCGTCGCGTTAAACAGTCTCGTCGCAAAAAGTATAGGCTGGTTCCAATTAGGGATGGGCAAAACCGTTTTCTAGAAAAACCGAAATTCGAAAAACCGACATTTTGTTTTTCTCCAAAACCTGGCCGGTTTTTCACCTAAATCAGTTCGGTTTTACACCGAAACCGGTCCGTTTTTTTACCGAAACTGGTTTCGGTTTTCTACAAAAACCGGTTCGGTTTTTCACCAAAACTGGTTTCTGTGAAAACTTTTGGAAAACATAAAACTATTTCTGTGGAAACGGAATTGATTTCCGGAGAACAACGGAACACTATTCTGGTCAGAAATAGAACCAATTTTGAAAAAACCAGTTTCGTTGCAAAATCGGTTATTTGAAACTTTTCAAAACCCAGTTCGGTTTTCGTAAAAACCGAATTTTGTGTCTACCACTAGTTCCAATAGATCGCGACTATAGGCCTCATAGTTTATCCTTACACTCTCTTAATACTGTGTTACTGTTGTGCAACATTGATGACTTCCAGTACTTGATATCACTACAACCCGAATACGCGACTATTAACGTTAACTATGACTTTTACAGAGGTGTAATGGAAATGTATGACTGAGAAGCCAGAGTGCCGTAACTAAAGGGTGGTATCCGGGGGCAGACCACCCGCAACATCTTCTCACATAAATTGCATGAAAACGTTCACCTTTGAGCTAATCCTGTGGCCTCCTCCGATTCCAGTCATCTGTTTATATTGCGCCCTATAGTGACGCTTGCTCACATGCTTTCTGTTTATTTTCTTGCCTTCATTATCTAGGTGCTGCGCAAACAGCCCTCTTGTGCACTACTCTAAACCACCAATAGGCTAATCCTGTGGCCTCCTCCGATTCCAGTCATCTGTTTATATTGCGCCCTATAGTGACGCTTGCTCACATGCTTTCTGTTTATTTTCTTGCCTTCATTATCTAGGTGCTGCGCAAATAGCCCTCTTGTGCACTACTCTAAACCGAGGGCTCCACTGGATACATGTGCGCCATACCTTTTAAATTGTAATAGTATGTACATCATATCCTCCCGCAGAAAACCTAGTTTTTATGCATTCCCTTTATTTCTTCTTGGTGTTGCATTTTCATAAACAGCAGTATATAAAATTGAAAAATTTCCTACGCTATATTCTACGACGGGGTATTACTAAGTCACTCTGTACGTTCAACTCAGTTACATATACAGTAAAAAGCTGGCTGTCAATTCAACACAATGACTCTGTTACCCGAGTTGTGGTAAATTTTGACACACTCTTTTTGCGACTTTAGCCTCATTGGATTTTGAAGTAAATTATTAAAATGGTAGTAGTTTAATCAATCACCACACATGGTTACTTGGAGTATGGAGTAATATTATTAACACATCATTGGTAGAATTCTCTGTACCATTATCAAACAACTATGCTTATTAAAAATGTTATTTCTTTATAAATGACCCGATCTTGCATCATTTGGCCCAGTCCTCGTTTTGCTTAACTAATTATGTGACATTCTTATGACAGATAAATGAAAAGATTTGTGTCCGGCATTTTAGCCGAAATAAGGATCTTAGTTTGATCTAATCCTAGTTTCATCCAAAATGGCGGACTATAAAAAAATCGCGGAAATAAAATTGGAGGGAAATTTCAAAAGAATACTCCCTACTACGTGAAGAATTAGGAAATATTTTATTTCTCTATAACTAATTTGTAATACGAGTATTTGCTTTCGGAAAAATTTCGGATATTTTTCCTTTCCATTTGAACTTAATACTCTCTCAGCCTGTGAATAGGCTATATTTGAGATGAGAGAAAGACAAGTTACACGTAATTTATTCCCTGTTACTAATTTCAAAGTAAGTGTTTTACAAAGTAACTTTTAGTTTGAGGTTTGTTTCCAAATATCTGATATTGTCAAAAAGTACTGCTAATCGGTATCTTAAAGGAAATATAGTTTGTATGAGTATAACGGAAATATCATTTGGATTTTAGATTTCTGGTTGGTTCCTTCTTATGTGGATGCAGAAGTTATTTTATTGTTATTTTTGCGATCTTTCAAAGGATTTAATTTCAGTTCCATTGCTTAAAAAAACTGTTAATGCATTATAAGGTATTTTATTGAAAAATGAAATGAAATTTTTGAGTTTTACGTCCCACGCTTATGCCGGTTAGGCTAAAGGAGACGGTGATGATGAGTAATGAATGAAATGGTGGAATGAAGAAAGTGGGAGGAAACGGGAGAACCCCGAGAAAACGCACGCACACGGTGTTTGTCCACCACAAAGTTCACTTGGCGGGAGCAGGGTTTGAACCCGAGACCCCTAACACCAGAGGTGAACGCTCTACCACTGAGCCACCGCGGCCCCCGTATTTTATTGAGTTCTAAATAATTTTAATTCATATGAAATTTGTAAACATTTCGAGCTAGATCTGACAAAAATTAATAAATCTGCTCATAACATTTTTAATGCCAAGTAAACTTCACATGATACTGGACTATTTCTCAGTACTTGTTCGAATGTCCGAAATGCGAATGTAGCAAATGACTACAAAGCTCTTTTACTACTTTCAGCATTTGCTTTATTATTGCAAAATGTTCTGAAGTACACTAATGTTAGATGTGCAAGATATCTGGAAAAAGCTCAAGATAAACAAGTATTCTTTATACTCTAGCAGGTTTTTTTTTTTTTTTATCTGTCTCGTTGTTTCAAGAAACACTTAATCAACTATTTTTTATTTTCATTGGTGAAATTACAAATTTTGGCGTTCAGAGGACGACTTTATTCAGCATCTTTCGTAGGAAGGTCAATAGGATGGGATACGTCTTGCGAAGAAATTATCTTCCTCATACCGCCATAGAGGGACAGACGGAAGGAAAACGAGGAGTAGGAAGAAGAACACAAATGATCAATGAGTTGAAAAATAGAAGAAAATATTGGGAATTAAAAAAGGAAGCTGAAAATTGAGAAAACGTGGGAGAAACATTTCCAGAAACATACACTTGAAAAAATCATTAGTCCTAGGACCTGCCAACAGGCAGAGTACTTAAGAAAATAATAATAGTAGTAACAATTATAAGAGATAGTGACAAACTGATCTTGATATGAATTAAGCGTACGAAGGAAGGACATGTTCCATCTTCGACCTTATACCGAAAGTTATAAATTATTATTTCCGGTTTTAATGTTGAACTGTACGTCTACAGTAGTTTCACAATATGAAACGCAGCACACTTGTTTTGTGTCGGTTACAATTAAACAAAGATCATTTTCTGCAAATTTTAGAAGGCATAGATATTTAACAAATCTATTACAAAAAGGTATAAGTACTCTATCACTTGACTGACAAGGGAAGAGAGGGAAATTATATATCGAAGTGGAAGATGACTTATACACCAATCGAAAACACTAATTACGCCTATTACGAAACTGTAATAAAATTTTTCCGAATGCATATATTGTGCGAGTTATATGAATATACAGGGTGTCCAGAAAATCCGTTTCCATCCCTAGAAATCGCAAACGATGAGACAGATGCCAAAACAGGAAAACACGTGTTTGACCATTTTAAAAGTACAACGTATCAAAGCAAAAAGTGTTGTCCCAGGGCCACCCGCAGGGTCCTAGGCGGGATCCAACTCAAAAACTGCAAATTTTAAGGGGGTCAAGTAGCATATCGTTGGAAAGTTGTTGGGAAATTAATGAAAATGGAACAAGTCTCGACTCTAAAATTATCCTGTGCAAAATGGTGGTCGGTCAAAATGTCAGCAAAAACGTCATTGTAAAGTCTATGACCTCCCCAAAATAACCTGAAACGGTGAGACAGATGTCAAAAGAGGAATACACGTGTTTCATCATTTCAAAAATACAATGACTGAAAGTATAAATATTTGTCCCAGGGTGCTGCACAGGATCCCAAACGGGGTCCTACTAAAAATTTTCAAATGGCAAGAGAGGTCAAATAGAATATTGTTGGAAAGCTGTTGGGAAATGAATGAAAACGGAACAAGTATCGACTCTCTAAAATTGCCCTGTGCAAACTGGCGGCCGGTCAAAATGTACGTCCTCATTTCGATTCTTCTAGCGCATTTGCTTTTCATTTTGCAATCGGCACTTGTTGTCATTTTCAGACACTTGCACGTATTCGCTGTTAATGCTGCAAGAAAATTTTTGTTTGAATCATTTTATACTTGATAGTCCAGACACGAGCATAAATACCACTATTGTACATTAGCTATATGTTACCTAGTCAGCTCTATACCCAAAGATGTCATTTTTTTCTTTTCTTCATTTCTTAATTTTATTTTATTTCTTTATTTATTATATTACTGGGCGCAAAGAGCAGAATCTCACAGTAGGAGCATTTTTTCTTTCCGTTGAGTGTAAGAATTAAAGTGAAGACAAACTAAAATCCGACTACAGAAAGAAGAGCTAAAGCGCAAGAAGTTTGCATAGTGTCATCGAAAAGCGTCCTAACTTGTTCCATGTACTTTTATTTCCCAATAGCTTTCAAACGATATGCTATTTGACCCCTTCCCTTGCCATTTGAAACTTTTGAGTAGAACCTCGTCTGGGACCTCGTGGAGGACCCTGGGACAAATATTTTTTTACTTTCAATCATTGTACTTTTGAAATGATGACACACGTGTTTTCCTGTTTTGACTTCTGCCTCGCCTTTGACTTTCAAGTATTTTGGGAGTGGCCATAGATTTTAAAATGACGTTTTTGCTGACATTTTGACCGACCGACATTTGCACAAGGTAATTTTGGAGAGCCGAGACTTGTTATGTCTTCTTGCATTTCCCAAGTTTTCCAACGATATGCTTGCTACTTGACACCCCTTAAAATTTGCAATTTTTGAGTTGGACCCCGCCTGGGACCCTGGGACAACACTTTTTGCTTTGATACATTGTACTTTTAAAATGATCAAACACGTGTTTTTCTGTTTTGGCATCTGTCTCATCGTTTACGATTTCTAGGGATGGAAACGGATTTTCTGGACACCCTGTATATTTATATAACTCGCACAGTATATGCACTCGGAAAATTTTTATTACAGTTTCGTAATAGACGTAATTAGTGCTTTCGATTGGTGTATAAACCATCTTCCACTTTGATATATAATCTCCCTCTCCTCCCTTGTTAGTTTTGCAAAGAATTTTATTAAAACACCAATATAGTCAATAACTAGCTGAAATGCCCGTACTTCGCACAGGAAGAGTACATTTAAAAAATTATTTGAACTTCTTCACTTCTTAGGATGCGAATTTCAATCAAAGAATAATTATAAAAAATCACACGATACTCTATTTTTGGAACAGATTTTGAACCCCTCTATCGTCCTTAGGATACGTACGTGTGCCATATTTTGCAACCCTTTCCGCTCAAACTGCCAACCATTATTACTACCTAAGTTATAATCTTTACAGTTGGTATTTAAAGGTGAAATAAAATTGCAGTCGGTTATAATACACTGACCTGCCAACAAATAAGGCACATCTGCCTAATGTGTCCATCCCCATATGGCTTTATACTTTTTAGGAACTGCACGGTGACCTAATGACTCCACTAGTTTCTAGATGTCGTCTGAAGGTATTGCAAGCCATACGCCTCTACAGCGGCCCACTGCTGTTCCATGTTCAATGTTGAGGACTGCCTGCACCGTACAGTCCTTTCCACATCTCACAAATGTTTCACTGCGTTCATTTGTACTGCGGATGAGTCACTGTATCAATTAGAAATCGTTAGAAATTTTCTCGAACTATTCTGTTGTTGTTCGCGACCTGTGGGCTTCGACAGTTTTCTTGCTGGAAAATGTCTGTCCCGTTGGCATGAACCATGGAAGTCCAGGATTTCCATATACCGTCTGACATTTAGGAATCCTCTTACACACGCTAATGGTCCCAATGATGCTGAACTGAGGAAACTGTAGACCATAATAGACCCCCAACCACCTTACACTGTACCAACCTGGCATGCGGCATCATGGTTTCATGCTACTCAAATAAACAAAAAGAACCCATTGTCGTTAAATTTTACCACATACGTTAGTGTTGGAATGCCGCTGCTAGGGTCCTTTCCTTTCTCCAGGAAACCATCTCGGAAGAACTAATGTATTTACTGAATATAGCTCCTTTTTTCTCAAAATATAGGGCTAAAAAATCATGATAAGAGGTTATAATAGCATAATAACAGTATATGCTTTTTACTTATTTTTTTCTTAAGGATATTTTATTATTTATTATCATCTTTTTGCTTAGTACTCTATTTTTGTTATAAACGTAATATTGCACGTAAGTGTACGGACATTTTTGAGATTGCAATTCTTTATATCGATATGTGCTTCTAACAAATCACTGATTTTGCAGCTAATGGGTTGGATAAGCTGTTGGATTAGTAGTTGAGTGATCTTATAGAAGAAGCTCGTATCTTCATAATACACGGATTTTCAAAACCTACGCAAATTTCTAGGGGATCGTTTATATTCGACCTTCTTTTGTTGAAATTTAGCATCCATTTACAGAGATTATATAGGGCAAAGAAAAACAGCCTAACGTAGCAACCAAACCATTGCAATGCGTTTAAATTATTAATACTCTCCCACTGGGAATCGAACCCGGTACCACGTGTACCAAAAGCGTGCGCACTAGCTACTAGAGTAGTGGGGAGAGATGCTTATATTTGAGCTAATACGGTATTCAGCTGACAAGTATGTTCAATATTTGAATAAAATGTATTTCAATATTTATCAATAAAAACAGTCTATAATTATCATGGAACACTTTTTACATCGATGAAGCTCTAACAAGAAGGGGCTCCAACGAACAAACATAAATAACTAAAATGGAATAAGTTACAACTTTCACAAGCCAATTAAGTTTTCACCCGTGCTCGACAGTGCTACAAATGATACTTTACTCAAAGCAAAAGTGGGAGAAAAAATGATAACAAAGAAATCTCCCATCTGCGAAGCGGTGTTGAGCCACTTGAATGAAAAAAGGTTGGCAAACGCATTTTTACCTGTATACACACCGGTAATTCATTTCTCTTATTCATTGAAAAAAAGTAGAACGGTTCCGAATCGACGATGCCGGCGTCCCAGAAACCCGCAGAATCTCTTGGATTTTATTGGCCAGGCGGACTACAAGAAGACACTGCTTATTGGTGAACTGGAATATGACGTCGACGGCAGGCCATGTGGTGCTGGAGAGCTGCAACAAGTGAGTGTTTCTGGAAGTGAATGACAACCAAGAGTTTGCCAAGGAAGGAAGTTGCAAATGCACTGAAGGACATGCCGTCTTATGAAGAAAAAAACTAGCGCGTTTTTTTAAGGTGCTTTACGTAACATCTTCATGAACAATTTACTGTGATCAGTGGTGGCGTAGCTTATAGTAGTACAAGATCAATTTCTGACGGGAGCTTAGGAGGCATGTGCTCCTTCTTGTCAGTGCCAAACGCGTGTGTGTGAATGGTGTGATTTTTAACAAAACGATTCCAACATATTTTGCTGCAATTTTAGAGGAGTCAGAAAGTGTGAAGTGTGGCCATATTTTAAATATGACTATGTGATGCTACATTTATCCATAATCTAAAACAAAAAAAGGGGGAATTCCAACATTGACACCACTTCAGCTGCAAGGTAAGAACAAAATTGTACACACTGATAAAATTATAACATTGGATGCTGTACATATTTAAGAAAATGTTTATTACACCGGCAGCATTAAATGATACTCCGTGATTTAAACTACGAAAGGAATATATGATATGGAATGAATTTTCAAGGTTCTTTAGAAGCGAAAAATTTAATTAACTAATCATATGCAGCACAATTTTGTTCATTCACATCCCACAAGTCCGTAGGCACGAAGCCTAGGAAGATTTAGTAGCCTCCATCAATTTTCCTTAGCCTCATCTATATTTTTCCAACGCTAATCGCACGTAATTTTCCCGGGACATTCTTATTTCTCAGTAAACCCCCGCTATTTGAAATTGAATACAGCCTGGATCACGCATCAAAAAACACATTTACCCTATTCTCTACCTTCTTTGACTAATAAAGTTTTCATATATAAACATGAAATTCGAGAAACTATCTTATAGACAACCTCTCAAGTTTCGAAACAAAGGTATCAACATTTTAAAGTACACTAATATTGATTACTCATTTATCCACACACAGATTTTTACAAACTAATTACTGTTCAGGAAAATTGTCAGAATTTAATGTATTTTACATTGATTTTTGGCGTAGTTTCTAGCATACCGAGTCATAATAATTTGCTCAATTCATTATTAGTTCTGTGATATTTATGTTGTTTAAGCCTATCACGCATAAAGTCTTAAATTAACTACTCTACATTCGATTTATTCTATCCAAAAAATCTCATTATTTCAAAGATAGGTTAATGCTAAACAAATCATATTTATTCTTTTTCTATAATATCATTTTTGACTCAAACTCAACTCACTATAGCATAATGGCTCAGTGGTGGAACGCTCACATCTAGTGCGTGGAGTCCCTGGTTTGATAACACGCCACATAACTTCGTGGTAAATATTATCATGGTTGTGTTTTTTTTCGGATGCTCCCGTTTCCTCCCACATTCTAATTCCATCATTTTGTATCATAATCATTTACTTATATAAATCATCTGTCTCTTTAGCCTAAAAACATAAGTGTGAGACGTTAAATTACAGATTTCATTCTTTTCCTTTACCATACAAATGATGTGTGTATATATTTGCTATTCATTATCACAGTTTCAGAGATACACTCTGGTAATTTTCTATTAGAAATATTCATAATGACAGATTAGAATAAATATTTTTTTTAAAAAAATACAATCCTAAGCCCTTGCTAGTATATAGGAAAAAATCTAAAAAAATATGTTAGGATGGGCAGCCGAATGACTTTCCAATTGCGAGATTAAAAATATACACTTATTTCTAGTACTATGCATCTATCTAACACCATTTTCTGAAATAAAACAAACATAAAAATTCACTCTATTAGTAAACCTGGTGATTAAAAAAAAAAAAAAAAAAAGATTTTATAATTTTAGACTGAAAAGAATTCTGGAAGGTCGGAAGACAACAAGTATATTTAAAAATGCCAAGTTAACATCTATTATACAATCACAAAAACACTAGAAAAATTCAGAATGGCCGACTGCTAGGACGGATTCGAATCCAGGATTTTCCGCAGTGAGAAAGCTAACCGTTTACCTAAAGCCGCTTGTTAATAATAAACGAATGAATGACAACAATAATCACTTTTCAAAAATAATTTATCTAAATGTAGTTTGGGTTGTCTACTTTAAGGGGCAAAATCGACTATGGTGATCCTACTTTTTTAAAAAAAATCTTTTAACTAAGTACAGTATAACAACATTAACTCACACTGTAAATGATGTCTCAGTTTTAGGCAAGATAAATAATGGATCCTCTAAAATGAAGCAAATAATTTTTGAGTACTGATTGTGATTTTTTTGTATTGTTCAAAATTCACATTATCAACCATATACAGTAAAACACCTATAGTGCGGTAAGACTATCCATGGTATGTTTTCATTTGCATTTGTACCTAATTTCAGATCGCCCACCAACAGGCGATCTGAAATTAGGCATAAATAGCCAGGAATACAGCCGATGCTGTTGGTTTCCTCAATCAGAGACTACTACATCTTTCTTTTCGTTAGCTCCCGAGCTTTCTCGTGGCTATATGGTTAGCGTGCGCGTCATTAGCGCGGAAGACTCAGGTTTGATTTCCGGTGATAATTCATACGGTTCAGATCCCACGTTAAGAGTAGATCCAAGTCTCATGCAGCCCTGCTGTTAAAGGACGCTGAACTTTAAATCTACCAAATGTTAGATACTTTGCCAATTATGCCCATAACGCTAGATAAACGCTGCACAGCCAAATCATCTGGTTTTACTCAAAACAAAATAAAAATTTCAACATTGAATAGTTTACACGTGCTTTCGAATTTCTATTTTTTAAAGTAGTTTTTTTTTTAAAGATATTTCTCCAGTTAAACCGTTCGTATAAATTATAATATTGAGCTGATTTCAAAGTATATTACTGAACAATTAAGAATATTTTAGAAAAAAAAAAGAACTTATGACAATGTTAATAAATTGTGTTCCGAAAGTATTACTCTTTCATGATTTAAAATTATTAGCAAGTACGCACGGAAACAGCAATTATCGTTAAATATGAATTCCATTCAGAAACCCAAAACATTTACAGTTTCGGATAAAGACGTACTTGAATCAAATGCATTGCACACGCTCCCTACGTGAAGTAAGAAAATAATTCTGGTTTAGTTTGAAGTACTATACAGAATATTATATCGGATTTAGTAAAGTTATTTATTTCGTAAATGATAGTTCAGTGTAAGCAACATATATATGTTAGTGTAACTGCACGCATGGAAGCCTCATGGGGTTATTCATGTAAGTTTCTCACTCTTAGAAATTAACATGGAATGAAATCTTTCAGTTTAACGTCCTACGATTATGTCCTTTAGCCTATGGGAGACGGATGAGTAAGGCAAGTGAATGATGATGGAAAAATTGGTAGAATGAAAATGTGATAGGAAACGGGAGCACCCCGAGAAAACCCGCGAACACGATGTTGTACACCACAAACTTACCTGGCCGGAGATCGTACCAGGGACCCCACACACCGGAGATAGGCGTTCCAGGGAGCTCCCGATTACGCAGTAAGAATGCTTACGGTTCCTCTATTTCCGCTCAGTTTAATATTTAATCGCGGATAAGTTAATACTGTTATTTTCTTTCGCCTACTTTTGTTGTAACACGAACTTATAAAGACATGTGTAAGGGAGAACTAAAAATAATAGCTGAAGGTGGATTAAGCATACGGAAAAAAAAAGTAGTGCATTTGTCTCGTTTAACGAGTTCGTAATTATATGGTATACATGAAAAGTATTCGTTCGCCCACTATTTCTTATTAGTTCATCATTTGGGTTTCTCTGTCCATTTATTGGCATTACTCGTAGTTTGCTTAAATAGGTTCACATGGTCACTTGAGAAAAAAAATTGAAATTGCTTCCGAAATTAAAAACTAGTTTATACAAGCAGGTGTTAAGCAAGTACAACTTATGCAAATTCATACAGAATTTGTGAACTTGTCTCTCAAGCTTTTTTTTTTTTTTTTTTTTTTTTACCATATCACAATAATCTGGTGATAGGAATATTTTAATAAATAATTCTACTTCTAATACTTTTACATAAACATCACAAGTAATTGATCATTGCAGTGAACACATTATTTTGTCACTACCTAATTTATCCAATGTTAGACATCCTAAAAAATTCCCTTGAGCACAGCACTCAAATACACCAAAATATAATTATGCTACATAATCACTTTTTGATTCCAGCGACATAATTGGTTAAATTCAGAAGTTGAGTTGAGTTGAGTTGAGTTGGAGATTAACGTCCCTTTCAACAGCGAGGCTATATGGGACGGGACCTACTGATTAACGTGGAATCCGCACCACATTAGCTCCCGCCGGGAATCGAACCCGGGTCTCCTACGCCAAAGGCGCGGACACTAACCACTTAGCCACGAATGACCTCTAAATTCAGAAGTTATGCACTGAGAGCATTTCAAGAGGCGAGTGGCAATGTGTGTATAGCAGCTCTTTACTAAACTTTTCTTAGCGCATACTATCTTATGCAGCAGAAGTGCTTCATACCATAGGCGCCGACTTTAGGGGGCACGACACTTTTGGACCCCTCAATATTTAAAGGTGGTTCCTCACCCCTCCAATATAATCCAGTCGAGGAAGAATAAACAAAGTGGAGCAAGAATGGTAAACTTCATCGTGCCTTTAATTCAATATTATAATTCGATAGAAAACACCGTTTGTAAAACGATGTTGAATAGAACACTGAAGCTTCAACCAACACTCTGGCAGCACTTATATGACAAGTGAAGATCAATGCAGCGTGAATTTTGCAGCGGAGTAGCGGACCGAGATCTGGGATGGGGAGAACCTTCATCAAGCAGTTGATAGAAAACAGCTGAATATGATGATATATTTATTCATTGTTTGGACCCCTAAATATTTTCTTCAAGTCGACCCTATGCCTCATACAGTGTAAAAATCATCGTCTCATTTGAGCCAGAATATTGAAAAGGTCGAAATTTCACATTGTATATAGCAAAGTGCATCGTAACGTATTGTTAATTCAAATCTTTGATGCACTTTGAGTTCTCTAAGTTTCTGTACCTTCTCGCATTCCGTTCTCTGAAAGATTATTCTTCGATGCTAAACTGAAGCTCTAAACACTTTCTATTTGCAGAAAAGCTACGAAATGCACAGAAGAACAAAAATACGTATATAACAGTAAAGATTCTGTTCACAAATAGAAGCAGTTATGGTTTAGTAAAAAGAGCTCACTTCCGCAGGTTATGAGTTTAATCCCTCGGAACACCATATGAATTTGATGACAGAAAAATAGTTGTAGACGTTCAGGTTTCTTTTATATCTACGGAACTGGAGAAATGTAATTCCAGACGTCATTCTGATATTTGCCTTGTGAAAAAGAATTGAAAACTGACGGCTACGAAAGATAGTCAATTCAAGGTTTCTAACATAGGGTTTCTTAAGTAATGAATAACTCACACTAATAGTAATTTTCCAGTAAGTACGGGGGAAAATTCAGTTTGTGAATGATATAGCGTACACATATGCCGGTTTTCGCAAATTAAAAACACGCTAAAAAGTAATCTTGTATTATTTGATTAGAATGAAAGAGTTCGATTCATTGTAAAACTGTTTGGCAGCTTGAGTATCTTTTAGCATCAAGACTCCAAAAGACATAGGGCTGTCAGACGTCCAAAATTTACATAATTTATCCCTTGAAAGTTGTTCAAAACTTCAAATATCTGTTTTTCTCCCAAATATACGCTGCCATCATTCGTGTGATATTTTAAAAATATGCTTTTATTAGTCATCGATACTCAACTTTGTCACTCACTTTTGATGAGTGCTGACCTATTATGTAATTAATTATATTTCAGAAAGAAGTGAATAACTATGATTATAGTGTGAGTTCTCATTGGCTGTCCCAGTTTTTAGTGTAAATTTACAATAGTGTGTCCCGGTCTTTTAGTTTGGAATTCTGGAAATCATAAATACAATCTACACTTTACCTCTGCATCCAAACTAAATTTACACAGCGAGGATGAACGAATATCCGAGATCATTTAGCCAACTGAGGTTCTGATTGTGTAACTGACGGTGAAAACTAACACTTTTCTGAAATAAACGTTCAGTATTCCTAGTCTTTCATACTATTAAAGGATTCAAATATAGCTGAAACTATTCGATATGTGCTCATAATACGAACTAAACACTGAAGACGAATAATGTTATTTATACGTTTTAGGTATTTAAAATATGTTATACGAGTGTAAGATGTCAGCGTATCATTAAAAAAATATATATCTAGGGGATGTAACTTTTATTGTTCAGTTTCTACTTATTTTCTATACTATGTAGCATTGTGTCGCATGGCGTTTTGAATGGTTATATGACTAAATCAGAGAAATCAAAGTAAAACCAGCCATGTGCATATTAGGCATCGCTCCAACCGTTATAAATGGATCTAACTTCTGAAATGTCAGAAACAACAATCAAAATGTAGGCAAGGCCTGATGCAAATATTTCTTTCCTTTCAACATATACCTAAAACTTTTTTCTAATAAATTTTTTAATTGATATACGTTCAATTTTAATTGCACATGCTCCATATATTATAAATTGTTAATCACAAATAAAGCGATTTTTGCCTAGTTATTTTACATTTAAAATTTAACAATCAAATATACTTATTATTTGATGAGGAATGTAGCTATTTCTGTAACATAAAATATTCTGTCCAAAATCGAAAACTTTCGAAGTGAATGCCACAAAGAGTTTGGTGAGAGGAGATTGATTACAAAAGGAAAATTTCATCCAAAGCTTTTCCCGGAGGGAGAGTTCCTAGTATCGCGGCTACGTTCCCTCTTTGCACAGCCATACTTATTCTTTGAATAAGATAGGATGAGGCTCGGGTGTCTTCTGTGTTAATAGTTATGCGGTGTCCAACTTCCTTAATGAAGTTTAGACCTTCCTGACCCCAGGACCCACAAGTTTCAATGGCTATGGTGACGAAGTGGTATTTGTCCAAGAGGTTGTTATATTTTCGTCTCTTTTCATATTCTCTGCGAGTTGCAACCGCCCCAGCTTTTGTGGAAGATGAAGGAAGATTAGAAGGGGCTAGGGTATCAGTACAAGTGAAATCCCATATTAAAGCCTTCCCTCGTTTCCAAGGCACCAAAGACATTCCGTCAGGTCTCTTGCCATCAGAGCGACTACATCCTATTGGCTCTCTCACGGAAGGCGTTCCAGAGGAGATGAGGGCTCTCATAATGAGATCGTTAACAGTGGAGTGTCGAGAGTATCTGCCAGCACTGTGAACACATGATAGGCCATGTATACCTTTCTTATCCACTAAACTTCCGCAAGCAGGGCACTGGTGTTGTTCACAGACATCTGCTCCCAAACGTAACGCACAAGCGACTCGAAAACTTTCGTCGGGAAGATGCAGCCCTAGGGATGAAGATGGGATAGCTTGTAACCAGGCACCTGCTTCAGGGGAAGAAGTAGCAAGAAGACGTGCCTTATCTTCAGGATTGGTGGAGGACTGAAGAATAGAAGATAATCTGGAGTCTATAAGAGGAGCGTCCCATGAAGTTTGAAAACTTCTCTTATCAAAATCAGGTAGATCCTGTCCGCCGCACGATATCCACTGGGAGATACAATCATTTATCTCAGCTTCTGAATCCTGATGAATATCCTGGCGAAGAAGAGAAGTAATCAAAGGCATAGAGCTATACATGGATGAAAGGAAAGATGGAGTAGCCAAGTCAAGGGCTCGACGAATTCCTAGACCTCCGTGATCCACAGGGAGAGATGCTTGTAGCCATGAGTTATCTGTGAGAGAGCAGTTTAGAAGAGATTCTAGGCCATGTCGGATGGATTCATCATATTGTTCCAAAAGATCTGTCTCATGCCAGGATGGAGAACTACGAAGGAAATATAACAATCTAGGAATGGCTAATGAGGCCCGTAGGAGATAAAAAGCTGAGTGGGTAGATATCTTAGATAGGCGAGTGAAGAAGAGATCTAATTTAGATATCTTGTCCAATAACAAAATGCGTCGAGTATCAGTGTGTAGCGCTGCACCTAAAAGAGAGGCTCTGTCGGATGATATAAGTTGAATTCCAGGTGCAACTTCGTTGAAAAGGGAGTAAAGGGTGTTAGCCTGTTCGTTTGAGACTCCTAAGAAACCGACTTCACATTTGCAGAAATTGAGCTGTAATCCAATATCACGAGATTGAGTACGAATCTTTGACAAAGCTTCGAGGACATCTTTTTTGTCACCAGCTATAGTCCCATCGTCGAGGTACCAAATGTTTAACTCCGTATTGATATTTCTGACAATAGAGTGAAGTGTTAACGCAAATAAGGCAGGTCCTAAGGGGTCGCCTTGTTGAACACCTCGTTGGGAGAGTATGATATCTTCACCAAAAAATAGATGACTAGGCTGTGAGTAACACTGATGTATGAAGGTGTATATATAAGGGAAATGCGTTTTAACGGCTGTAAGCATAGAGTCTCTGTTAATTTCGTTAAATGCATTCCGGAAATCTAGTTTCAAGAAAATTTTCTCCTGTTTGTGGGGATGAGAATAATACAGTCGGGCGACATGGGCTGTAACCTCTGAGCCATGAGGAACGCACACTCCCAACTGATGTGGTGACAAGAAAGTAGATAACGGTTCTCTAATTCTTTGGCATACTATCTTAGCTGAAAGCCGTCTCCAAACGTTACCGACAGCGATGGGGCGTATATCACCACTTTTCTTCCTTAACGCTATAAGCGACGCTCCAAAAAATAGTGGTCTAATTTCTGTAGGTACGTTTCCAGTGAGGATTATGTGAAGAAAATCGCTGATAGTGCTTAACAGACGGTCTCTAGAATCGATGTCTTGGCACAGCAAAAGATCCTTGAGAATGGAAGGGCGTAAACTGTCCATACCTCCTGCAGAGCCGGAAGAGAAGGATCGAAGAGCTTTCTGTACTTCTTTGACAGAAACTCTAGGAACGGCTGGAGCGTTGTCAATGAGTGCAGGGGGTGTGAAAGTATGACTGTGTGTAGGGTGTTTGTTGCGTAATGCTTCTAGCACTATAGCTTCTGGAGGCGCCAAAGTGTCATCAGAGACGAGAAGTCTGACTGCTCCATGGACATCACCATCGGAAAGTTTGTTCTCGATAACCTTGATGTTGAAGGAGACTGGGTCTGTCACTCGGCGAGGTTTGGAGGGTCGTTGGTGGCGATAAAGAAGGGCATCGCAGCGAGAATTAGTCCAACTTGTGATTCTTTGTTTCACCCATGTAGTGAGATTGGACACTTTGTTCGTTCTTGTTGGTAAACAAAGAGTTACGTAGGGGAAGAAGAAGAGCTCCTTCCACGATTGCAAGTTATTAGTAGATATAATATTCTGCAGAACGTGACAGAGGGAGTCAGCCAACGCTG
The DNA here is from genome assembly GCF_964235325.1 of Thermobia domestica. Classification (NCBI taxonomy): domain Eukaryota; kingdom Metazoa; phylum Arthropoda; class Insecta; order Zygentoma; family Lepismatidae; genus Thermobia; species Thermobia domestica. Next base: position 109,039,961 of record NC_137462.1, on the reverse strand, counting down.
GTCTAGCTCCTCGAGGAACTCTACGAAGAATAGGCGTTATGGACTTGAGTTTTACGAGGAGGGTATTGCATTCTTCAATTGACATCTCGTTGGACCTAAAAATACAGTTGCTCAATGTAGTGTGTGAAGTAGAAATGTGTGAAGGTGAAAGCATGGTAGTGACATTGGGCGATGTGGGTTTGGCTTTGGCACTAGTGAGATGACACTTACTGTTGTGGATTGCAAGGCCTCTTGCATTGAGTAATTGTTTGTTGCACTGAGAACACACTGAATCATTATGCACAGATCCACCATCAGTATTGAAATTATGAATACCCGGGTCATCATTATAGTTCAATGATACAGAGTGGTCGACATTGCCGGGCATGGCGCTAATATCGTGTCCGGTCGACATATTAAACAAATGGTAGGTAAAGTACACAAACATTCATGTTTGAAACGGTTTAACAATAGAAGAATATATTTTAAACTTCGATTTCATATACACACAAATCACTTCCATTGTTAGGAGTAACGTATTTGAAACGATATTATGGCTGAAGAAAGCAGTAAATTAAAAGTTAAATCAGTTTCCGAGAACTATTGGAAACGAGGATTTCACTAAAACAATCCTGAGATGTTCACGCACGTTTTGACACCACACTCGTGAAATTAAACCATGTTTTTCCCGCACTAAGCTGTGAATCTTTACGAACATCATTAAAATTAGAACTCGCAAATACAACAATACAACAAATACAACAAATATATTTTTCTAATATATATATATATATATATATATATATATATATATATATATATATATATATATGTGTGTGTGTGTGTGTGTGTGAATTTGACTGGCGTAATCTACCTATAATAGATGTACTGAATGTTTCAAATTGCAATGAAATATCCAACAAAACACGGTAATCCATGAGTTAATGTAACTTAATTTCTGGTATTCTGAGCTATCAACTTTTAAAAAAATATAGATTGCTACAAAACAACATATGTCATAAACTACCTACTGCAACTAAACTTGAATGTGCTCTTGGTACTATTCAAAACATCCAGTTTCTAACAGATTTGGGCAATTTATCTTTTATAGAAAATAATATTTATTAGACTAGCTATCATCTAGACTAGAGCACGGTTCTTCAACCTGGGGGTCGCGAAGAAAGCGAACGAGATAAATATAATTAGAATCTAATAACGGAAAATATTTTTAAATATTATTTTGAATTTTGTTCTGATAGGCATATTTTTATTTTTATACACAACGTTACGAATAATTAAAAAAAATATTTCTACTAAACATTCTCCACAGGTGTCTGGTTATTTAGAAATAGGGATGCGCACGAGACGAGTCGAGACAGAATTCTCCTGACAAAATTCGAGTCGAGACTCAGATCTTCTAATAGAAAAATACAATTTTTCGAGTCGAGACATCACTTTTACAGCACATATTCGAGACGGGACAGTCTCAAATCTTGTCTCGTGCGCATCCCTATTTAGAAATCAAATTTAACAGTTTTTGGTGTTACTGAACACACACACAACAATGCACCAAATTCACAACCACATGAGATAACTCAAAGTGGTCTCTCGAAAATTAAAACACTCAATAACTCTTTTAAAAACAGTTCAAGTTTTTTTATAACAAAATTAGAAATCACTTCATTTTTTTATCATATGACCCAAAATTAAGGGAGTTATGAAGTTTTAAAATTTTTAAACGACTTCGATTTTGACAGTATGACGGATCGGATTCGCTATTTGTAACTTGAATGAACTGACCAAATTTGGTTCTAATCCATTCGCTTTTAGGGAAGTTATTGTATCCACTATGTACAAGAAATTAATTTTACAGAAATAGATGGATATCGTGAGATCTCCGTAATAGGTAATATTAAAAATCCCACACAAGCTTAATACAAACCAGAAATTACAAGGGCGATCGCTGGCAAGAGGATGTGATAAAATGGGGGTCGTGATAGGAATTGGGTTGAGAATGACTGGACTAGAGGTTTTCAAATTGTGTGCTGTGCTTGAAGCATAGAGGCTGAAATAGCACTTGATGTTAGAATTTTAACAGAGTTTAGGTCTATACTCTGTTGCGCTATGGGATACCCCTAAGACATTAAGAGTGGGTGCTACGGGTCAAGAAAATTCTACTTGTTTTCTACTCATAATTCTGATAGTTCCGAGCGAATGCAAACTTCGCTCACTTGCAATAACAAAGTAGGTGAGGAAAATAAGACAGTACAACAGGGGTAGGGCGGCCAGTTCTTTCAGGTGTGATTAAAAAAATATATGGAAGACTGGAAATTACGAAATTGGTCAGGTACTGAGAATTACGGTACAGAATATTACATACACAGGAATTGTAAAAGCAGCACATGTCAATTTTACCTTCCTTCAACAGAAAGGCAGAAGCTACTTGCAATTTAAAAAAAAAAAGAAAGAAAAGAAAAGAAACACTGACCCTTATCAGAGGAAAGCCTTAATATACGCAAGGCAATATCGTTGCAGAGTGATAAATTGATAGACCGTGTTATCTGCAGAATAAATCTCCAAGTTATTAATGCCTTGTAATTAAACAGAATTAAACAACAATGTAAGCCTTATTCAACATTTAATGATAAAATCATCGATGGCAAGGACAAAAGAATTTATTCATTAGTTAAGGTCAGTAAAATTAGTCCACACCTAATAAATTCTTTCACAGAAAATGCACATACACGTATGTATCATGGCAACCTGACAGTAAATGGATGCCCAAAAGTAAATACATTATAATGGTAACGTGCGTTCATTTGTCAAAGGAATCTAATGCGTTAGTAACTAATTGCTCTAATATTTATGAAACCGATTAAAAGTAATTTATATTAGGTTCAATTTTATCTATTTCTTTACTTATTCATTTCTTGAAGTTATGTCACTCAATTTCTATTGCCTATTCATACCTATGGTTTATAGTAAACATTATACCTAGGTATAGAATCGAATCATCTCTCTCGTTTCCAAATTATTCATATCCATTACTTACAATATTCAACATGAATAATTTACACAAAAACCATCAATCCAAATATTAATAATCGTATACATCGACTAGTAAATTAAACTTTGTAATTACCTTATCCTGTTGAGAAATGATATCAATTATCACCGTACTTCTGTACTAAAATAAATATTGGTATATCAAATTGGTGTATATCAATCAATATAACTACTTTATTCAGAATATTCATTGTAGGTTTGAACTTTATTTGTGTTAATTCGTAACAAATGCAATATATTCTGAAGTTATTTGATAAAACGACCCAATCTGATTAATATTCATGAAACTTATTTCTAACTCGGCATTTCGAGTATCTGTACTTACTCAAATTAAAAGTTCTATGACTTAAAAAAAAAAAAAAAACTGAAGTATCATCACACAAAAAAAAAAGCCCACCAACAAATCCTATACTTTGCTAAACCAACCCAATGAAGAATTCTGTTATCTACTTTCCTGGAATCTAACTTCAATTATCCTTCTATCTTCTTGACGTACTCAAAGGGTATTTTCCAAAAAGATTTTCCAATTAACAATCAACTAATCCCAGGCGTATTCCAATTCCTCTGACGGGTTCCACTATCTGAGACGCCTCTATTTAATTAACCCAACTATATAGACACCAAATACCCTCAGCGTGTGTCCATTTCTAAGGCTTTGCAAAATTTCGATCGATCGATATTTTCAAATATCGAAATATTCATATCACTTATTTTCTGACCAATATCGATATTTCTCGACACTGTGATATTTTGATATTTTTCATCTAATACAGTATATAAAAATGGAAGTGATTTTGTATACGATCGTATCACGCAAATCCAGCTGAACCGTTTGAAATGACTGGAATTAAACTATTACTTACCTTGAACTGGATGTTTGTCATATTGCTCTGAATAAAATTTCTTCAGGTGGATATAGGGAGTTAAAAACAATTGCGAAAAGACAGTTTCTCACGAGTTCCTCAAGTTAGGAAATGAAATTCGGAGACCTTATTAAAATATGCGCTCTTGCAACGTTTTTTTCATAGGAGGGCGGTTTTATGATTACACTTTTATTGAAAAATGTATTATGGGGAAAAGGGGATTTAAAGATTTTCCATACACCCATTTTCCCCGTGCAAAAAAAAGATATTTCAGATACTTTTCTTATAAAACTTATAGATGTGTGATTTTGCCCTATAAACTATAATTTAACAGCACATTTGCTATTGCTTGAATAGTTTTACTTTCAAGTGACGATAGAAGGGAAGAAAGCACAGTAATCGTGAACAGAATCTAATTCGAGATTTCAACACATTTACAGGTTCTACACGGTAGGAAAGTGATTTTTCAATGTCTCTTCTTCCGTTCGTTCGTCAGTTTGACATTCTTCCCAATTCCAACTTGCTTGGAATTGGAATTGCCTCCTAATGTTATTCAATGTATCTGGACGAAAGTTTAAACTGAAGTTTTTCAGAAGATTCTCTAGGGAGAGGGGGCCAAGTATTCTTTCTACTCTAAGAAAAAGTATTGGTAGTTTACTGGAGGATCAAATTAAAAAAAAAATACAAATGCTCTCTGTAAACGAATAATCATCTTGTATTTGGAACAGATTTCAGTTCTATTCACGCTGAAGCACGTATAACGGTGTCCACCGGTTAGCTAATTTAGAATCTATTTGAATTATTAAGAAAAGACGAACTGTGGGACAAGAAAACCAGAAATCAGTCGATGCGTTAGGACAATACCAAATTAAATTTACACCATCTGGCCGACTAGTGTAGTCGACGGTAACATATTTTATTTATTAAACCTAAGTAAAAAATATATAAATTTGGCTTTAAAAATTCCTGATATGTTGCTGCTATTAGTTACGCCTCTTTAATGTAACGAATAATGGGATTCTGTTTTCGTTTCAAATATACAATATTCAACAAAGAATCAAATCTTATTTATCTCTAATATACCGCAGTTAACACGAAGCCAAATTGTGGAACATCCTCAAAAGTTCACTGGGATAAACAGTCAATGAAAGAATTAACAATGACTTCGACGATTACATCTGGCATTCTTTACCTTGATGAGATTAACTTTGGCACATGAATACAAATAGGTAGTGTCATGAACCGTTAACTAATTCAAGGACTACCGTATAAAGGTATTGTTGGTAAGACAGTATTCGATTATTCAATAATAAAAAGATTACTTTACAATATGTCACGTTCATGAAAAACTGCGTTCTTTCGGAAAGTTAGACCTACATAAAAATTTCATATTTGAACTGTGATTATTAATTTACCAAAAAAAAAAAAAAAAAAAAAAAAAAAAAAAAAAAAAAAAAAAAACTGTCAGCTCTTAATAAATGCGTTATCAATAAAAACCGCCTATCTGCTAAAATGTTAAACTGTAATTTCTCGTTTTATTCCAAATATCACTTCGCAAGAAACGTAACTGTATGTATTTTGTTATTTTTGTACACACACAAATTAAGGACTAACCGCGTTTTATTAACAGCCTTGCGGGAAAATGTTATGTTAAACCATGTACATTCATATATTATTGATGGAAAGCAAAATAAAACCCGAAGGTGTGAATGGATTCTATATGGTTATGTGGGAGAAAAGAAACAATGTTATTTTATCTACGGAAAATCTTGTTGAACATACACGTAACTCACCACTGCGGTTCAGCTGGGAAAGCAAGTAAGCCAGTAGGTTACAACAGCTCTCGTCCACTTAACAAAGAAAATTTCGGACCATATGAACACCAACATGACTATTTCTAACCACATGTGGTTTATCATGGAATGATTGGAAAGTGAATTATTATTCACTTGATCAAGTCTCTTCCTATTCCAGCCAACTATAGATCTACTGCACATCAGTGCTATTTATTGGGTTGGTAATTCGGTTATTCGAAATGAAATGAAATGAAATCTTTGAGTTTTACGTCCCACGGTTATGCCGGTTAGGCTAAAGGAGACGGTGATGATGAATAATGAATGAAATGGTGGAATGAAGAAAGTGGGAGGAAACGGGAGAACCCCGAGAAAACCCACGCACACGGTGTTTGTCCACCACAAAGTTCACTTGGCGGGGGCTGGGATCGAACCCGGGACCCCAAGCACCAGAGGTGAGCGCTCTACCACTGAGCCACCGCGGCCCTCGGTTATTCGAGTATCTGAACAGTTCAATACAAAAATAAAATACATCAATACATTATAAGAACACAAATTAAATGAAATCTTTGACTTTTACGTCCCACAGTTATGCCGGCTAGGCTAAGGGAGACGACGACGATGATAAATGAACGAAAATGGTGGAATAAAGAAAGTGGGAGGAAATGGAAGAAGCTCGAGAAAATCCATGCACATGGTGTTTGTCCACCACCAAGCCCACTTGGCGCGGGCTGGGATCAAGCCAGGGATCACACGCACAAGAGGTGAGCGCTTTACCATTGAGCCACCGCAGTCCCATTATAGGAATAGAATAACAACCTATTTACTCTTTGTTTTTCAGTCAGATTACAATGAATAACTGGCAAAATTGCAACAACAACATTTTTGTTTATTTGTTTAACGAGACGATTAACAATGGTAAAATGAAAAAGGGAGAGGAAATGGGACAACCCTGAGAAAACCCGCGCACATAGTATTTTTTCACCACCTGGATGTCTGAAATCGAACTAGAGCTCCACGAACCAGAGGTAGTCTCTATCACTGAGCCCAGAATATCGTTGTTTTAATTACATGTTGAGATATAATTTATCAATTAACTATAGAAACATATTTTGTAGTGATTCGTTGCAAACTGACATGTGAAAAACATGGGTGTGGACTATTATGTGCTTATGAGTTCACGAAATGTATTTCAAGGAAGTTCATGAAGTATGTCTAGTCATATCATTTCACTTGTAATCGATGTTTATTTTTTAAAATCTTCAATATTAAGAGTTCGATAATCTCATGAACGAAGTGCGTATTTACGACAGACTATTTATGATCGCCAATATTTTAACTATCAATAAGACGAACTACTTTTCATGGGTTCTTGTTATTCGTGAATATTCACTATTTGCCGAATATTTGTTATTTAGATATATAAATTTCCCAGTTCGAATCCTAACACTCATCACAACACAATACGGAACAACATATATGACCGTTTGTCTCAAGCTTAGGAGATACCAAGTTTGAATCAGCCATTTTATCCTCCTATCAGTCGCACGATGGAAACTATTTTAAATCGCATCTTGTAACTTCTTTTTTCATGATTATTTATCTTGGGCATGCGAGTTAAAAGAATCAAATTGGTTATCATAAGCATGAGATAGAATTACTAATATTAATTATACTATCTAAATCCCGTTCATTTTAGCTTTGGAACTGCGTTGCCTAAATAAATAACAGTAAAATCTGACTAAAACAAATCACTTAATAAATAATAGTGTTACAGTTTCAGCAATTATACATTGTTGAAAGTGTAACACTGTTACTTATTATAAGTTATTTGTTTTAGTCTGATTTACTATTATTTAGGTAATTATACCAATTTTACCTATGCTTGAAATACAATATCCTTCTTTGGTATGATTTTACTCTTTGAAATTTAGTTTATAAGAACGGACCTTAAGTTCTCTCATGGTCAAAAGATAAAAGGCATTCCTACCAATCAAAGGAAATAGATATGTTTTAAGTCGCAAGCATCTCTCTATTATGATTACAATTAAAGATTCATTGCTACAAATCCGTATTATATATATTTAAATAATTTACTTTTTAAAGTAACTCAGTTCCAAACGACCCGATGAGGTAATAACTATTCATCCCCTTAACATTGGAATAGCTCTTGGCATTTAACATATAATGAAGTAACGGGTGATTCAAAAGTCGCGCACATCAAAATAATAATAAAAACCAGGCTACATTAAGTAAGACTGCTTAATACTATTTGATATATATTTTCACAACATACGTTGTTCAAAAATAGCTGCCCCGTTCATACGCAAGTACGAACTCTTTTTGTGATGTCTGAGGCCTCTTTGTGGAGCGCGTGTACATTAATTTTGTTAATCTTACCGTGTCCATTTTTATTTCCTCCAGTGTATGTGGCCTGTTGTTATATAGCTTACATTTAAGATAACCCCACAGGGGAAATTAGGGTACGTTAAATCGGCTGAACGTGGGGCCATAATCCTTTAGAGATGATACGCTCACCAAAAAACTCACGCTAGAAATGTATGGCGTTGTTAGATGTATGGTATATGATACTATCTTATTGGAACCAGCAATCACGTTCATCTTCATTAAGAAGCGCAATGAACTGTGTAATGATGTCTTGATACCCAACTCTATTCACTGTAGTTTCAAAGAAAATCGGGTCTACTATACGACGACATGATATGGCACACCAAATTCCAATTTTCTGAGAGTGTAAGGGTATTTTGTGTAACACATGTGGATTTTCAGTTGACCAAGTTTGAATGTTTTGACTGTTTACGTAGCCACTAAGGTAAAACCACGTCTCATCAGTGAAGAAAACACCGTCACGCTCTGCAATTCCATATACAGTACACTACGCGCTTATCTTTATCCGATTCTTTCAATTCCTGAATACTGTGAACATTATATATGCACATTATCTTCATCGCTCTCTCAGCACTTTCACACTAAATCTGAGAATGCGCTGATAATCTCCCCAAGCTTCTTGATGGCGAACGCTGCATCACATTTTTAACCTCAACTAGTTAAGCATCAATCAAAATGCGCAGTCCCCCGGATCTCTTCTTGTTTGCAATAGTTCCGCATTCTCTAAAACGGTTGATTAATCTCCTAGTGTTGAATTGCTAGACACTGTCACATCAGAATATTTCCTACGAAATTCGTCTGCAATACGTGAACAAGAATATCCACTGACAAAATAATTCAACAATGAAAACATTTTCACGAAGAAATACACAAAGCACGATTGCAAGGCGTCGTGTGCTCAATACATATCTCAATGGCGTCTAGGTATGTTATCGTTAATATCCATGGTGCGATATTAACCGATGGAACTTTTCAACTATAACACTATTTACAGACATCTGAATTTGGATGTACATACGTGACTTTTGGATCGCATGGTACTATCATAAAAACACTTGAGGTGGTACGAGAAAAATGAGGACTTAACAAAATGAAAGAACAATAAGGTTTTCATATTCTACAAGATAGGCCTAGGATCCGAAGTTCTTTTCCGAAGATGGTTATTCAAATTGAGATTTCCTCACTTTTATTCTGGCTAAATGGTGAGCGTTCTTATATTTGATGTAGGAAACCCACGTGAACCCAGGGAAACCAACATGAAAATTTCTATTATTTAACTTTTCAATATAATAGGAAAGCCAATATCCTTAGTTCGTTCTCTTGTTTATCGAATGCCACACGAGGCGGTTATTAAGCTAGTATCATGATAAACAGAATTATTTTCTTCGATTCTTTCATACTTTTGGTTAAATCGAAACGGGTGACAAGAACACTGCCATAAAGTCTATAAATAAAATATACTACCATTATATTCTTTTTATTTTAACTGTTATTTTTTCTTGTAACGATTTATCTGTTTAGATACCACTGTAGGTGCAACTTCACAGTCTGATTAGTACACACGCAACAATTAAGTGAAAGATAACTTTATCATCTACATAGTAAATCTTCCAGCAAATCGTAATTATGACCTAGAAGTTTTTACACGAGTGAATGATTAACCATAAAAAGAACTGTGGTTCATTTCATAAAGAACTGTGATTCACTTCATCTTCGTACGAATCAGATTTAAAATATTCATTATATTCAGAGGGTTGCTCAATCTGTATAAACATTTTCAACATTAGATAAAATGACTCAGATATCATTTTTATTCTCTCCAACAAAACTCTTAACTTATCTGTAAAAGAAGCAAGTTGCTTCGTTGATGATGAAAGGTTTCCGTTACAAGAATTTTGTTATATCTCATATTTCAAGATGTAGATAGGTGGGAACCCAGATTAAATTATAATTAACACTATGTAACTCGCAAAGAACTATTTTTCTTCTGTCTTATACTATATCCTTAAAAAGAAAAGTAGGTTATCTATATCACTATGCGGTAATCCACCTGAGAACCAAACTTTAATTATGGGAAAGGAAAAAACAAAACAAAAAATATATATTTGCACTCTCAGTGACATAAAGATGAGATGACTGATATCTCCTACAACACTCTTTCAGTCGGTTATTGTTATATGATACGTCTGTTAAAGGCTGTATAGTACTGAAGCCGTATTGTTCAAGCGAGCAGAAAACGTTTCAGAAATTCTCAACCATTAGTAGTGTATTCTGGAAGCGTGAGATATGAGAAAACTAAGGAGCGATAGTATTTACAATATGAATAAAATGATATCCATTAAGGAGAAAACATGAAGTTTGTATATATATATATATATATATATATATATATATATATATATATAACAAATGTAAATTTATATTGAAAAATTACGTGTGTGTGCTTAAAACTGTACACCTCTATGAAATAGTTCGCAACATCCCTTTACCAATGGAAAAGTTTCACATCTCCAATCCTCCAATGAATACTACACTGAAATAAAAATTGTAAAATACCATTTGTAACCTGATCATTTACAATGCTATCTTACAGCTTCACCGGTGAAGCTGCATGAATCTACTGAAATATTAAATTACGAGCTAATAACATTCTACGGTAACGCAGAGAAAATAACTTCGAAATCAATCAAATTAAGACAAAATCTATAATAGCAGATTCGAAATACTAGGAACCGTTGACGAAGCATTAGTAGAAAATACAGTTTTTAAGATGGTACAGTAGTTCCGTTCTGTGATACGGGTAGCATTTCGGGAATCGTTTCTACCGAAGATATTTCATCATCATCGGTATTCTGCCATTAATGGCAGGTTACTTGGCACGACTGATTAGCTTTCATGCTCCATGGTCTTTAGCTCGATTTTACTATTTTGATATCGCCCATGAATTGTGGCCTCCTCCACCCTCTCCCTCTCTTTCCTGGCTCCATATCATCTAATACGTTCCTCACGACGCAGTTTTTCTTAGCCAATGTCCCAACCAGTTTCCCTTCCTCTTCTCAATAATATCTAAAATTGTTCTTTTCTCCCTCACCATTTCTAACATTCTCTCCTTTGTTTTCCGCTCGATCCAGCCAATTCTCTCCACTCTTTTCCATACCAACATTTCGAAAGCTTCCAGTCATTTTTAATCATTTTTGTGTGATGTCCAAGTTTCTCCCTTTACAGTACGATTCTCCACACGAAGCATTATGAGATGTGGACTTGCAGTTTAACGTGGGGTTCGAACCACGTGAGCTAGCGCTGGAAATAGAACCTGGGTCTCCTATGTCAAAGACGCGGACACTTTTGTTCTTATGCAACACCAAGATTACGAAGGACATGACCTACCATCAAGTACGATCAACCCTCACAATATAGATCATTCCCACTATACTATTTCGCTTCTAAGACAACTGGATTGCAGAACTAGTCCGGCCCCGGTCCCGGAAATACTAACTTATTCTGTGAATTGAAATGCAAAACATGGTATTCAGTATTTAATTTAGTAAATTAGTAACCGTAACATACACGTATCAACTTATGTCAGTATATTACACTTGCAGTAGTTCAAACGTATTGCAATTTTTCACTCATCATACTTTTCTGCCTCACAAAAGGCATTTTTAATTTTTTTCAAAAACCACACCTTGAAAACACCAGATGAATGCTACTACGAAAGCAATCGTTCTATCATACATCCATTTCAATCTCCACTTTCATCGACGATTACAAAACCTCCTACAAGTTTCTTTTCTACGAAAGTTTATTTTACTGTCTGCAGGGAACATCGAAAGATGCTTCTTGGTGCACAATGACAGCCGTCCAACAGAGACTTGTTCAGCTGAGGGTCACCTTCCTCAACAATGGACCTCTTTCACTGGAATAATAGTTACATTTGTTGATATCTTCAGCATCATGGAGCAGCATGGATACCAGAAACACTCGCTCTCATTGTCAAAATATCTATTCACTTCGAAGTATATGCATCTATCTTATATGGGCCACATTCACTCTTCATTGTAAGTCTCTTGCAGAAGTAACTCGTGTTCCTTCTTTCTGGGACGATCATAATTGGTACGTATCAGCATTCTAATTTAATTTAAGCTTATTTACATAAGAACTTACTTTACAAGAACAATTCTATTTAAAAATGTCATAGAATAAACACATCGACTTCCTTTCGAAATTTATTATCAGTAGGTAGCTTGAAACATTCGTAACGAAGTGCGATTGAACTTTAACATGCAAAAATGTAATTGTGAGATTCTCTATGGCGCACAACAAGAAAAGACTATGAAAGAGCTGTTAATAATACTCAGTCTTGTGAAGTAACGTAACGCAAGTAACGCGTTACTTGTAACGCGTTACTTTTTAAGTAACGTTTCCTAGTAACGCGTTACATTTTTTCCAAAGTAACTGTAACGGTAACGCGTTACAAATTTTTAAGTAACGTACCTAGTTTGCGTTACTTTTTTCGCGTTACATTTCGGGTGAGTAACTACAATATATGTATATTTGTTTTTCGGAAACAAATGTTTCTTTCCTATAAGTGAATTTCTCAGAATGGAACAATGGAACATGAACGATGTCAGTGACCGATGATTCCTGCACTGTTCGCCTTTTCCCGTTTCGCCTTATGACCTCTAGCAATGAAATTTGCATGTAAAACCTGTTATCACTTTTCATCTTAATGTAAGGCTGAACGGGAAATCTCGATGTGCATTTTCCCGTTTCGCCTTACGAACTTTATGTTGGTAGGCTTGCAAATACATTCATAGATACGATTTGATTTGTTTCTTTATATAACAAAATATAGTGTCACTTCCTGTTTTTGGAAGATGAGGACAGCCTCAGGAAAATCACGTGTACTGATTGCAAGCACCTGGAAGATTTTGTCTTAAATTTTGACAGCTCCAAATCAATACATTCAGAGAATGAACAACAAGTGCAATGGTACTGGTAGTCTATTTTATTTTGATTGGTGTTGTTTTTATAAAGATTGAGAATGAAAATATTTTATCGTTCGAACATTTGAAAGAATACTTTTTCTTAAAAGCTGAAGATGATGGTGAACAGAATTTAAAAGTAAAGTGGTGTCCCGGCGGGAAATATTTATCAACAACTAGTGTTCATGTGTTCTCATTTTGTCAGTTTCTCTATATTCTGTGTTTTTAATTTTACATAGCGACATTGTTATTTTTATATAATTAGATTAGCAGAATAATAATAAGCAACCATTTTTTCTAACGCATAGGGATGGGCACGAGTCAAGCTAAAACTTGACTCGAACCCAAGTCGAGTTTCGAGTCGAGTCAAACGTAATATTCTCGAGTTGAGTTCCGAGTCGATTCAGTGTTTTTGGCGTCGGGTTTCGAGTCGAGTCGAGTTTGATAAATGGCTCGCTCGTTTTAATTCGTTTTGAAATCATGGCCTGATTACACTGGAAAGCGAAAGCCATGAGAAATGTAAGCTGAGCAGTAATATGGAATACTTTTAGTGTTGCTCACGAGAGGGGACACTGCTCGCATCTCGTCTCGTCTCGATAGCGAGACCACAAGAGATATTTTATAATAAGCTCAGCTCGGTTCGGCACAACTGATCCGATGGTACGAGCCGGCTAGCTTGGAGTGAACCATCAGCTCGCGTTGGCTTAGGGTTGGGATGAGCCATTTGCTCGGTTTGGCTCAACTTAGCAGAGCGCTCTAGCCGAGTCGGTTGGGTGAGCTGTTGGCTCGGCTCACTTCTCGGTTTGGGTTGATAGTGAATGAGCTGTGAGCCGAGCTGCTCGAGTCGTTGATAATTCTAAACCCGGGTCGAGCAGTTTTGAAGATATCTGGCCAGTGCCTTATAACTTTTAACAAATTATACTCGGCCCGAATACTCAACCTAGACCCTCAACCCGAACTCAGAAGCTCGTGAACAATGTCCGTGATTCCTAGACTTCACGACTACCGAGGTTGGCAATTAGCTACTTTTGTAGTATTCAGATATAAATCGCCTATCTTTCATGTTTATACACAGTTTTGTTATAATAATAATAATAATAATAATAATAATAATAATAATAATAATAATAATAATAATAATAATAATAATAATAATAATAATAATAATAATAATAAGTTGTAGTAGTAGTAGTACCATTGATAATAATTATATTGTCTATGTAAGATACTTGGAGAGAGTATTCGAAACTTTACACCAGATTTGGCTCGACTCTACTCGAAACTCGACCTGAATTCGAGTCGATTTGGAGGAAAGTTTTCAAGCCGAGTTCTCGGGTCGAGCTCAAAGATGTCTGTTGGTAGTCGAATCGAGTTTCAAAGAAAACTTGCTCGAACTCACTAGTGCTTATCCTCACGAGTAACGCAGTATGGCATTTTAGTCAATGTTACATTACATTAAAATGTTCATATAGCTGTCAAGGAAAAATTTGTCCTTGCATTAAATAAATCGATTCAGAACCTGCAATAATAATAATAATAATAATAATAATAATAATAATAATAATAATAATAATAATAATAATAATAATAATAATAATAGCGTTAGTAATAGTAGTACGGAAAACTGAAGTATTAAAATTTTTTTCACATATTCAAAGTTTCGGACCTAAAAGTAACGCGTTAGTAACGCGTTACTTTCGAAGTAAAGTAACAGTTACTTTTTGAGGCAAGTAACGCGTTAGTAACGTGTTACATTTTAAGAGAAAGTAAAGTAACTTGTAACGCGTTACATTTTTCCAAGTAACTTACCCAACACTGATAATACTAGGACGTAAAAGTAATTAAACCAAATTAAATCAGGCATCTTCTTAACGAAAGATATGTGCTGCCCTAAGTGTATGCAGATATCCTTTTTCTCATTCGTCAAAAAGTTACTGTATATAAGTAAATATAGCAATAAATTAGAAATATATTAAAAGTTATTTGAAATGCGCGGGTAGTTTAGTATTAATTTTTTGATAATGCTCATTCTACCAAATAAAAGTCTGTCTATCGTAAGTAATAGTGTTCTTAATAATATTTATCGTTCTTTATATAGATTAACTTCCCTATAAACTGTTTTAAGAATATCTAAAAACTATATAAAGAACATTTTCTTGAGGTGAATCAAAAGTTCGATTGATTTCATACCTATACTTTGAATAACTTGTATGACGTTAACACCATTACACCATATTTATGAATCAATTCCTTCAAAAGGAATAAACACACTTAAAACATGTTTAAAATTAACTCGAAAATTGTAATTCGTTGATCATCATCATCATCATAGGTATTCTGCCATTATTAGCAAATCACTTGCTGCAACAGAAGCTTCCATGCTCCACGATTTTCCGCTAACCTCTTAGTCTTCACGTACAATTTCTCTATTTTGATATCGTTCATTAATTGTAGCCTCCTTCGCGCCCTCCCTTTCCTTCAACCATACCCTCTGAAACATCCCGTCCGATCTTCTTCAATGTTCGAACTAGTTTCTAATCCTCTTCTTAATAATATCTACAATTACTCTTTTCTCATGCGTTCTCCGCTCGACCCAGCTAATTCTCTCCATTCTTCTTCACATCCACATTTCGAAAGCTTTCAGTCGTTTTTCATCATTCATCCGTAATGTCTATGTTTCTGACCGATCAGCACACAATACTCCACACCTAGAACTTTATGAGTCTTTTTCTCAACTCTTTGTTCAACGTCGCACAAAATAGTATTTTCTTCCTTCCAAAGGCTTCTTTTACTATTCCTATTCTTGCTTTTATTTCACGTTCACACTTCATATCATTACTAATAATACTATCCAGGTATTGGAAACAAGCCCCTCCAACTTTTATATTTGACACCGACTCCTTCGTTCCAATCATCATGGCTTTTGTTTTTCTAACATTTATATTCATCCCATATTCTTCACCGCTCTTTCTCAAGTTTTCTAACATCTTATTGATTTTCTCTTCAGATTTTGTTCCATACATAACAAGCGCCATATCATCTGCAAACCGTATACACCTAATCATTCTACCTCGTACTGAAATTCCGTCAATTTATAGGCTCTTTTTCACTATCTTTTCTTGATAGATATTAAATAATTAGGCGAGAGACAGCATCCCTGTCGAACTACCCATCCAATTGCATTCCACTCTGTCATTTCCTCTCCTATTCTAACACTTATTTGTTGCTTATAAGTTTCTTATGAGTCTTCGATCTTTTCATCCAATCCAACCTTCTTTAGAACTCGCAACAATTCTCAATCCACGTGGTCAAAAGCCTTTTCTAGATCAACACTTCGCTCCCTTTTTCTATAAACCTTTCACCGATCACCCTTAATAAACCAAATACATCTCTTGTGCCCTTACCTCTCCTGAACCTGAACTGTTCCTCCTCAACTTCTTCATTGGTTCTTCCATGCAACCTTCTGTTCAGAATTCGAAGCAATTTTTTTGCTGCATGAGATATGAGACTAGTAGTTCTATAATCACCACATCTCTTTGGGTTCGATTTCTTAGGTATCGGTATCACGATCGTCTTCAGGGAGAGAAAAGATACATGGAAATCCCCAATACACGGCGGAAGATATCAGATAGACTGTGTTATGATTCAGGACAGATATTGGAATACCTGGCAGAACTCGAAGACACTTCCCGGGGCTGACAATTTCTCTTCTCATAGCCTTGTGCTGACCGAAGTGGATATTCAACTGAAAAACATAGGCAGAAGAAAAACAGGCAACAAGATATTGATTACTGAAAAATGATATTCGTCAACGATAACGAATTTCGTCGATAAAGTGAACAAATTTTGCATTAACATCTTAAAATTTAATTTTCAGTGAATATTAAAAAAAAAAAAAAAAGTTTAAATTTAAACCTGACAACCCGAACCGCAATTCGTTACAATTATTTACATCTCAATGATTATGCTTAACTATTCCACATATTAACTCTGTCCAGTTTAAAGCATGAACACCCACACGAACAGCAAGTGTATTCGTCACAAATCTGTACAAACGCAGCTTTAAACAGTTTATAAAATAATAAAATTAACATCATCAGTACATATGACCTAATCGATACACTTGCGCACTCATATTATTAACGATGGAATCCGTGATCTTCATATTAATATTTTGCACCTGTGTTTCAGAGTTGCAAAAAAGGAATCACAAATTATCAGTTGTGTTTGGAGCTACAAAACATCAAACAACGGTCACGAATGAATGTACAATATTATGGATATTGAAAAAATTACCTCTGAAGTTAATTTTTAAAGTGAGAACAACATTTCAGTCTTGAAACAAGATATTGGAGAATCACATTGTTAGTGTTCACTTTTCTTTTGTTTCAAAAATTTAGTTTATTTTTCATCTGTGTAGATGTGTAGAGTTGCCAACTGACCGGTATTTTACTGGCAGAGCACGAAATAATCCTGCTAGTTTGATTACCGGTATTTTTGGTCTGTCGTTCATATATATATATATATATATATATATATATATAACCATTTAAGGACTGTAAAGTGTACATTAAGGTGAGTGGAAATATAATAAAAATAAAATTTTAAATATTGAGTATGATTTCTAATATCTTTCCCTGAGTACTTATCATGCTCATTGGGGAATTTACAATGCTTCTTCTTCTTCTTCTTTTTTTAATAATAATTGTCTTTTAAACTTCGTGTAGCTCTGGGTCCGAGCTGGGAATGCAATTTGTGAGGAAGTGCCGTAATTTTATTTTTGAAATTTGGCAACCTTAAATAACACGTGGTGGTGTCATTGCACTGAAAAAGTCTGTCTTTTCCAAGTGCGCTGTATAACGTGAAGAAACACTGATGTCTAGCGTGACTGAGTGTATCAAACAGTCAAGCTAAAGTTGGTTTCTTATACTTCTTTACACAGTTTCTGTATCTGGTGACATTTGTTTAGTGCTACAACAAATATAACTTTGCTGAACTGCGGTAAAGCCATGTACCTTTCCGTCAGAACATTCCCACAATCTTTCAAACTTAAGCCTATTTTACAAGACATGTTTATTGTTCACCTACTTCGTACACTAATCACGGAACAAACTGACTGGAGCTAAATCAGCACAAAGTATTTCCGCAATCATGCACATGTTAGAAAAAATCAACAAGCTTAGAGCATACAGCAGTTTTCAGATTGAACAGGAAAGTTGATCTGTGGATACTTATGTTTACGAGTGAACTTTTTTTTTTTTTTTTATTTTAACATGAAACATGTATTGCTGTCATGTTTTCTCAATAACCTAAAAAAATAGAATTAAAAAAAAAAAAGAAGAACGAAGTTTCTCTCTTACGCTTTAACATGCTAAAGATACATTCCATGGGATCATTATAAACAATAATAAAATCGGACATACATTTCTGTGTGTTTTAGACGTGCTACACTACGTTAGCACCTCTTTAAAAAGTGTAAACGACAGAAACGACGTTGAGAGCGTTATGCATTAGTTAAATTATCACACATTAGCGAAACAGGTTGGGCGCAAATTAAAACAACTTGCAGCATTCTGTTACAAGCTAAAAAATTACTTCATTTGTGATTTTTAATTATTGTATAACACACGTGTACTATTATTTAATTGTAAATAAATACAATACGAAATACAGGGTTGTTCAAAAAGAAATGTACATAACTAAAGTGTATTTATTTCGTACAAAATTTGCATACAAAAGAAAAATTGGTCGGAACGAAGAAAGATAAGTTTTACAGCCTATGTCTGTAGTTTACATCAAAGTCGCTATTAATGTTAGCTGTTGTGTAAATAGCTAACAATGCAAATGTTAACTACGAAGGTAGAGCGTGCGTATTGTATGATGCAATTTACACGAACAGAGTCTGTCGCAACAGTGCAGTAATATTTTCGTACCTAGCTACAAAAATTAAGAAACAAGCAGCACATGGGAACTGCATTTTACACGGGTGCAAAAGTTTGAACCCACTGGATTTTGTGGCCCATGAAGTCTTGGTGAAACATCGAGGGAAATAGCGGATAGAATCCAAGCTGCATTTGAAAGGAATCCAAGAAAATCGAAGAGTCCAATTATAGAGAACTGATGTACCACATATGAAGCGCCTAGTAAAAAAAAAAAAAAAAAAAAAAAAAAAAAAAAAAGCCACCAAATTTATTTTTTAAAAAACCGAAATTGAGTTATAAATCGCTTGTTATATGTTTGATCTAAAGGAATTTCATAGAAACAGAATTTTGCTTAAAAGCTTAATATTTCATACTTTAAAAAAATCAAATATGGGACTTTGGACGCGTGTATATTGAGCTTCACTGCACGTTTTGCGAGATTACTCGAAACTAAGCGAAATGGATGTGGTGGATTTTCATACTAGGCGCCTTATATCATTGTATGGCGTATTATACGAGGGTGTCTATGCTTTAAGCCATAGAAATTGCAGCTACTGCAGGCGCTGAAACGAACAGACTGCCAAAACGCCTTAACTTCTGCCTAAACACAGAACCTGTTAGAAGAAGATGGGTTCGTTGACAGGTTAGTATTTAGTGATGAAGTGACTTTTCATTTGAGCTGGAAAGTGAATGGATACAACATTAGTATCTGGAGTACACAACACCCTCGTGTCATCGTGGAGCACGAGACACACCAAAAGTGACCTGTTTTGCGTAATAAGAAACCGCGAAGTGTATGCAACATTGATTTTGGTTGGATGTCTGCCGTATTATTCAGGGTGCTTATATAAAAAATTTGTAACGTTTATAAAAACTTACCCTTCCTTCTTCATTCCGATAAATTTTACCAAGTTAATCTCGACACTTGCTGATATACCATTTCCAGGTTAGCATTTTTCTATTTCATTTTCTGTATAATTGGTGAAAGTATAAAAATTAATATGACCATGGTTGATAAAGATGTGTTACTTAATATAAAAGCTCGGATCTATTAAAGTAATAAGTAGTGAGACATAAATTATACTGCAACAAATAGATTCTTATGTTCAGATTTTATTGTGTGCTGTATTATCCTCACTAGCTGCTAAAATTAGTCACTTTACATTCGAATATTTCTTCAAGTACAACAAAATAGCTGTTTAAACAAATTATTATTATTATTATTCGATTTTTAAAATTTACCACACCACTAAAAGAGATGATTAATTAACGTGAATGATTGTAAAATTAAATTTTTGTGTTTTTCCACCAGCAATCGAATCCGGGACCACAAGCGCCAAAGGTGCACACGCTAGCCACTAGACCAGCGGGGAGGGCTAACGCATAATTCTTCGAATAATCGTTTAATTAACAACAACTGTTCGAATAATCACTGAAATAACTATTAACTGTTCTAATAATAATTAAATTAACGATTAATTATTCGAACACTTATTTGGGTAATTTTAAGAGTAGTATTCTTCAGTTCTTTAATCGATGAAGAAGTAACTTCTTTCATGCTCTCGTTATTTATGTGTGTTGGACCAAGATTAATGAGTATCTGTGAGTAGTTATTTCACACAGTTATAACCATTACGTATAGTCTCAAAACAAATATGAATAAAATTAACAAGATACTTACAATCTTTAAGGATTTTCTTAATCATATTATATATTACCATCTCCTAATACTCACCTGAAAAGAAAGAAAGAACTTATTACTCTACAATTGCTATTACGTAATTAGTATAAGGATAAAACAGGCATATCAATATCTGTGCAGCTTGTATACATGATATTATACGAAAACCTCAATAACAAATTACCTTAGCGTATGTTCTATCTGCCCACTAAACATGGTAAATAGTTTGCCAATGTTTTCACAATTTCATCGCTTGAGAAGTCCCATGTTTGTGTAAAGGACACATTTTCTTCATTCCACGATTTCGTTCATCACCGTGACACCGTCTCCTTTAGCCTCGAAGCATAACTGAATGACATTATTTAAAAAAAAAAAAAAAAAAACTGCCCCATAGTTAATTAATACATTGGTATATTCACTTGTGCTTTTGTCTCTTGATTTTATGTTCAGTTTGATGTATATTGTGTAATTAGCATAAAGAATGTTTGAGTTAGAAAACAGACATAAATACACAATCATTTTACTAATTTTAGTTCATTATATTTGGCACTAAACTACGGTTTCTATGAAGATATATACACAACAGCAAATCCAAATTATGGTAGGAGCAATGTTTATGGTGTTTGAATGCGACACAGCGCGGCGATCGAGTTCCCTTTAAACGTTACTAATCAATGGCAGGAGTGCCGTGTTATCACGATTGTGTACACGAGAATCAAATATGCCTGTCACTTGCTCAGCTGTACTGCGTCTGCTTAGCCATATCATTTAACCACACAACAACATCGCACCAAAGACTCCGTTTTATTTGTCTAGCCGATACGCCATCGATTGTGTCTCACGTTATAGATAACAGATGATTCTCTTCCTGCAAAATAATCAACTTTCATGATGTGCATTGGTTCCAGGATTTTCAATTGTATCCCAATATCAAAAAGGTTCCTCCATTATTTCACATGGCGGTAGTGCAATTGCGTCTCTGTGTCATTTAGGATTTTGTAAACAGATACTTCCTTTAAGCGATATGTTGGTACATTTCCACATTATACAAATACCGTTGGACAGTTCATGATTAGTCGACCTCTGTTGCAATGCTTTTGGCAAATTTGAAAAAATGGGTCCACGCACTCCATATAAAATAGTCCCCCCCCTCAAAAAATCCATCAAAGAACAAAGATACTGATAACTCCTCCCACTACTAACACAAAGTTTTGTTTCTGTATGGCATATATGAACAACAACAAACAATGTGAACAGTTTTAACTTTAAACATTTCAATCTTAGTACCTGGCCGTTTTTTTCTTTTTTTTTCAGGGAACGTATGTCACACTACGTTCTCAATTCACATGCGTAGAGAATATTGTTATGGTTATACCATAGTAATACAGGAAGTAGCAAATCATCACTTTCTTCTGCCGGAAATGCATTACAATTGCATATTGTTACTAAAAAGCTGCAAGGATACCTGTATAGGTCATATGAGAAGAAAACTCACACACCTTCGAGCTTTCATGGCCATAGTTAATCTACTTTACACAATAATGCTGCTTAATATGTACTATATGCATGCATATGTTTATACTGTGTAAACGTGTATTTCAGCAACAGTGAATATTTTTGTCTATGTAAACAATTAAAATATTGCTTTCTTCTCTTTGCAAAAGTAAATATGCATGAAATTATAGCTTCGTAAACATCAATGAACGAACGTTAAATGTGGATGAACAAATTTCTTCTTTGTTTTGAAGTTTTTATCGTGTTCTTTTGTTAAGTAGAGCATCCTCTTCATTTCTTACCACTTTCCAGTTGCAGTAGCATGTGCTTTATTGTCTACTTTTAGTGATCAGATATAATAGCGACATTTGGAAACAAAATTGCACACCTCTTCATGTGAAAACACGCTGTTAAGAAAACTAAGTAAAGAGTAACGACACGTGCCTTCTAGAACTCGGTGCGACAATAAAATACAATGATTTTTTGTCACGACTTCATATTCCTCTCTTACATGCACGTGAAGTATATATTCTCTGCAAATATAAATACAATTTTCTCATATAAACCAACAAGAATGACTTGATCGCTGGGTGAATTAGAATTATAGCTAAATGAATTGAAGTAAAGCGTCACATAACTGAATGGCAAAGGCAACAGCTAGAAATGATTCATGCTCGATCAACTATTGTAAACTGTGTCAATAAACATTGTGTTAGTTCATAACTTCATGCAACTGCAACATCTCAGATATCAAGTCATTGTTATCCAACTATAACATAATGTCTAATATTTTATCGTCGTCGAGTGCACCACGCACAAATAATGGTTTTATAATTCCATTGGCTTTGAAGGCTACTGACTAAGAGGGTTCAAAATACGTGTATGTACCCTATTGTAAAATGAAAACATGCCAGTCTGTATCATCATCTTCTTCTTCCATTATCATTTACTTGCACCTATAATCCGTCTCATTTAGTATTTAAGACACAACAAAACAAGGACAAATGGACACATCTAGTTCCAGTCATGTAATCAAACAGGACCAGAGAAAGTATTAGCTGGATTGTAATAAGGAACTAAACGTTATTATTCAACTAAAAGTCCACAGTTCTAATATACGAAGATATTGAGTTTCACGGCGAGGATCAAATACATCCTCTGCAAGTAATAAGTGCCCTAGGTCCGATTCATGACAAAGTATCGAAAATTACTTTTTCCCTTATTTCTATTTTTGGCGGCTTCGAGATCCAATCTTATATAGGCCTATATATAATGCTGGAAGGTTATAGCAATATTGCAGGAAGTGTTACGAGTACCTGACACATAAATTTAAAAAAAAAAAAAAAAAAATGGGCGGCTTAGAGCCTGTGCAAACAGACCAAAAGCGAGATGAAGATAGTTCATAATTACGACATAGATGGAACACTTTAGAAAACTGAGTTCCACAATGATTTAGGGAACTAGATGTTCAAGATTATTATGAAAATTGAGAATTTAAGAACATTAAAGACTGCAAGTCCAGGAAGATTTTGAGGAACTGTCTGTTCATTTGTAGATAGATGGGCATACAAAGGTACATCTCTGTCGACATATCAAGCGATCTAATGTTAGTTTCATGTGTCTAATGTAGTAACCTGTCTATTACAGTTACAGTTGATTACCTATGTACAGAGTTAAGCTACCTCAACAATCATGAGATCTAGATTAACACGCTGAAAGCCACTCAACGAAAATATAAGATGCCAAAAATACGGCTTACGAGAATACGTGACAGCTACAGACGTTCAAAAATTGTGAATGGATAAGGAACTACCTTCATATATCCCATATATTAATTTTATTATTACTACTGCAAAAATTTACAGTTTACAATATTGATCGTTATGTTGCATACAATTTGTATTCGAACACATAACATACTACCTATGCACTTGGAGGAAACACAACGGTTGTCTTCCGTATGTTGCATCGCTGATTCTTTTAACATTTTCAGACCTTGTGTGAGAGAGATAAGTTCTAAATGCAGTACACAGTGCCGAGGCAATGACGTGGGACAAACCAAGAGGTAAGATCTGAAGTAGTAGCTTGAGACGTGTCGTCATGTCCTCTCGGATGGTCGGCGGACTCTTGATACCCATGACCAGTAGTCAATGGCTAACGAGCCAGAAAATTAACTGCAGCTGCCACTGTGAAAAAACGATTACTTGGTACTTTTTCCTCGTGTTTCGCTCTATCAACAAAACCATCTCACGAAAGCTTGACTTTCTATTTTGAAGAAAAAGATCTCTTTGGAATAATAAATCACGCTTGCTTTTAGTGATTTACTTATTAACCATGCTGAAAGGATACTACTACCTTATTAAAGATGACAAGCAAGAATAATCATCTGATAGTTGTATCAAAAGCTGCTTCCAACCTCGAGACGCATTACTGACTTTTCAATTTATTCAGTCTGTATAGTCACGTTAATCACTGACTATAAACTTGCAATGGGAAAATGAAGTAGAGTTCGAATTCTATATAGGAAGATTACCTTAAACGGTATTTTATTCAGGGCTTTTCTCAGATATAAGAGCCATGAGAACCTCAAATAAGTTTATTTATTTATTAACCAGCTTGAAGCGGTTATTAATAGCAAACCCAGGTTTTTGATAATTTTGAAACGTAACTTCTGATACTATTATAGGATAAAACAATTACCGTTCTGAACACATGTTTATAAACGAATTCTCAAGTATAAAATGGCATCTCTAAAATAACCAATTTCAAATACAGTATATTGTAAATACCGAGAAGTTACATAATTAAAAGTATAATATTATTCCTTTAGTTCCGCAATATTTTTAAAAATTGCTAGAAAGTTTTAATCAAAGTACAATCTTCCTAAATCTTTAAACGCAAATTAAATGGAATATTTCCCTAAGTTCACGTGCACAGTGACTCTTACAGTTAGCAACAATTTATAGATAATACGGTGTCGGTGGTACGTTCAGCATGAAGGGAAGATTGAAAAAAAGAATGTGGATAAATCAGATTCTACCCTGCACAAAATACCATGATCCTTCTTCCACAATCTATATATATTTATCTTTCCTGCCCCATCGGAAGAATGAATATTGGTCATAAAGAGACAAGCTGGATGTATGTGTGAACCACAAATACTGATCTGACTTGAAGGTATTACAGCATAGCTCCACAGATCACTAAAAAGTACGAACTGAATGAAACCTCTAACTCAGCTGCCAATTGGAGCAAACTAAAACTAGTCTCTCACACGCCATTCCTTAACATTTTTGAAGATTACATGCCTTTTGGAGCATCCGCGTGTAAAAGAATTCGTTCGGCGAAGTCCAAAGACGCTTGGAATTTCTTATCTCCATGAAACAAACGCTGAGTTCTCTTGTATTCATCTCGTTTCTATTCATTCACTGCCAGAAGAGCCGAAAGAAAGAACGAAAAAAGGACCAAAAGAATTCTACTCTTCCTTGGTAACGGTGCCTATACAAAGCAATCCACAGAAGGGGTCTTCTTTAGCCTTCTTTGTTTTCGCATCGTCATATGCATAGCCTGGGTCAGAGATGAATGTCCGCCCCTGTATCTTCTTTGTTAACATTCATTGTGATAAGGGAATTTGATATGTTGTAATTAACAAATAAAATACGTATGAAACTTGTTTCCTGCATTGAACAAACGCAAGCAGAAAATACTAGTTTTAACAAATGAATGTTAGATCACTTGGTACTTATTCCGACATAAAATCTCAGCCTGTCGTGTCTAAAATCTGTCTACACATCTAAATGTCTACTTGGCACATTAGCGTGGTAAATAACACATCGGCAGTTGTATATGCTAGCAACAAAATGTTGCCTCCAACTCTACAAGACAATGTTATCACAGGATTCCCAATGGTATGGTAAAACATAATCTATCTCTTTCGCACTCCCCCTCCCGCCTTTTGTAGCATTTTTATTTATATAATTTTCAATCCAGCGACTGGACTGGTCTTTTACTGTCATTTTAAAGGATAATAAAATATACCAACTTCGAAAATGCGGTATAAAATGGAAATGTTCTTTCAAGTTGGACCCAAAACAAGAATAATAATTTCTTGTATGTTAGAAATGAGTTGGCCAATTGCGAAGAAAATTGGCCTTTATTGATTTTTACTGTGGGTACAAAATCTTAAATCTTTATTAGGCCTATAAGTACAAACTCTACTTACTTAACTGCAAATTACGTTTAACAGGCTTGTTTTATACATTTCCTTCTAATTTGTGTTCTAAATAGCAATTTGGGATATATATATATATATATTTTTAACGAAAGTCCTAACTGCATTTTTGATGGACCGTAACTCGGGAACAAAAAAGTCTGAAAGTTTTACCTCTACGCCAACTTCGGTCAACATCAGTCGGTAGATGGCATATGTTGTCCTTGGAACTGATTGATTTTTTATTTATTTATTTATATCTTTTTTAGAAACATCAAATTTTTGAAGAAGAATAAAATATTAAAAGCTTTCACGGAAAACACTTCCTAAAACATTCTGTATATTATAAAAAAGACATCAAAGCTTGTACTAACGTTATTTCATATGGCACCTAATGGACTTGTTTCTTTGATCATCAGACCTAAAGGATGGCAACTAAGGCAGAAGCGAAATATTTCCAATTCGTCACTTTGATGTAAAACGTTAGTTGCGTCTTGCCTGGAAAACCTTTAATATTTATTACTTATATCGTGGAAGTATATATATTGCAGACTTAAAATATCAATTTATTACTGCGGTTCTTCAGGTTTTAATACAAGCATCGTCTAGAACTTGGCTGTTTCAACTCTGTGAAGTCAGAAAATAAACTTTTCTAAAGATGCAAGGGTTCCAAGAGAAATTTTTTAAACAACTTTTGCCTCCTTTCCTTGCTGGGAAATTTTGAACCTTCTTTCGAGCATTTCAATTTTAATGAAAAAATAACAATACATTCCGCCTACCTTTTCCCATTATAGGACCAAAAAGCATTTAACAAATGTATTCTGAAGGGATGGGGTAATGACGAGAATTTCAATAATCAAGGATAATTGATAATAATTCGATAAAAAAGAAAAAGGCCAAGTTGGTGGACGTAATTGGTTTCCTAGTTCCAACTAATTGTTACTACAATAACGTTTCTTCGACAAAAATGTTCTAGTGAAAATTTAATGGTGTTGGCAATAACTGTTCCGCAAATGTAGTAGTTAGATTCAGTGGAACACAATTATCATTTAGAATTTATGTATAAACTAAAAGTTCAACTTTTTCGAGCTAAAAGCACCCTTTACGTAAGAGGTTATACGGAACAAGTGTATCTATCTATATTTAACATTTATTGAGGTGTTAAAATTCGAGCGAGAAAATATTAAAAACGCTATACCCAAGTTTTCTATTTCAAATATACGTATTAACATGATAGAAAGAAAGAATAAATAAATTCTGTACATAACGAACTTTTACTGCTATCAAACTAACATCATAAACAAAATTGCCGTTTATGACTTCAACTTTGTGAACTGAATTTACATTACATGGATAGCCAATCTTATTAGGTTTTAAGATCACTTTTCATTTCAAATTGTGTTTACTAGTAAGGTAAAGAGTCACAGAAATAATAATAATAAAGTTTGTAAACCAATAAAGGGAACCCCGGACTGACTGAACATAAATAGCAAACGTTGTAAACGCACATTTTTTTATTGTAAACCCTGCTACAGAAAAACAAACAAGAAAATCATCAAAAGTCAAACAAGCACAGATATTCGCCCCTCCCCCAAAGCCAGCATTTTATAGGAAAAGATTCATCCCCCAAAAAAGCACGCTTTTTTATATCTACATTTTCTCCTGATTTGTTGTCTCCTTGTTTTCTTATAATGAATAAGAAAACACACACATCAAATTTACGAAACAATAAGTAATTTCCTGTTTTGATTCAACAAAAGAAATTTGAGTCAGTTTGATGTAAAACAAGGTCGACTGCAATAGGATTAACTCCTCCTTTCAGGTTGCTACGAACAACAAAAACTTTGCAAAATTCCGTTCTACTTTTCTGATCAAAAAGAACTTTATCCATGACTTCGATGCTATCTTAACTTTCTTTAAGTCTTTTTCTTTTCCCCTCAAGACAGAATTAGTAGTACAAATCAAACCAAAATAGTGATGTTAAAACGGGTTTATTTTACCTTTACACGAATGTAAATCAGAACACACACACACAAAAAAAAGTATATACGCTAACTTCTATCAAACAGCGGTAAAACCAGATAGAATGCAATCGTGCATTCCTAACAAGATGCTCAGATCGGCATTCTTAAACAACATGCCAAAGAACATAAAATACACATTGCGTACTCTTTTTAGTGGACTAAATAAGAAGATAAAGATAAATCTGTTCGGTTCCATAAAATCTTTGGCGAACACAAACACTTTTTGTCACCAAAAGTAGTCAATATCCTACATCTCAAGGATATTAACAGAGATATAAAACTATACCAGTGTAAGACACATCTACGCACGCATCCTAATTTTTCCTTGTAGTTACCAAACTTATAGTTTTCCACGTATCCTTTCAAATTTCAGTGGAAAGAAATACGTCACTATATCCTTGTTCTGTACGACTACGCAAGGTGAGTGGACTAGAATTCACCTTTAGTTAGTAGGAACATCTACGTTCAGGTGAAATGCTTTCTAAGCTGATCCTCGCTCTTTAAAATGTGAGACTGACTGAGACAATATGTGCAAAATCCTATTACATGTATTATTAAGTGTTTTCAAAACTTTTGTATAAATTTGGATGTTCAAGAATTATGTCATAAACTGCGTTCCTTAACTCTATACGAAAAGGTCTGGAAATAGTTATTAGTCTGCTTAATAGCATTTTGTAGATAGTACTTGACTCAAGTTCTACATTTTTCATATTATCTAGGGTTCTTCGTTAAAGTCATCTCCCCTTTTTTTTTCTAATTAGTGAATAATTTAAAGAAATCAAAAATATGAAATGGATGAACTGAGTTGCGGGATGAGACATAGTGCACCTGATAGAGGATGTGAAAATATGTGTATGTGCAAAGTTATAGTGGCTGAGCGCCATAAGAAACGGAGGGGGAGGGAGTCAAAGTTGGTGGGAGAAGAGTTATGCCATATTATAAAAATACATCAAATAAACTGTTGAGTCTTAAAAATAATGAAAGATAAACCATGCAAACGGTAATAGTTTCATATACTGGCAAAGGAGGACTAGGTAGAGTAGATTACGAACCTCCGCCGCCATTTCGAAATTGTGATATTTATTTTGAAATGGAAAGGTAGTCATATGATATATCAATTAGGGTCAGCACGTTCTCAAAAATTCAATTATGAATTTTAGTAATCGTTATCTGTACTTATTTGGAAGATTTAGGATCATCTTTATAGTTATTTACGAAAATTTAGGAGACTGATACTCGTATGTTGAAAGTTTAGATTATCACGAAAATAAATGTAAGTTAAACATATTTACAAGCCAAGAAAGCTAACAGTGAAATTTGATATCCAAATTTTGTATTAGTGCATTATTCCACATTTATTATTTATGACATTATTCCAATTTGCTTCATATAGTGCCGAAGAGAACTGTTCTGGTCTGGAAGAACCGTTTCCGCTTTCTTTTCTTTTCTTTTTTTCACTTTTGGTCGAAAACAATGTGGTGTATATAGCTACCTTTTGTTAAATGACATATTTACTAATATAGACCTTAACACAATAAAATCTGATAGATTGGAATGCAATTATTACGTACTATACGTAGACCACTATTTTTTCACCACTTGCTATATTTTTCACACAACTTTCTTTGTCCACTTTCGTAAGTAATGGCAACTTGGGACGAGCATAGCATGTGATAACTGGATAAAAAGTGGACTACTGCAGTCGAATGTGTTTTCATGATAATCCAAACTTTCAACATATGTCTCCTAGATTTTCGTAAATGATCCTAAATCTTAAAAATAAGTACAGATAACGATCAATAAAGTTCATAATTGAATTTTTGAGAACATGCTGACCCTAATTGATATATCATATGACTACCTTTCCATTTCAAAAAAATATCACAGATTTCAAAATGGCGGATTTTAAGATGGCGGCGGAGGTTGTGATCCACTCTACCCATTCTTCTTTTGCCAGTACGTGAAACTTTACCGTTTGCATTATCTATCTTTCACTATTTTTACGACTCAACAGTTTATTTGATGTATTTCTATAACAAAACATAGCCCTTTTCCCACTAACTTTGTCCCCCTCCCCTCCGTTTCTTATGGTGCTCAGCCGCTATAACTTTGCACATACACATATTTTCACATCCTCTATCAGACGCACTGTCTCATCCCGCAACTCGATTCATCCATTTGGACCCTTTACTTGTCAGTGAAACTCAAAAGCAGAAGATGTAATGATACTTTCTAGTCAACTGGATCATATTATTGATGCACTGGAAGAACTACGTGACACCTCAGCTGAAACACTTGAAACCCAAGAAGATGCAGGTCGTCTTTTTTCAAATATCCATTCATTTAATTTCCTTGCCTTGCTTCATTTCTGGTCTGAAGTTCTGCAATATGTATATCGGATCCAAAAATGTCTGCAATCTAAGGATATGACTGTCCATTACGCTCTTATTCAGTTGAAGAGCATAGTCAGTACAATTAATACTTGGAGACTCAACCTACCGGAGCATGTCATACGCGTAACAGAAAATAAGTGCAGAGAATGGAACGTGACAGTAGATGATGATTCATGTCTGGAGGAGAAGCAAGTGATGAAACTTCGACTGCACAAGTCGAAATGAAACGCCCTATCAATGAAGTTCTAGATGAAATGAGAGAATAAATGTGTGACTCTTTTATACAGATGTGAGATCTAAATAATAGATTTGGATCCCTCAGTTTCGATACCAACTTTATCCAACAGAAATCAGATGAAAGTGTAGAAACGCTGAAAGCATGTTCTTATGATTTGGCATTAATGAAACCCAATGACCTCAAAGATGTGGAATTATGCCAGGATTATAAGGTCATCATTGAAACAGCATCGCTTTGGATTTTGAGGATATAATTGAAACTTTCGCACCTACTAAAGCACGAAGGGTTTCATTCTGAATATTAATGCAAAAACAGGCTAGCGACATAGTAGTACGGAAGTTCGAAATAGTATCTATCTCATGTATCAATATAAACTGAATACATATATCAATATATATTCATCCATATCATATTGCACATAAGCCCCATAAACAAAAGCTTAAAAATACAAAAAATAGGAAATATATTTTACGCAAAAACAGGTTAACGAGATAGTAGTACTTTAGGTTGAAGTATCACCTCATGTAAAAATATATACTGAATATCATTTATGGAGATCATATGACACGTAAGAACCATAAAAATACAAAAATACGAGTATATAAAAGTAAAAAAAAAACTATTAAACATACACAAAATTACATGCATACAAGTAAATGCCCGTCAAAATTTAACCACTAATCTCCACGAGGTAAGAGTGTAACGGAAAATCAGAATTACAGCAAATAGTAGCAGTATGTGCTCAACTTGCTTTCATTAGCTGATCTCGATGAATTTCACTCGCCCCGGGCCTTAGCTGGGCTTACGCCTCTGCTAGATTAAACCCTAAACAGTATATTGAACTTCAGTATGTCGTAACATACCTACATAAAAGCACAATATTGGAAAAAATACGAGCAAAGAATGAAGATTCAAGTTACTCAATCATTACGTAGCTTCACTTGGGAACACTTCCAGATTGCCTTAACCGTGGAGCTTAAAACCGCGCCGAATTTCATGCGTTCGACAGGCACATCATCATGTGATAATATAACACTATACATTTCACCAGCGGCGGCTGGTACTATATGTTGCATGGTTGTGCAACCGGATATTTTTTTTAATACTAAAGATATTTTTAGGTATTAAAGTAGTGTATCAGTAAAAAATAAACCTTTGCTCTTGAGCACAAAACAGTATTGATGCATTTCTTTAACCCTTTCACAGAGGAAGTCGACTTTTGTCGACAGAACCAAATTTCCTTAACATGCGAATGTCGACTATAGTCGACGTGTTAAAATTTGTTTGTCCGTATCTTGGCTTTGTCGAGAGTAGTCGCCAAAGTCGTACCGTTCATTTTTGTTTGTGTTCTATTGTTTTCGATAAACAATAGAAATCACACAGAAAACCTTTGGCGACTACAAGCGACAAAACCAAGATACAGACAAATTTTAACACGTCGACTATAATCGACATTCGCAGGTTAGGGAATTTTTTTCCGTCGCCTTCCACAGTGAAAGGGTTAAAAAATCAATAAAAAAACTGAAAGAAAGCGAGTGATTTACATTTCCAGTTGCAGTGAGCGTTGCCACTGGAAGCAGTAACATTGAGCATATGGCAGCGAGCTCCTATCTCTTAACATGAGGAAGTGGATTTATTCCTACGTTGCTGCTATCCTCCCGTATTGCTCCCTTCCAGTTACACCTTTTTCTGCCACTGGTATATAGTCAGCTTCTGTAGTTACGAATTCCTCCGCTTCGCAGCGCTTGACTCAATTGATAGAGTGGGTGAGATATAGACGCTTGGAAGAAAGAAGTTATTCACAAAACCACTGGCGTCTCTGGCATATACAATTTGGGGTGGACATCAAAGAAAGTTATTTAAATGGTACTACCTAGCCCAACCTGTTTATCTTCAATTCCATTTGTTACCTTTCTGCTTACCTTCACGGATCCCGTGAGGTATATCAAGAATTCTGTTATAATCGTTTCACAGCCTCAATATTATATGACAAATAAATATAATTATTATTATTATTTATATGTTATTCTGTCGTTAGTAAATAAATTAAATTAGAATAAAATATTGAATATTTTGTACTTCAAAATATTGGAGGCGTCCCCCTCGTCCCCCCGCCAGAGACGCCCGTGCACAAAACAGAAACTCGCAAAGAACAAATACGCGTCTGGTGGTAGCAGGGGCGGATTCAGGCTGAATGTTTGGGGGAGGGCGGTCGTTCGAAGTCAATAGGTTTTATTTTACATTTATAATACAAAGGTGAAAATTCTTGTTATAGGTTTTATTTTTAAAATAAAAAATATCCTATTCTGGGGGGCGGCGATCAAGTCTCGAAGCAGAAAATGTCTTACCACTGGTCTAATTCCTAGCTGTGTCTTTCGTGCACATGATCTCGTGTTCGCGGCGGAGAGCATAAAAAATTAATCTCAAATCATTCACTTTCAATACTCATCTGTCTTCTTTAGCCTAAATTGCTGGAATGTTAAAATCATATTTTTTTTCAATTTTCGAGGGAAAAAATCTTAGTTTTCATGCTTCTTTATAGTAGAACAGCAGACAAAAATACGTGTTACTGAAAATTGACTCTTTGTCCCTCATATTCATACAAAGAAATGCTAACAAAATGCATATTGTCGGAGGAGAGAGGTGTTTCTGTACCCTGAAGAAAAAAAGCAGAAAATATTTGCGGTAGCGATGCTTTCTATTCAGAAAAACTTGGCGAGCAGCATTTCAGATTTCAATGAAGTCACAGAAAAATCTGAAGCTCGAAAAGAATGAAGAAAGATCTTTCATTTTAAAATAACGGATAGTTTACGTAATTAAATAATTTTGTTTAACTGCGTGCATGAATATATGCAATTTTCTTGCTTTTTTCTTCTTTTCGGGCTGACAATATCATTAATGGCTTATAGCACATGCTATGTCTTCGATTTACCTCTTGTTCAATGACATGAGTGAAGAAGTTTTGTATATAAATAGTGTATAAACGTACATTGATAGTGGTTGTTTGAAAAAAAAGGAATAGCTTATATTTAAAAAAAAAATAGAGAATACACTTTAATCAATAAACATATAAATAGAGCTTAAAATGACTTTCCTCTTCATATTTCCTGAATAAGTTTTGGATGAGACTCAAGAATGCTGGGGAAAGGGAACACTTGCGCGTACCTACACATCTTTGATATTGCAACATTGCAACCGGTGCTTCTACAGACCACGAATCGCTACTGCATTTCACTGCTGATTGTTTTACAAATTCCTCTAAATTTTGTGCCTGTAGTGAATTTGTGCTATGTACACACTGATCTCCAACTTTTAATAAATGTAATTTTTAAACTCCGACTCCGTGATCTTTTAATATCTAACGACATTCCCAGAAGTCATAGCAAGTAAATTCTTTTTAGAACTATGTACATTTTATTTAAACTGTGATTTCAGCTTTCAGATATATAGATCGATTATACATAGGTTGTTCAGCCTACGTTTGGCCAATTTCGTTCCTTCCCCCTCCCGGGCAGAATGGACTTACCCGACCTAGTTTGTGGCGTCCTGCAGTGTTGTGCAGTGGCTTCCTGGGAACGGATTTTTTTCCGCGCGGATGACAATAACGCACAAAACAGGACCATTGTTGTGGGTGTTGTGTTAAATTTGTTTCCAAGTGTGTGGGTTTCCGCTCTGTGACCAAAATGCCGCCCAAACTAAGCCAGTTTTGGGAAGGCTATGTTGCGGCCCACTTCAGTGTTTGTGTCATTAGAAAACAGTGCAAGAAGAATGGTTGCAACATCAGTTTAAGTGGAATAAAAAAATGTTATTAAAAAGTACAAGGGAACGAAGCTACATCATTTGGATCACCAACGAAGTTGCCTACGAAGCGGGAATGCACCAAGGCCAGCTACACCATGCAGAGGAAACTTCGCAAAATGGCAATGCAAGAAAATCCGCCAACACAAAGGTGTATGGCTAATAGTCTTGACGTGTCTTTGGGGACTGTGAACCGGACGTTGCGCCATCAACTCAAACTGGAAAAAGTCATGAAAGCTCGCGGCCATCTTCTCACAGATTCCCTCCAAAAGGAACGAAAGTGTAACGTCCGGAAGCTGTACGAACGGCATCTTGTAAAACAAAGGTGGATATACGTCGTAACGCTCGATGAAGCATGGATTTGCCTTTCCGACTGCGGCAAACCGAGAGCCATCATGTACCGAGTTGGCGCCAGGAACTTCAGAAGGTGGGTCCGTGTCTGTAAAGATTTCTTCCCAAAAGGGTTCGTGGTCGTTACTGGCTACTGTTACCGAGGTAAACTGAAGATTCGTAGGGTGGCGAAGAACTGCAAAATAAATCCGCAGTATTTTCAGGAGCAGATCATGCGGCCGATCTACGAGCATGAGATTCCAACAATGTATGTAAATGACGCCAATCTAGTGCGCATCACATGGACAAGGCCTCATCACATACCTCAAGATCGTCCCTCGCATTCTACAGGGAGATGGAGGAGGCAAGTGATATACAGATGATATCTTTCAATGAGGTAACTGTTAAATCTCCAGTTGCAAGTCCTATGGACTATTGTGGATTTGGATTGCTGAAGCGGGCTTTGGGAAAACGGCGTGTGACAACTGTGGAAGGACTTTGGAAAGCTGTGCAAAGGGAATGGGACAAGATTCCCCTTCCCTCCCAGTTCTTCAGAGAAGCCTATTACAGTGGAAATTACGCTGTCGGGCTATTGTTAGGAACCAAGGAAACACATCGAACACTTACGGACCTAGCACCATGGATTCTAAATCTTTAGGTAAGTCGAAATTGGCCAAATGTAGACTGAACAACCTCTGTACTCGTTACATTAAACGTCAACGTTTACATATAGTATATAGAGGTTATCCTAATTTAACAAATGATCATGACTACGTTATAAAGCCGGCATACAACGAATGCGAAACAACAAAACTATTACAGTAGAAGTTCTCAATTCAGGTGGCAAGACGATTACAAAATAAATTTAAGTGCATTTTAAAAGGCATTTTATCAGTTAGACACCTCAACTTGAACTTGTTCTAGCTGCATTTGAGAAACGTATTTGACAATATATGTATGTTTTACATGTCTCTCATATATAGCTGGAAGACATATGCTACGAATTGTCAATTGATCCTAAGTGCATGTATATACTCGAAAGGCGGGGATCATGTTTTTTTGTGGTACTTACAGTCGCACAAAGGTCACTCACCATACGAAGATGAAGTACTGTATACTACATAGCATACAAATGAAGTGTAGCAACTCCACCTTCGCTCAGCGAAGCAGGTTTAGCCACAAGCAAGTTAGTAGGCCAGTGTACCTTGTGGAGTGGCAATGTTTACACCTGATGATTCACGTGACTTACATTTTTTTTTCTTTTTGAAGTGACCTTCACCTTCCGGTTCATCAAGATGTAATCTCCATGTGTTGGTGAACCAAGAGTGGCTGAGCATGAGTACCCAGTCACGATTTTCCTCTCTCTCATAGATGGAAAAAAAGAAGAAATTAAAAAAACGAGAGGAAGGTGTAGTAGTAGGTCGATTGCTATTGAAGATATGATGTCTGGATGCCAAGATGAACTCAAATGCACATCTGATCATTAAAATAGTGCCATGAACTATTTTAACTATATAACTTCAGAGAGATTATAGCTGGCTCACTTCTTTTATTATTATTATTATTATTATTATTACCCTTTTCCAAATACGACGGTCATTCTAATGCCAGAAAGTTTAACTAAGAACGACAGTATAGTGCTTAGATACCTATGATTTTGCAGCCAGTGACCCTCGTGTGAGGGCAAAACATGTATAACAATACTCCAAAATAACGGGGTGGGTGGGGAGAGAATTAAAGTGACTGCAAGTTATCAGAGACGCCTATACGTAACTCAGGAATAACATGTGCAAGTAAATGTTTCTTATATTGTCGCAATTATTACTCGATTCGGCAAAGAAACTTCTGCTATATTGGCCACGCCTAGCGCTGCTAGGCAAATGGGCTAGGAATCTAAAGGTCAGAACATCCATACATACAGTGTTTACTTTGAAACACTCAGCACACCACTATCATCATCACAAATATTCTGCTGAACTTCTTCGTGGCTATATGGTTAGCGTACGCTCCTTTGGCGCAGGAGACCCTGGTGGGAGCTCATATGGTTCGGATCTCATGTTTCATATAGTCTCGGTGCTGAACGGGACGCTTAACTGCTAAACAATCAATCAATAGGTACATTGTTATCCACGACATATCATTTGCCGCAAATTGAAATGATTCCATGCACAACAGTATTATACATACTAATCTATTTGTTCAAACTTAAGTCACCTGCTTTATGTTGTGGGAGATATTTCTTTGGTATTGAAAATTTCATAACAACCATACAACGAACAATATCTGACTTATGAAGCCAATATATTAATGGTATCATAGCCAGTAGCGTAGGCAGGAATTTATTTCGGGTGGAGTCCAAACTCAATATGAGGGTATTTTATATTAAAATTCCTAAAATTGACCCTAAAATTTGGCTAAATTTACACAAAAGTAGAAATTTGGGGGAGGTCCGGATCCCCAGGACCTATACCCTGCGTACGTCCCTGACCACGGCTGTTAATACTAACGAAACCAGTAGTTGTGAGTGAGTTCTACCGGGTTTCGGTTCCGGAATCTTAACTGATTTTCACAAAAACAATATTCCGGGCGCGGAACAGTGACCTCATAATAAAAAGGATTTCGGATACGATACCGAAAATAAAATTTCCAAGAAAATCGATTTTGATTCCGGAACCTAAACTGGGGTGTGGGGAATATAATGGATCAGCTACCGGAACTGGTATTGACATCCAAGTGAAATTACGTAGAAAAGAGAAACAAAACCAAACTTTAGTTGGTATAAATGGTTCCTTTCAGTTACAAGTTCACAGTTGCACATCGTTTACAGCTTGTAATGATTTTGAGCTAACGATGATGATGAAATCGTTTCAAAACATACTTCAATGTGATTTTCGTTTCCGTTAACATAACCAAAATATCAAAGTGCATTTCGGTTTTGTGAATAGAGCCGATATGTCGAAATGCATTTCGGCTCTCTTCTCGAAACACGTCAAATTAAAATGTCTACTTAGTTTCCAGGACCGGAACACACATTTTCGCTTCCATTATCATTAACAGCCTTGGGTGGAATGAGATCATAATCACCACACGGATCAAAAAATGCTGACGTGCCCAAAATCTGAAGTTTCATATTATCTTGCTTTACCATACGAAAAGTAAGCAACCAGTGCCAACAGCCAGTTTTCCCTTCCTCTTTTATCTTCTACAATTTCACCTATTCCCTTCCTCAGTCCACCTAATACTTCTACATTAGATGTGGGTTCCACCGTCTATTTTTTTCATTCTTCTGCATGTCCACTTTCGAAGGCCTCCAATTCATTCGATCTAATTCTTCGTCTGACGTTGCTTTTCGGAATGTTCGTTTCTGGCCATACAGTACAATACCACATTCGAAAGATTTCGTAACTATCTACACAGATAATCTATAAGAACTGTAAATTAAAAGTGAAATCACAGAAGCTTGGCCAATTTACTTGATAGTACTGACAAGGGACGTACGCAAATCGTGACAGCTAGATATTTATGAAAATTGGTACCCTCACTAATTGTGGATCGCTAATCATCGTGGTGATAGTCATTCAGTGCGGCAATGCCTTCTTTACCGCTACGTATAATACATATACCAGGCAGTGACCGGATGAGGCTGTGCCGAGTTATACTCCAAAAACGCTGGAAAAATGCAGAAAATTAAAAATGTGTGCAGTTAACCTGATACCTAAGGGAGGGGAATATGGGACTAAGAACACGGCAGTAGTGTCAAACAAGCAGTGTTGCCATCCCAACACAAACTCATAGTTTTTCAAATAGAACGTATACCATTTTATGGCATTAAAACAATTGGTATAAAACGTGAAAGAAAATAAACCAAAGATGGGTTATCAGTGT
The DNA here is from genome assembly GCF_964235325.1 of Thermobia domestica. Taxonomy (NCBI): domain Eukaryota; kingdom Metazoa; phylum Arthropoda; class Insecta; order Zygentoma; family Lepismatidae; genus Thermobia; species Thermobia domestica. The sequence continues at coordinate 109,000,892 of NC_137462.1, read as the reverse complement.
TGCCAAATAAGGGAGATACGAAACTCTAAAGTTGAGAAATTATGAGGTCTGTACAGAGAAACAAACAAATATACAACAACAGCAAGACTGAATAAGGAACGAATGTATAGTACGGAATAAACCACAGCATGTAGAGAGGATTCACCCAAAAAGGGGCAGATGTTAGAGTAGCCGTAAAAAGAAGAAGTCAAACGTAACATAATGCGGAAATGTGAACAGTAAGACTTCTTGTAGCGCAGCAATTCCAATGGCGTTTGTGAGAAATCGATATCTCGAGCCGTTTTCAAGAGTTATGAAACGAACTGACTTGGGATTGCAAACTGCATGAATTCCTGCATGCCTTCCAAACCACATAAACTGCGGCGCAGCGCCTGAAAAAAAAATTACAGAAATGCTATGGCATGAAAGATAGCAAACATGTGACAAGAACGTTCCTCAGAATCGATTCGCGAAGATTAATGACCTGTGATAGGTGTCACTCAAGAGTATACGAAACGTTAACATGTGAGACAACGATGAAGATAAAACACACTGCATTCAAGTTAAGAGTTATATACACGAGCAAAATAATTTAACATAACACAACAATACACACAACAGAGAAACCATGCATGGTATGGCAAAATACGTATATTTATCGCCGTAGCTGCACACTCGATAGGAAGTATCAAGCCCGTTAGTCACTGGATGCTGTGCACGCTGTTGTTTACTCTCTACTGTACATTTGTCCCTTCCGCAGTCTTGTTTTTCTTGTACATTTGTTCGTTTATCTGTTCGGGTCCCATAAATTCTCAACTTTAGAGCCTCGTATCTTCCTTATTTGGTAACACTGATAACCAACCGTTTGCTTATTTTCTTTCACGTTTTATACCAACTGTTTTAATGCCATAAAGTGGTATACGTACTATTTGAAAAACTATAAGTTTGTGTTGGGGTGGCAAAACTGCTTGTATGACACTATTGCCATGCTCTTGGTCACTTGTCCTCCTCCTGTAGGTATCAGGTTACCTACATACATTTTTAATTTTCTGCCTTTTTCCAGCTTTTTGGGAGTATAACTCGGCACAGCCTCATCCGGTCAATGCATGGTATATGGCAGATAAATAAGGCATTTCCGCACCGAATGACTATCAGCACGATACTTAGCGATCTACAATTAGTCAGGGAACCAATTTTCATAAATATGTAGCTGTCACGATTCGAATACGTCCCTTGTGAGTACAACGAATTTACAAGAGGGCACGGTAGTTCAGTAGTATAGCGCTCACCTCTGGTTGGAGGAGTCCCTGGTTCACCAAAGGATATATAAGGATAGCCATATAAGTTTCTGGTAGAGAATATAGTGTTCATTAGTTTTCTTGAGGTTCTTCCTTTTCTCCCGCATTCTCATTCCATCAAGAATTTTCGAATCATTCATTTTCATACGTTATCCGTCTCCTTTAGCCTACAACATAAATGTGTTAGACGTAAAACTGAAAAGAAAATCTAAGCCACAATGCAAATGCAGTATGCTAGTATGTAATTTAGAATTATTTTAAGTACACTTTTGGCTTGTCAATTCACATACATGACAATTATTTATGATCAACATATGTTAAGAGACATATATGTGATCAACATATGTTAAGAATATGAGTTTTTCTTATTCCAATAGATTTAGGTATGTACTGAACTCGTCATCAGGTACTTTATTTACATATTCCTCATTCAATGTAGCACAGGATCTATTCAGCAAGTTCCACGAACAATGTATTATATTTCCTGTAATATTTCACGAAAATAGTTTTGTGAGCGTATGAATTTTCTGATATCTACATGAGTAAAACTGCTATCCTCTTCATACTCCTTCCACTCCTGCTTCATAAACTGCTATCCTAAAACTATACTCCTCTTCTCTACTGACTGTATTCAGTAGCGTTATTCAGCCGGTTCGCTAGAACCGGTTGTTAAAATATTTCGAGTTCGCAGAACCGTTTATTATACCCAAACATAACCGTAAATTTTACCCAGTTATACCCTTGACCAGTAAATTTGAGTTTAACTATCTTTGTTTTTAGAAATTCTTACAGCTACAGGGTTAAACATATGATGATTCAGAACAAGATATAATGTTTATTTCTTAATCTCATATGATCGAATATTAAGAATGAGAACTGGGATCACATGAGTGTAGTGGTGAGGGTTATTAATATTTGAAACGCATATACAGGATGGCCCAAACGTAGGTATACACCCTCGCATTGATCAAGTATAACATTCTAGTTTATGGACTTATTTGCTTCGACTGTTCCGGGCTTAAATTATCATTAAAAAAACGTTAGGAACAAATAATAAAGAAACTAGGTCTACCTGTTTGATAACAATAAGAATACAGTGAGCTGATCAGTACGGGTCTGTATACCTACTTTTGGGACACCCTGTACACCATTATCAACAAGCGTCGATCCATTGCTGGATTTTAAGGTCTTTCCGATACTTCTTGACAACCATCTATCTTGCATAAGATTTTCGCAGAGCTACCTAATTTCGACACCACCTTGTATTTGGATGCTGTGTAGGTCCCTACTTGTCACTAGTGGAACCCAGTAAATTTGCTTTTTGTCTACCTTGTATGTTTTTTGTTTTGTTTTCTAAGGATTATCCAAAGAAAATTCTCGGATATGATGATGTTGTCCATCCCATATTTTATACACACACACACACATATTATATATATATATATATATATATATATATATATATATATATATATATATATATATATATATGATTTTAGTTTAGCGTCCCGTTCAGCAGTGAGGCTATATGAGATGTGGACCTACTGATTAACGTGGAATCCGAACCACATGAGCTCCCGCCGGAAATCGAACCCGGGTCTCCCACGCCAATATATATATATATATATATATATATATATATATATATATATATATATATATATATATATATATATATATATATATATAAACTAGAGTCTAAATCTAAAAGGTCGCTGACATTAGTTATAATATTCTATGCGGAATTTGTATGTAACAATAAACAAAGAGTACAGAGTAGCAATGTTAAAATACAGAAAAACATATACAAAAGTGACTGAAAAAATGCACTCAGAAAGAGAAAGTATATGTATACAATAATTTCAACATCTTTTATATTGTTTATTTGTTCACTTGCTCTTTCCCTGACAAGTAGCTTTTTTTTTTTTCTTTCTTTCTTTCATCAAGAAAGCCGCTTTCCAACCTACTTTCTTACAATCTGCTGTTTACAAAGATGAGAAATTACGAAACGAGGATTGTTAGATTAAGTTCTGACGAGATCGTGGGTAATTCATTTTATGATTCTAGTTCGATTGCAACGACACTCTCCACCCTTATAAATTACATTTCACTCTCAATTTCCAAGAGTAATAATATATTAAATTTCAACCTTTTACCGAGTTACGTGTGGAACTGTGCCATCATCATGTTACTGTAATCAACATAAAATGCAGAAGAAAGAGACTCTTCATGCAGAATAAACAATAACATTATCTTTATTTGGTTCTAAAATTTACGATAAAACAAGTTTGTTTAGATTTTTACCATCTTTCTTCTGCTTAAGGCCTATACAAGATATCTATCAGCGCCGCAACTTTGTACTTTTCCTCCGGGACCAAGCATTAACATTTGGGGCCCGTAGGAAAACGTGAATATGAAATTTATCACATTTCCTAGAAAATATGAAATTTATCTTCCCCCTAAAATCTGAAACCATAATAAACCTTTTTTATTACTACTGGAGGTCCTAGTTGGTGTTTTACTGAAGTAGGATCCAGATTATTTATAGTTCATCTTAGGGAAATATATTTGTTCACGTTATGGGGCAACAGCAGCACCATAATTTATTTTTAGTTCTTTTGGAAATGGTATAGTGGGCTAATTCTTTGCTTCACTAGTTAAACTGAGGTAACATATCTGACAACTTAGACTTAAGATATATATGTATTATTTCTGGGGACCCTAATAGTAGACATTTTACTGAAATGGGCCCAGATCACATTTTCCTTTTAATTATATATATATATATATGGCGAACTTATTTCATGTCTCAGTTGTATATTCATGTTCGTATCGTCTTACATGGAGCAAAAAAAGAAGTTTTATCTCGAAGTAAAGCCCCTCGAACAACAGGGAGCTTAAATGGGAGAGAAGGTAGTTGTTTTCCTGCCTATACGTTCATCCTCATTTTGTCCATCGTAAAGTACAATGAACTGTAAAACCACAAGCAGCAGCAGCATAATGTACCTAGGTACACGTCGTGAAGAAATTTGGTTTGTCACAGTGTACGCAACGTGAAAAATGAAGTTCAAATTTTTGCATTTCCTCTCACCCTTCTTTCCCAACTTAAAAACTTTAGTAAGATGAACGAGTATTTGAAAATTTAAAAATAATGTAGGTCTCTAGATTTGCAAAGTAGAAAGCTATTTAATTTTATTTTGGTATTGAATTCCACGGACTGCAAGTTCTCCATCAAACAAGGATGATATCCAGAATTACTTCCATAAGAATACAAGGGGAATCGATATTCTTGGGATTAAATGAATGCACTCCCTCCATCAACGAAATCGATTCCTAACTTTTAACACCCTACACCCTGGCCAAAATTAATGGTGATCCATGAAGTAGTTTGTAAGGTTTTTCTCTTCCGGATGAATGGATATACGGACAAAGTAAATATACAAAGAAAGTTTTAGAAAATCAAATTCCTTAAACATTGTGCTACCTTATCCACTATATATATCTGGAGATCAAGGAGAGATATTTCCTGTCAGTCTTCAGAAAGAAATGTCTACTGTTTGTCCAAGACATACGCGACTAACATTAATAATTGTTCAAACAATTCTTTTTTACCAGTAATTAAAAAGAACAGTAATTTGAACGATAAACCATTATTCGAATAATTATTAAGATAAATTGTTCGAATAATGAATACACAAATAAAGCGAAAGAAAATAAACGAATATTTGGAGAGAAATCCAACAATTTTAAAAGCAGCATGAATTTCTTGCATCCAAAGCGAAAACACACACCCACACACAAAAAAAAATAATAATAATTACAAGGATCCTAAGTTTAAACGAATCTCAATACGAAATTCATGTCCAATTACTTATAGACGTTTGAAAGGAGATCTTTAAAGATGCCAGCCCACACTTCTCTCATAAAACTTAAAAAGTTATAAGAACCTGTAGTTAATAATTATGGACCTACGCACCATTCAATTTGATGAGCAGACAAGCATAGTGACGCTACCACTACAGTCGCCAACATTGATTTCAGAACTGTGGGCAAAGCTCTCAGACTACAGAGAAAAATACCATCATCGTCAGGCATTCTGCCATTATTGGCAGGTCATTTGCCGCAAATAAGAAATTAACTTGCATCATCATCACGATCTTCAGCTAACATCTTTGTCTTCACGTACGATATTTCTATTTCAATACCATTCATTAACTGTAGTTTCTTTTCCCTCTCCCTCATTTTCCAGCCACCATACTCTCTAAATATTACGGACATGAAAAAAGTATCTTCTTTACATGTCTATTATTTAACAATTGCTAATTAAAATAAATTAATAGTATAATATAACTTTCTTTTGTTCAAGGTCCCTTAAAGAAATACGACATTTAAAATGTACTATATTACGTAGAATGTATAAAACTATTTTTGATCTTGAAAATTCTATGAAATCAATTAGGAAATTACATTCAGAAAGATCAAGATTATAAATTAAACGTAAGAATATTAATAATAAAATAAGAGTAAGATAGGTAAATAGGATAAAGATAAGATCAAAAAGGAATGTGGTTTGATGAAATAATATTTTCAGGAAAAGAAAATTTCACAAGGCTGCCCTGGAAATAAGGATTAAACAATTTCAAGGCTTCGAAAACATGGATTTAGATAAGCAATATGTTTCTATTGCGATAACATACATATTATTTCCATAATATTCATTTTATTAAATTTAATTTAATGCTCTACTCCGAAAAGAAATATATGGTTTTTAAGCAAAATAATTTACAAAGCAGATACTAGTGTTCCACTAGTGTTCGAAGTGGAAAAAAAAAGCAGAGGCGGTACGTTTTATTATGATTTTGACTCAACATACCTGTTATTTAAATATTGTCTTGATCACTGAAAAACCAGAGACTGTATGTTCTCATTACTGAAAAACCAGAGGCGGTATGGCATACCATCGCATACCGTCTCACTTTGACCACTGCTTAGGACCAAAATGAAGGCATTGTCTGTTCTGATGTCTCACGATTATACCTTTACAACAAAAGCGACGGACAATACGTGTAGGTAAATAACTGATTGCAATGACATAGTTTGAGAGCTGAAACAGTTGTAACATTCTCGTATTTTAAAACTGCTGTGTATCTTTTCCTGGAAGGTAAAATAACGGAAGTTAATACAGTGCAGATGTAAGTTCAATAAAGAGAAACAGTGGCATTCTGGCGAAAAGAAGATCTTAAAATATTGATAAAATTACATTTGGTTCCAATGTAACTGTAACAAAAGAAACAGAAACAAATTTACGATTATAGGCTTTTCCTCATTTTGAGGATAGAGCTGACACTGGCTCTACCTGTATGATTTAATACTCTACGGATAATTTTCTCTCATTACTACTCTACGTATGGGAGTGGTTTTCTGAGCGGAACACACAAAAATCCTGACACTGATTTTTAAAATTCTTAAGCTGTGATCAACCCACGCTTGTTCCTGGGTCATAACCTCTTGTATATTATTTAACAAGGCAAGACGCAAGACCATTTCTCATCTCAGGCAAAATAAGGTATTCTTATGTCAGACACGTTTTGAATGCACATTACGCCAGCGTTGCCACAGCATTTACAAAACTGTGTATGAAACTTACTTTCGGCCTTTCCGATAATCGTCATTTATTCGAATAAGGACATTACAAACCACTAACAACAATGTAAGCGATTATTGATGTATATTAATTTTTTCATCAAAATCCAGATTTAAAAAACTCCTACTAATAGTAGAAAATACGGTACACAATCAGAACCTTACTATACACAATCAGCAAACACACCAACGTGCGAACATAATGGCTTAGTGTGTTCATCTTCAAGGTTTAACCCTAGATCTTATAAGTTTGTGATGGACAACATTGTGTCAAAAGTCTTCTCGGAGCTCTCAATTTTCTCTAATTTCACGTCCATTCACTTTCTTTACTGTGAGTATTCAGATTACTGATTTACAGGAGAAAATATTATTTTCATCTTTTAAACAAAAGAGATTTTTAACGTTTAATTTTATTGATTTCTTCTTTCCCCGTATTTAAATATCCTTTGCCTTGGTTTGTAAAAATAAATTTGTATTGTAAATAAATTTAATATTACTTAAATTTGATTTATAAATATTGCAATTATGAATTACATAATTTAATTCTCATGAAGTGACGGACATTTAGTAGACTCAAGGGAAATTAGTAAAACCACACCATTAAAATCAGAGTTCATTTCAAAGAAATATAATATTTTCTCCTATTAATCAGATCAAGTCAACCAAGAAAAAATTGGAAGAAATAAATCATGTAGTTTTGAAATTTTAGACAGATGTGGGGAAGTGTCCTAAACGACATCTTGCACAGCACATTACAGCTTTGCTCTGATGAAGGCATCTCTTCCTTTCAGGGCCGGATCCAGGACGGACTTCTGGGGGGGGGGAGGGATTGTAATACTGCTACTTAGAGCTACTTTTAAGAGCTCCAAACTCAGGATAGGTTTTATTTATATATAAAATAAGAAAGTTTCCTCTTCGGGGGGAGGCGATCGCATCCCCCCTGCTTCCTTTATTTTCACGTATCTTCGAAGCAGCAGCTGTCACAATATTAAACGTTCTTTCAACAGCCAGATTTGAAAGGCAAACTTAAATTACTTCTAACATTGATTCCTTATTTATTTTGTTTTCAATTTCTTTCGATGACAGACTTTTCATAATTGGAGGTTCGCTGATATTAGTTGAGGTCCAGTCGACGCAGTCATACTACCCCTGTGCCTTCAAATTCAGCTTAGGAACGTGGAACTGTAGCACTTGTTGATCTTCCTTCTTTAAATTGCAACATAAAAAAATCTTCTCCATGCCAATCTTCTAATATCTTGGTTTTCGTCAATTAGCAATGCTACAAGTAAATACTCTGTAAACTGACAAAAATGAAAATGTTAGAAGATTGGGATGGAGAAGAATTTTAAAATGTTGCTACTGAAAGAAGAAAAAGAAGCGACAGTTCCAAAGGTGAACTTTAAGGCACATCTAACTATGAATGCATCGATTGGGGATAAACCGATATTAGCGTGTCTCAAATAACAAAAATCATTCTGTCATCATTCTATCATCAAAAGAAACTGAAGACAACATAAATTTAGGATCGATGCTCAAAGAAACTTTCACTTGCTTCCTAAGTCATTCACAGCCTGTTAAAAGAGCGGCTAAAATTGTGACAGAAGCTACTTCTAAGTTATGTGGAAATCAAGGAAGAGATGTGTTTATCAAAGCAAGGTTGCAATCACAAAAATAAATAAATAAATAAAACTCTCGAAGAAGGGCTTTGTAGTGTAAAACGAGTAAAACATTCTGCACGTAACATTCAAGGGGCGGAAAGGTGGTCGAAACTGGCCGTATATGTACAGTCATGTCCAAAATGATTGTCGCATATCTATAACTGTTTTCTTGTAAGAATATAATTTGATAATGATTTTGCAGGATACTTTTAATACTGATACTATGTATAATCGGGAAATGTATATTTGTGGTAAATTTCATAGGAAAAGAATTATAACTACGAAAATTAGAATGAGTAAAACAAAATGTTGTTAAATGGACAAGAAAGTTTTGTTTTCGTTTTATTGTTCTTATTTACTGCTCTTTTGACATGAAATTTGCCACATACATGTCTTTGCCGATTATACACATACTTACATTATAAGAAATACCGGGCGAATTCGTTATCAAATTATATTCATACAGCAACATATTTATAGATATGCGACAATAATTTTGGACATGAGTGTACCTCCTCGTGGTGAGTTTTGGGTTGTTTCACGTTTCTTTTTATTCATTAGGACCAATATGAAAAGGAGATGAAAAAAGAAAACCGGTAGAAACAGAACAGGAATTAGAGAAATAAAATTATCTGTGGGAGAAGTTATGTACGAGTTAGCACAGTCAGCGACAAAAGTTCTTTCCGCTTGATGAAGTTAGTTTCGTAAATAAATTCAGATGGAAGGACAATTTGAATACTGTTTTCAGTAAATTAAAAAGAATGTAATTTTCTATACGTCACCACCAGCCATACCACAGTTATTCACAAAACAAATTTTACCAAACGTTAAGAACTTTTGTCGCTGATTGTACAAGGAGATTATTAGCATCCCTGTACTCGTTTTCTTCAGTGATCACCATGTTCTAATTTACTAATTGTGGCATCGTTCCCATAATGATGTTACTATTATTGAATTTTCCAAATTTCGGAAGCATTTGCTTTGTTTTATTCATATCATGATTGGAGTACATGGTTGCAAATGAAAGAAACTAGTTCTCTTCCGGTTTAGCAAAACCACTTACTTCAATTTTTATTTGAACATTTTGTAGCATTTGCTTCAACAACTTAAAGGATAAGAATTTTCTTTCTTTATTTATTTGGCCCAATGAATCAACCTGTAAGTTTTCTTCGTGAATAAATTGTTAGTGAACTTGAGATTCGCACAAGAAACCAGAATTTCATTCCTAACATGAAGCAACTATTCGTATGTGTAGTTCGAATCCCAAGTTAAACTGTTGATCCATGTTTCATTTGACTTCGGTGCTAGGGGACGTTAGGCTACAAACTAATACGCAAAGTATAAGACTCATTCTTCAGATGCCTAATAAACTTCTATGGAATACTTTTGTTCTTGGACTCTTCATTCAATTTATATTCTATTTTATTCTGAATTATTAGGAGTAAAAGTAACACCGGAAAGGGAAATTTGTACTACATACTTGGCACCCAACAACAATAAAAAAAGAAGAACTACTTATAAATTATATTATAGACCACAGACACAAACAAGTTTTTATTTATTTTTTTGTTTCATCTCGAGGCAAGGAGGAAACCTAGTAACAAACAGGTGGATGAACCAGACCAATTAAGCGTCTGTCATTAGAGGGAGTATGAAGATAAATAATACATGCATGCGACTGCCACAAGACAAGACAGGAAAAGTTAAATCAAATGACTTCACAATATCAATCCTATCATTACTTTAAAAAAAAAGAAAAAGAAAAGAAAGAAAAGTACTGACCACTTAACTTGGGGGTGCTCGCAGCAACCTTCACACAAGAAACAAGTTTCATCGTCTTAATTACACGGCAATGAAAGTAGAATCTCGGCTAACGCAAGCAAAAACAGAAAGGAGAAAAAAAAAAAACTATATGACTGCTACACCTTTCTCCCGGACGACGTTGTCCAGTCGACCAAAGAAAGATCATCATAACTGCCAATATTAATAAGAGAAAACTGCTACAAATGGCCCCCAGCACATATTTTTCTCTCATGAACAAACAAGTTCCTCAACATTTGAAGGGCGAAAAAATAAATAAATAAATAAAAGTACGTCGAAATGTCCTAAAAACGAAAGTGACAACTAAATCTACATTAAAAGAAAGTAAATGAATAAAAGCACAAATACATTTTGAGTAATATATATATATATATATATATATATATATATATATATATATATATATATATATATATATATATATATATATATATATATATATATATATATATATATATCATTAGCATGCTTCAGTTGTTGAGCTAGAACTGAAATTTCCATTAAATTTATTTCCGCAAATAGAATAAAAATTCACATTTCGCAAATAGGATAGCAGAATTGTTAAAGTAATCACTCTTATATTTCTCGGTAACCCACAAAACTAAGCAATAAGTAATCACTCTTATATTTCTCGGTAACCCACAAAACTAAGCAATGTTTATGTTTCAACCACAAATTATTAGCCACTTTGAAGGTATGTTACCAATCCTTATAAAATCTCCTAATGCCTACACGTAGAGACTCAGAGAAAACATAATCTTCTCAAGCATACGCACTTTTTCTGAAAATGAAACTAATTTTATAAGAAGTCTGCAGGGGCGGCTTTAGGATTTTAATTTTAGGTACGCCCGCTCCCTGGCTTATGGATACATATACGCATTTGATATATTAATAACAGTAGAAAATTACTTTTACAATAGTGGTTGAAGCTATTTGAAAAATAATTATCTACCATTAATATAAACAGTGGAAAATATATTTATTCTTTATTTTATCTTTTAGCGTTTATATTTTTTTCAAAATTTTTGGGTAGGCCCGTGTCTACCCGCTAAAGCCGCCACTGGAAGTTTGGTTTAACAAAACTTTTTTATTTATTGATCCTGTCCGTCCGTCCGGGATAAAGAAAAGAAGAAAAACTCAATTACACCAAATTTGGTCAGAATGTAGAGGCTGAAAAGCTAGGAATGAAATTCGTTGATGAAAGCGATATCGAAATCGGAAGTAATGGAAACCAACCATTTCCGGTTTTTACGTTGAAGTCTAGAGCAGAACCGGTAATACGACGACGTATCAAAAAGTTCGTGCAATCACCTAGAAGAAATCCACTCTGGAGAACTCTAATACCATAATAGTATTAGTCCTTCTCTACTTAGTCATCGTGCGTAGCGACACGTTTTTGCCAACAGTTCTTCGCTTTTTGTAAGCCCGTTTTGTAAAAGTCTGCTGTACGCTGAACAGCCTCTGTATATATTTATAAAAATAAAATGAAGAGTTATTACTCTAATTTATGTTACAATTTACACATATTTCTCAGAAGAACAAAATTTCTATAAGAGCTCCTTGTTTTGCTTGAGGTAACCATACAAAGTTGAGTAGCAAAGATAGAAATGTTTTTCCTATAAGCATTGGTTTTAGTACTTCCACATTAAGGCAACTTTTATTTCAGTCCAATACATGTTGATTAAATTACATATGTGCCCCACACAAGCACTTGTTCAGGGGTAAAGGTAAAACAAACTCTACCATTTTGTAGATATTGACTACGATAAGTAGCACATTGAAATATTTAAGTGTTTCGAACAAAGTGACCATTTTTAAAAATCAGAAGATTTACATACCCTAAAAGGTATTCTCAGGGCATCGAAACAGCTAGCAGAAAACCGAGATTGTCCCTATAAATTTGGGACGTATGCTTAGTCAGCAAAATAGTTATATTGTGATACTAAACAGCAAAGTAAAGATGATAGGAATAAAATGCTTCTAGGACAACAAAAAAAAAAGTCAGCAATACTGAATAGATAGTTGCAGCTGCAGAGATATGCAAAATATTCAAAAAAAAAAAAAAAAAAGACAGATCATTACATGTCACTAGCACCGAAGCAGCCAAAACAAGCCCGTAGCTAGCCCAAAAATTTAGGGGGGCCCGATAGAAGTTAGGGGGCTGACCCAATCGTATTATACTTAATCACCATATTATAGTTCATTTGCAAGCCTACCGTGAAATTTTATGGGGGCCAGCCAAAATTTAGGGGGGCCCGGCCCCCTCTTGCCCCCACCCCTTCCCATGGATACGGGCCTGAGCCGAAAGACTTCGTTTCTGTTATTGTTTGTGTGTGAACGCTTTTAATGTGGGGTTTATTAACAACTACAGAAGTGAAGGAGAGGAAGTGACATAGGGAAATAGTTTTATGTATTAAATTAGTGAAAATTTAAATATAAAGGGAAATAAAAACAAGAATAGGACTGAAGAAAGAGTCCTTTAGGAAGAAGAAAAGCTTGTTTTGTAGATTCTTAACAGCGGCGTAACGTAAGGAAACGCCGGTATGCCCGGCATCCCCTGTTAATAAGAAAAAAATACTATTTCATTGTATATAAATTGTTTGCTTGTAATTATTACAATTATTTCCACTGCAATCTTCTGGATGTGCTCTCTCGCCTTACTTTGACAAGCGGAACCTACGCATGCGCGTCACTCAGATACACATTTTCTGTCTTTCCTCTTGTCGTATGCTATGTTCCTCGGGCATCCAGGCCTACTGCAAGCAACGGGGTTTTCGTCTGCTTTCTGTCGAATGCGCATGCGCAACTACTTGCTTTCCACTCCTCTACACCCCTTGCAACTCAAATTTTGCTGAAGATATACGCTGGCGTATTCAAGTATTTCCAACTCTATATATCTTGAACTAAGTTATAGTTTCTGTACAGAACGTACGAGCGCTAACATCAAGGAGATAGAACAAAACAGAAATGGTTACTTCAGTGCCTTTTTGAAGCATGCCGGTTATGTAAATAATAGTATAAAAATAATTATGCTTTAATGGTAATTAAATGCATCGTAATTGTAATCGTAATTGAAGGCAAACTATTAATCTTCATCATAAATACATAGTATGTCCAGTGGCGTGGCCAGAAACTCTTTGAGGGAGCTCACACACACAAGCATAAATATAGAATAAAGCATTCTGTAGAATCACGGTCACCCTTTCTGGTAGACCAAGAAAGCCAGTACTTCTCGCCCCTCGTAAGGATTTCTTGGGACCTTCAGTCACTGGCACATATCCCGGGGAGATGAGGAGGACATGTCCCCTCCAATCTTGGAACAGGGGGACTGTCCCCCCCAACTATCCGATTTGAAATTGTGATGATTTGTATCCAACTGCCACAAAGAAAAGCAAGATGAAATTGATGTTCCTTGACTTGTTTTATTTTTAAAAAAGAATCGTATTCTTTAATATTTCATTGTCATTAATTATTGTTAGTCTATTTGCAGCTACTTGTTTAATTCATGTAACGATTCCTATAATGCTATTGTGATCATCATAATTTTGCTCAAATAAGAGTATTGTTGCGCCATACATAGTTGATTTTCTTTCATAGTTTTGGGGAAGTCATTATTTATATTATTACAAAACAAGTGTCCTAAAATTGTAATGTGGATCATTGTAGATGCGTAACTAGAAACATATCAATTATAAGTATGCATGTATTCAGAATGTGTTCACGGTACTGATACGTATCACAATTTCATCTACAATGCCTGGTGTATAAAATACAACAGATTCACCTCAGAAATCAAACTCATCTACCGTAATATGAATTTCATCTCCCCTCCCCCCCCCGGAATAAGCCTCAAATATGTCCTCTCCCTCAAATCTGCCCTCCTCCCAATGTTCAAGACAACTCTGCTCCTCTGATCCTCCACAGCATTGTTTTTCAACTTCATAAATATTTTGAACATCGCTTAAAAAAAATAGGAACGGTCTTACCCGTTCCCCGAATGCTGATGACAGATTTGCGCCCCTGCCTTCAGTATCTGGATATCTGACAACGAAATACATACACAGAAACAGGCCCCCAGAGTTGGTTTAAATGTTTTCTATTTGCATCTTCAAATGATATAGGTATACACTCAGGTCCATATTCACGAATGGGCGTCTGAGTTCCGGACTCAATATACACATTTCTAGGGGCGACTTTTTAAAGAACGAGATTGAAGTATGGTATGTGGAGAAAGAAGCTGCCCACGAGGAAGAAATAAAGGGAACTACATATACTAGAAACAATGTTCATACGACAGCGGGGCCGAGTTTTCTTGTCACACGGTAGTGATAAGAAGGAGCTGGGACAATTGCTTATTGGCTTCTAACGTAATCCACGCATTTGCTTCTGTATACCCCACTAGGCCACCAATTAGGGGGCCTCCCCCCTAAATTTTTTTAATAACCCTATATTCCCCATCGGTATAGCTATGTATTGCTGATTTTAGTAGTATTGTATCGCACAAGTGACTAATTTGGCATCCCCATTTTGGAATACCACGCTACGCTACTGATTCTTAAATAAAGAGTAATATAAAAAGACTTAAATTTTTGATTGAAGTATTGTATTGTACGGAACAGAAACGTGGGTATTACAAAAATGTGATGAAAAACAACACGAAATATTTGAGCTGTGAGTACAGTGAAAACTTACGAGAAAATTTGCTGGATGGAAACGACTTGAATAATTAAGAGGTGTTATCAAAGATTGGGAATTAAACAACAATACTAGAGGTAGTTAAAAAAAAAAAAGTAACAGGACAGAACGTTATTAAAAAGAAATGTATTAAGGCATAGAATAATGGAAGACAGCAAAGGAAAGAAGAAAACTGCAACTGCAATTGGCGAATTACAATGAAAACGAGTTATTACATAAAAGCGATAGTATGAGCAATACACCACAATGCATGGAGATTTTTATAAATTTGCAACCAAATGACACGCCAATGATTGTTAGACTATATATATGATGATGATGATGGTTTGTGATCTATAACTTAACATAGAATCTGTATCACACGTGATTTCGCCGGGAACACATACCGTAACACCTACACCAAAGTCTAAAATACTCACCATTCAATGACAACGAATTTTCTTTCGACGGGATTAATGCAGCGCCGTAACTTAGATTTTTTTTTTTTTTTTTTGGGCGGAGGAGGGGAAGCATTAATATGCGTATTTGGGCCCGTAGAAAAAGTTGTTTTTCTAATTCTTGGGCTCCCTCTTTCTCTTACTCTTTATGAGCCCTCCTGCAAGGCAAGGTCTGCGGGACCGTTAGTACGCTTCTGGGCCCGTTCCATACATAACAAATTAATTAAGGGGGCAATATTGATAAATCTCAAAGCTACACGAATAAATATTAATTCTAGGGCCCTTAGTAGTAGACATTTTTACTAAAATGGGCCCAAGACTCATTGCTTTATTTACCTTTTATGTGCTGTTTTGTTTATGTAATGTAGTGAACCAGTTTGATGCTTCATTTATAATTTCATGTTCGTAACGTATATGGAGTATCGAACAGCGGGGAGCTTCCTTGGGGGACAGTTCCCCACCCTGCCCCCCACAAGTTACGGCCCTGGTCTAATGGTTAAGTAATATTTAAAACCCCGGACCATAAATATTATCATTCTTGTACTTCTTCGGGAGGGCAAGGAACGTGCAGAATCTCAGGATTTCATTACTTACAACAAACTATTAACGTTTAAATTTCGAAAGTAGTGGAACTCAACCAGAATAACCGAATATGGTTCTTGTGAACGATAAATTCAATTTCAATTGTTTCCTATCCTTTACATGTAATGAAATTAATTCAGGGTCTCTTACCTATGTACACTACTTGTACTACATACACGACTCCCACAAATACAACTAACTCCTTATCCTAGTTCAATAGTATACCAACTTAAAGAAATGTGATTTTAGAATTTCTGCAATGATAGTGCTATTTTGAACTCAAGTGCCAATTAAACTAGAAGGCATGGCTCAGTAGTAGAGCGCTTACTTCCGTAGCATGCGGTTTGTGGTTCGATACCAGCTCAAGCCAAGTGGACTTTGCTGTGGACAAACATTGTGTGCATGGTTCTTCTTAGGAGTTCTCCCGTTTCTTCCCACTTCCGTCATTCCACTATTATCATCCATCTTACGTATCATCGTCTCCCTTAATCTTGGTGCATAATCGTCGGACGTTAAACTAAAATGAAGTTAAATTCCAACAATGTGCATAACTTTTCTAAACCTCAGTTTCATTCGTATAATTATCATAAATTACAATGATAAGAAGCAAAATCTTAATGAATGTTACATGGAAATAGTGGTTTTAAACAGAACTCAGTAGTGCCTCGAAATATCCTTTCTTCACTATTATTATTTTCCTTTGTTCTCTGCTCACTATATTTTTGTTCAAACCAACACGAACGAATTTATTACAATATTACATGCCCTAATAATTCAACATATGCACATTCTAATGTGGGACACGAGAAATTCCAGTCAACATTTGAAGTACGACAGATTTCATTTATGCTTCATGGACACTGTATTACTTACGGTAGTTCTTTGTAAATATATATAGCATATAAGATTACATATATATTATACATACACAAATAAAGTACATCCGACGATGTGACAGGCACCGCTTAAGGAATCCAAAAGCACGATAGTCCATTAGGCTGACATCTCGACTTTTGGCAGAGATGTCAGAGAAAGGAATTGCCGAAATTCTAGTTTCCTGTACACGGCGAAAGAAATCCAGCGATGTTTTCGCCGTGTAGCTGGATGCCTTGTCCGGTGCAGTTCAGCCTGGTTCACATCTTGAAATGAAATGGAATTTTGGAGTTTTACGTCCCGCGGTTATGTCGGCTAGGCTAAAAGAGACGGTGATAATGAGAAATGAATGAAGAGGGGGGAAACGGAAGAACCTCGAGGAACCACGGTGTTTGTCCACCACAAAGTTCACTTGGCACGAGCTGGGATAGAACAGAGGATTTCCTGCACCAGAAGTGAACGCTCTATCACTGAGCCACCGCGGCCCCTTTGGTTCACATCTCGTCCGTACAAGATTGGGATTTCATGTTGGTACATTTCAGTTAGGGCACGAGTTTGGTAGTATGCAGCATTGATTTTGAGGTTTTGCTCCACCTTTCGGAGACGCAGTTTGCCTCTGTACGAGAAATTGGCTACACTCATAAATACTTATGGGAAACTGCGCACTGGCGGAAGATCATGCTTCGCCCTTGGCGTCAACAGATCTGTATGTAATGGACGAACTTTCCAGCAGGCTATGAGGTAAATCCACGTCTCACCAAAGGTAACAGTAAACTTCCACCGATCACCCGCAAGATGGCGTTAATACAGCATCCTGCAATTCCTTTTTCGCTCAGCTATATGACAGTTTAGGACATGCACACTGATCTTGTGAATGACTGTGAGGCATATATCCTTCCTGTGAATGGCGTGGTTAATTGTCCCCTGCGATATGTGGCATTTGCTGGCCATCCACGTTGTGAGTGGGGATTTACGGAGGTCGACACACACCGAACCACACGAATAGATGCGGGGTCCTCTTCACGAGAGGCTGGTATCTAGATGCTCGCGTCTGTGTGGTAGGCGTAAAACTCTGTGCTGCATATTTGCGTACAGTAGCAAGACCTACACGAAAATTACGCACTTGACAATACACGCGACGACTTCGTGAACTTAGCGTCGAAAAGGGCCAACAATGAACCTCTCTCAAAATCTGTTCAGTTTCGGCGGCATCAGACTACTCTCGAAAATATACTCTACTGTGTGACTAACGAGATACTATTGCTTGTCTCGTATCAATCTCACGGCAATGAATTGCGCATGCGCGGTACAGTGTACTTCGGCTCAATATAAACGAATCAACCTCTGTAATATTGAAAAAATGGACGTTCGTTAGCTTACATATTACTACTAAATGCTGACAAATAAGTGTTGAAGGCAGGTATTCAAATCGTATCAACAATTCTTGAGTCCCCAGACGTTCCTCAAATCAGGGATTCACACGTTTGTTTCCAAGATAACATTACATTAAAACATATGGGAATGTAAACATATACAAGACTATAGAAACATATGCAAGTATAATCTGCATATTTCTAATAATAATCGGATTTACTGATTGAATAATTTTTAAGTTATTTATCCTAATTAAAGAAATCGAATATTTAGAATACGATAATACAAAATTATATAAACTTAAATAATTTAGAAGAGTTTTCTAAACATATGTATTTCAATGAGTAACAAAGTTGATTATTAGTATCATTACGGCCACATATAAGTTAGTCAAATCACAACATGTACAACTAATTGACATAAATGAAAACTCGGGAAAAAATTAATAAATATTATTAATACGAGAAATCTGCAATAAACTATGTTAATATTTACAAAAAATAACACTAGAAATAGAGATTTCTACAAAAGTTTATATAAAGGTAACCAAGCAAGTTCTGTCGCTTTTTCACCCATTATCTTCGAACATCGATATGTCACCTAAGATGTACTGAGAGATCAAAAATAGTCCCTATCAGCATAGTCCACTTTCTGCTAACGTTCTGGAAGGCCATGGATTCCATCGCGGTAGAACTTGGTGGGTCGTGAAACGAAGAAGATATCAAGTGTATTTTGCACCTCTACTAGGAATTTGAACTGATGACCTCTAAGATAATTGTCCAAGGAATGGAACAGGTGATAATCGGACGGTGCAATGTCCGGGAAGTATGGCGGATGCAATAGTGTTTCCCATCCAAGGCGTAGAATGATGTCCCGAGTTATCCTAGCCACGTGGAGCTTAACGTTATCCTGTAACAGAAGGACCCCTTAGCGATTCAGAAAAGCTGGCTCCAGAGTTTGTTTTTCTTGAACACGGATCAACTGCTGACAGTGCACAGTTGCACTGCCTTTGGCCAGCTGGTAGCAGTTCCCGATGCACGATGCCGCGAGCAGTCCACCAAACATACAGGAGGACCTTCTGATGCTGTGCTGGTTTCGGCTGTTTTGGAATCGGTTCGTGGGATGCTAACCAATGATGACGGCGCCGTGGAGCTTCGTACAGGACCTACTTCTCATCACATGTCAACATGCTCTCCAGAAATGGCTCCTTCTTCAGACGAGACAGCAAAGAAACACAGGTGTCTGCTCGGAGTCAAATCATATGGGACCCACTGACCCAACATGTAGTGTTTCCCAAGTTGATGGAGGTGCTGCAAAATGGTTTCTCAACTCACACTGAATTGTAGTCCCAGTTCCTCACATATCTGGCCGCTGTTAACCTCAAGTGGTGCCTGAAGATCTTAATTTTGCACATGTGTTCGTTTTCCGGCACGTGGTGCATCTTCAAGTGTTTTGTCATCGTTCTTACACTTGTTAAACCACTGTCCGCGCCGCGTTAAACCACTCTGCACTGTCCGCGTTAAACTTGTTAAACCACTCTGCACTGTCCGCGTAGTCACGATACCCTTATCAAAGGCCTGGTCTACTTTGTTTCCCTGACATTAAACTTTTCAATTATTTCCCTGACAAATATCAAATTTCTGAATAAAATACATAGGGTACAGCGGGGTAATTCGAATAGGCGGGGAATTTGAATAATGTTAAGCATTTTGCTAGCTGGAGTGGAAACGCGGCTCGCCATGTTAGTGAGCCTGTGGTGGATTTGTAGGGGGTGGTTTGCAGAAGTCGCTCTCAGAATTACAAACTATTCCTGCGGTTCTGAAGGCTTACACAATTTTTTGCTTGCTGCAAGGTAAGTACAAATATGTCTATTTTTAGGTCGTTATAATTTTCAACGTTGTTTCCTTAAGCTTTCCTTATTATTAACTGGATAAAATGAAACCACACTCTGGATTATAATCGAATCAGTAGCCTGTGGAGCATTGATATACTGTACGCTGGCGTCAACTAATCAGCAGTTTTCATACCACGTTGTGAATGGCATATTCGTCGACTGCGGGGCAATTTGGATAATTCAAAACGGGGCAATTTGAATACTAGTGAAATTAGAACTATAGGCGGGGAAAATATAACGGTGATAGCATGCTGCAATGCCAAAGGGTCTTTTATACCTCCTATAGTAATATTCAAAGGCTTACGCCAAAATCCGGACTTTAAAACCCAAAATCTCACTCACAACTTCTGTCCTTAGAGTTGTCATGACATCGAAATGCTTTACCTACCTCCACACACAACGCACGTATTAAAACCACTCTATCGCTCTATCGTATTGGACCCTTAAAGCCAATTACCACCAAGAGGCAACTATCTGGATTCACCAAAACTCGAGCTCAGTGATTAGTAAATCTCAGTTCTGTATTTTGTTCATTGAAGCCTGGATGCGGAAATTCTTCGGTTGCACTGTCGTTAATGGATTTTCATGTACCGGTATATACCCCTCTAGCCTACAAGCTGTTGAAGAATTTCGATTCGCCCCTTCGGAAACGTATGGCCTTGTTACACATTTTGAGGAGCAGTCTTCTCGGGAAGATCTTAATAACGCGCCTTCTTCTTCCAGTAATGGCTCTCAAAACTTTGTCCCAACGAAGCCTATAGATGAACCCATACAACAAGTGCTTCCAAGCCAAGAAAAAGTTTGTGTGCAGAAGAGACGTCGTGTCACAGGAAAATCATTCCCACTCAATTTCTCAAAATATGCGGCTAATGAGAATAAAATAACTCCGAGGAAAGACGCAAGCACCGGATGCAACAAAATCCAAGAACACTACAAGAAAGAAGAGCGCTAATACAGAACCTGTCAAGAAAGAAAAAAAACAAATGAAAGCTCGAAAGAAACTGATGTCCTCTAACCCTTCCAGTGACCAAGATGTAGGCCTAAGTCTAAAGATGGCTGCAGGCAATGAAAGTCAAACATGGAATTGCTGTTTTTGCCTTCTTAATTACTATTCAGAACGTTCTGCTAAAAAGGGAGACTGGATTCGTTGCCAGCGTTGCAAGACAGGGTTCCACGAAGTCCGTGTCGATGCAGAAGGTCGAAAACACTTTATCTGTTGTTGTTGTCGTTAAATACGAACGATGGAAGATGAACTAACCTATTACGGATGTTTGCCTTAGACAGTGTTCCTAACAAATTTCTTTAGTGTAGGTCTACATTCAAAAAGATAACTACAGGTGAAGCATATTTATAATTTACGTACTTATTTTCATTTAAAATTAGCATATTTCAACTACCGTAGAATTTGCAATCTAACAATCAAATAGTTTATACATTATTTCTATAAGACTTGCTTATTTTGTTTTTTATTCATATTACCCCACTCGTTATTCAAATTGCCCCTCGCATTTACGTTTTTCGAAATTTCGGCGGGGAAATTGAATACCTAAATTTTACAATGATGTATCTCAGATACTATCTTAAGAAAAATTGTTAAGTAATAGTAAGGTTCAAAGTTTTTGTTCACAATTTTGTATTTAAATACCAATTACAGTTTCTGAGATATATGAGAAAATGTCTGAAATTATTCAAATTACCCCGTTGTACCCTATCTTCCGCTCCGCTGCAGCGGCGTCTGCCATCAGTTTGAATTCGTACAGCGTACACACCCTTATAATGCTCTGTGTAGGTCCAATGTTCACTCTGTCCTTACGCAAATTCACCAGAGGACATCAATGAATTGCGTAAGGTAAACGCAAATCCTGCATCACTCTTCACCACAACACCAGTTCCTACTCAGCACACCAATCTGTTGACGATTTGTCCAGTAAAATGTCGAATTAATGATTCATTGTCTGTACTCACTTGATTTATCATCTATTGACTTCTTTTTGTTCCAACACATGAAAAATAACAGGGTTCCCACAGATTTTTGTAAACTGTTTTTCCCTGACAAAAGTATTTTTTCCACTTTTTTGTAACCTCATTAGTTTAATTAGATGCCTAAACTAAGGGTAGGAAACTAACTTCCTATAAAATGGGTCGGCTAGAAAACATATGTGACCAAATATACAGTGCTGGAAATTGGTATAAAGGCAGAGGGAAATTTAAAAATAGGAGGAGGCAAGAATACCGAGGATGGATGTAGGTGACATATTTACAAAGTAATATTGTATACTGTACAAAATCAAAGGTATATCGTTTGCTAATACGTCACTGGCACACGTAATTTACACAAAAAGAGAAATGAGACGATTGTCGGGTGGAAATTGGTATAAAAGCACCCATGGTTACTTGTCGTTTGGCGCCCTCTACACGTTCAGCACTACCCCTGATACGCCTTTGAGATTCAACTGTCACAGTGCGATAAGAGTAGCGCAGGTGTGAACGTCTGTGAGCTGTTGTGTGTGCCATGCCTCGTGGAAAATTGTCGTCGAGTGAGGAACAAGCACGTGTCTGTGTGTACAACGACATGGGCCTGTCAAATCGGCAAATTGCAAAACAGTTAAATCGTTCAACTTGTGTAGTTGATAGTTACGTTCGATTGGCTGCACAATATGGAAAGAACGGGAAGTATGGTAGAACGAGAAAACTCTCGGAGTCGACGAAACGATTAATTGTGCGCAAGGCAAGGGACGGAAATATGTCATCTTCCCAAATTGTTGCTGCTTGCAAGTTGCCTGTCACATCCAGAAGAGTGCGTCAAATTTTGAATCAAGATCCACATCTTATATTCACGAAACGAAATTGTAAACCACCCTTAAGTGCGACTCACAAACAGACGCGACTCCAGTTTGCGCAAACACATATATTGTGGACATACGAATGGAATCACGTTGTGTTTAGTGATGAGAAGAAGTTCAATTTAGATGGTCCGGATGATTTTCAATACTATTGGCATGACCTTAGTGAAGAAGAGCAAGTGCAAATGAGCAGACATTTTGGTGAAGGAAGTGTTATGATTTGGGCAGCGTTTTGTCTTAAAGGTACATCCAACATTGCATGGCTCAACACCAAGATGAATTCATCAACGTACACAGAGATGTTAGAAATAGAATTGCTGAGGATGTATGAGGAGTTGGACGATCAAAACCTGATTTTCCAGCAGGACAACGCTGCTATCCACAGGGCAGCAGCAACTCTACAGTGGTTTCAAGTCAAAGGCATTAAGGTTATGGAGCGGCCAGCGAGAAGCCCTGATCTTGGCCCGATAGAAAACCTATGGGTCATCCTTGGGCGCAATGTTTATCGCAATGGACGGCAATTTAGGACCATTGCTAAGTTGAAAAACGCGATACGAGAAGAGTGGTCAGCGATTCCAGGGCAACAACTAACAGATCTCATAAAATCAATGCCGAAGCGCATATTCCAACTCATTCAGAAGAAGGGAGGGACAATCAAGTAATGGACACTCATTTTGCATTCTGTACTTTAAATTGTACTTTTATTTTTGTCAAAGACACTGGGTGCCTTTATACTAATTTCCATCCGAAAATCGTCTAATTTATCTTTTTGTGTAAACTACACGTGCCAGTGACGTATTTGCAAACGATGTGCCTTTGATTTTGTACAGTATACAACATTACTTTGTAAATACATCACCTTTATCCATCCTCGGCATTCTTGCCTTCTTCTATTCGCAAATGTCTCTCTGCCTTTATACCAATTTCCAGCACTGTACATATATATTCTTAATCGATCTGCGCGATACGGAATTATAGGTAAATACACACAGTATTACGACTATCAGTTATTGAGGTGTTTTACAGCCTAACTCCAAAGACTGCCATTAGATCCTGATAAAATTTATATGAACCTGAGAAAGTATACTCTTTGAAACTTAAAAAGAATAATCAAAATCAGTACATCTGTGTTGAAATTATGCGTGAGTATGCACGCAATGAAGTCGCTTAATTATGATATTAACATTATCAACCGTTGAGGAGTTTTATGGTCTAGCTGCGATGACTATCATCAGATTCTAATGAAATTTACATGAAACCACCGCGAGAACACACTTTTTCAAACAAAAAGTATATAAACAGAATTGGCACATATGCCAAATTATGTGCGACCATACATGCAATTATGATATGAACACTGTCAGAAATTAAGAGTTGCATGCTCACACACATATATATGGGTAGAATTGAAATCCTCGTCCTTTTCTTGAAATCGGTTAAAAAGATTTGTGTATCTCAGTTCAGGTCAAAGACGCCACACAGTCTTCATTAACGAACTCGAGCTGCCATACCTCAACTGATTACAGAGTTAAGAACCTAACCACAAATTATGATAAAACACATCCCGATATAACTTAAGAGATCTATAACCTATTATTCTATATTATTGTATTGTATGATCTCTCAATCCGAAATAACCTTATTACTTCAAAGTTGCCTTCATTATCGAGCACGACTAGGGGTCTACTTTGTTTCCCTGACATTAAACTTTTCAATTATTTCACTGATAAAAAGCAAATTTCTGAATAAAATACATGATTCGTGTTGTCTAAAGAAGCTGTTGAGCAATCCGAACAGCGGTTGCTGAGGTAGTAGACTCAGAGTGGAAAAAATTCTTTTGAAAATTAGTTTGAGCGTATGCAAAAGTGTATTGGTCTTTAAGGTGAATATCTTGAAAAACAATAAAGACACTTCCAAAATTTCACATGTCTTTTTTCATATTGATTGCAGAAACTTTTCCAGAATTCCTCGTAATTGTAATATTTTATCTATAACTAGCTGAACCTGCGCTCTCTGCACAGCACATCATTCGCATATGAGCATAAATCTCCTTCTCATTCCTCACAACATTTGTACATGTCCCTTTGCAGACACAAGTGAAAGACGTATTGTTTTTTTTTTTAAAAAAAAAAAAAAAGCCAAGGGCTATCATAAAGGGAAGAATTTTTCGATTATTTTTTCTCAATATTTCGCACCGTTTGCAAGATGTGAGCCTACTTCCGGTTGGAGTTTCTAATTCATGTATGACCAGTGTTTTCTTTCTTGCATGCAGTATGTAATAAGCAAATACATTACATACACAATTAATTATAATGTCAGTTATATATGGCAAAACACTCAAAAAATAAAGTTTCATCTTAGACTGAAGAAATGGTTATCCTTCCTTTTCCATTATTATTTGGCCATGAAACAAACGCCTGAGACATATACAACCCCTATATACAACAATGTGGTGTTGGAATGTATAATGCGTAGGATGTGATGCTTTAGTTTTTTTTTAATTTCAACACTTCCAATGATTGTAAAAATGTAATAAAGAAATAGGGGCCATGTTTTTTTTTTTTTTTTTAATATTCAATTAGAATTGGACAATCTACATGAAATTTGCAATCGATCAGTGAAAACGTCATCTTTCTAGAGCCTGTAAGTTCCGAGATCTCATTGTCGAAAGGATTGACCACAAACATATAAACTTCCACAACATATACTTTAAAAGAACTCGAAAGATGGCAGCACAATTTACGTGCACTGATTTTAGAGAAGGCTTATTAAAATACAAAGGCTTTGAACAATAATTTTAAAACATAAACTTTATGAAAATAATGTATTTAACTAATTTATTTAAAGTACACATACTCAAAATGTTATGTTTGTCTCTGTTAAACATGAAATCACACATAACCGTAAATGAAAAAATTGAAAGCCAAAGTTATAGGTTGGAGCTCAGTCACCTTTAATTGCTATTGTAGCATTTTAATAGATAGATTATAGGAAACTGTATTCTTTCAGATCAACAGTAAATCATGATTTCGTGAGTTCTATTTTCCTCATATTGCGCGTATTTAAAAATGAATACAAAACGAAACACAGTTACAAAAAAAAAAAAAAAAAAAAAAAAAATACGTATGAGTAGCACAAGGTTTTTGGTCTGACAAATCACTTTTAGTTGACTGTCCTATATCAAGTCGAGTACCCCTATTTATTCAAGCAAAAGATAAAAGTTGTACGTAATTAGGTAGATGCCTCTTTATGTATATTTTGACAGATCAGATA
This sequence comes from Thermobia domestica, assembly GCF_964235325.1. NCBI lineage: Eukaryota > Metazoa > Arthropoda > Insecta > Zygentoma > Lepismatidae > Thermobia > Thermobia domestica. The sequence continues at coordinate 108,974,522 of NC_137462.1, read as the reverse complement.
AGTTGAAACCAACCTGAAATTATTTGTTTATGTCTGGAACTTAATATCTCTTTTCAGTACCGACACTATATGGACCAACAAATCAACCTAGAATTTGAATAACGCGAGTTCCCACCGGGATCGAACCACATCAGGCTTATAGAAGGTACGTGGACTAATTATATCGGCTACTAAGGAACATTTCAATATAATCAATTAAATCAATTTGTTATCCTTTACTATTAAAATACCTTATGATTAATAATGAATAATTTGTATTTTATAGTTTTCTTCTCAACATTTTAAATTTCGCATGTTTTTAATTACGAAGATTAATCCACCCCATACTTTCAGGTGGAATTTCGAGGTCAAAATGAAAGAATATGAATTTGAAATGAAATGGAATGAAATTTTTGAGTTTTACGTCCCACGGTTATGCCGGTTCGGCTAAAGGAGACAGTGATGATGAGAAATGAATGAAATGGTGGAATGAAGTGGGAGGAAACGGGAGAACCTCGAGGAAACCCAGGCACACGGTGTTTGTCCACCACAAAGTTCACTTTGCATGACTCGGATCGAACCAAGGACCCCAAGCACCAGAGGTGAAAGCTCTACCATTGAGCCACGGCGGAACATATGATTAGGAGTTTGAATATGGCTCTGAAATCCAGAGGACGAAAAATTATGTTCTTGTGCAAGTCTTTCTCTCGTATACCCTTATGACTATTTTAGTCGTACATATTATTTAATTTCTAATTAGGAGTATGCATGAGACGAATTGAAGCTATCTCGTCTCGAAAAATATACCTGTTTCTATTGGAAGAGCTATGTCTCATATTGTTTCGTGCACATCTCTATTCTAACAGTTCGTATGTGCTGGAGGAAGGTGCAGAAGAAAAAGGCATGTAATAACTTTGAATTAAAACAAGGCTGTATATGGCAACTTACAGTATGAGTTAAGCCGAAGGAGTAGAATGTTTTGTTGCTGTGTTTGTTTATACAAGGAGATTGATTCCAAACTGTTATTATGTAAAGTGCGACTCACGTAATCTTGTGGAATAGTCGGAGAAATATTACGGAGCTGTAGTATTTGGAAATAAATTCCTTAGTGGGCACACGACAGAACTGCTATTATTAGCGTGTTAATCTTATGTTCATTTAGATTAGAATGAGGAAATGTAATCTATCGACAGAACCCAGGTCGAAACCAAACAAGTCAATGGAGAAGGTATCAAAATAATTTAATTCCAACAGTTTGGTTTTAAGATACAGATCTCATTTATCTCTCTATGAAAATTTACTTTTAGGAGCTTTGGGTGCCGCGGTCGCTCAGTGGTAGAGCGTTCACCTCGTAGTGCACGGGGTCCTGGTTCTATCCCAACTCGCGCCAAGTGAGCTTTGTGGTGGACAAACACCGTGTGCGAGAGTTTTCTCATGATTCTCCCGTTTCCTCCCACTTACTTCATTACACCCTTTCAATTATTTCTCATCATCACCGTCTCCTTTAGCCTAGCCGGTATAACCGTGAGATGTAAAACTTAAGATTTCATTTCATTTCATTTTTAGGTGTTTTTCTGTCATCTTAAACTTATGTTTGTCTCATGAAGTATCTTTGAGACAAGAAACGATCTTAAACTAAAGAAAACATAATTATACCTATTTTTAAAAATCATGGGAAAATAAAACCTTGAACAAACTGCTACAAGAACCTCACTTCAAAACTTTCTTCTTCAACAATCACTCATGCTTTGAAATTAAAGTTGTATGTACTTATTTTCTTGATTTGTACTTATTTTCTTTTTCGTTTACATAAACAAACTAAATCTCTACACGAAAATGTGGCATATTAAAAACAATAAGATCACCCGGTCGCATTAATTATTATACACAATAATTTGGTAATATTTTAAGTATCTTAATTTTAAATAAAATTATTGCCACTGGCACTTCGTTCCGTACTTTACATTCTTGAATACGGACAACTTTTTTTTTTTTCGTAAATTTCTAAAAACAAACTGCAAACAAAAACATAAATACTACCTTTGTTTACTGTTTCTTAGTATTACATATCCCAGTTATCACCTCACGAATGTATCCTACAGCTCAATTCCTTCTTCCGCGTGTAGGTCTTAATATAAATAAATATAATGTTCAACACAAAAAATCATAAATAATCATATTACTTTTATGTTAAAGAAAATGGAAGCAAGTTCCCGGACCCGTTAAAAAGAATGAAAATGTAAAGCGGAAAGTGAATATCTACACGGGAGAAAGCGTTACACATTTCAGGACTCCTACTTTTTACGTTAACACTTCGCACGCACACACGATTTGGTTCTATGCAATTAGTATCTAGGATATTCGTTTTGAAGCGACTATGCAAAAATATCGTAACCATGAGACGTATCTGACTCCAGTCCGATACGGAATAGAGGACACGGCCACACCTAGATTTTCACTATTCAATTTATACCGAAATCACCGAATCATCTCAAACAAAATCCTCTCCTTGAAAGTTTGTTGCTGACTAAGAGGCTAGGATGTGTATATATATTGCAACCGATTATTTTATTTGACTCACTGTAGTTTGTGGTGGACAGCATCGTGTTCGTTGGTTTTCATTGAGTACTCCCGATTCCTCCTATTTTTATTTCACCAATTCTTCCATAATCGTTCGTTTGCCTTAATCATTGTCTCCTTTGCCTAATGAGCATAAGAGTGTGACGTTAAACAGTAATATTTCATTTGTCTCACACGTCCTAATAATAAACGGGAAACGTTTCTGTCTGTGCATCACGCTAATCGATGCTGCTACATACGCTATCGTTTGCCTGTATAATGAAGTGTAGACTCTCGATTATCCGGCCTACTTCCAAAAAAGAAAGGAAAAACTTCGTAATAAAATCAGGAATAATTTTTAAATCATCTTCTCGACTTGTAACGCCCTCGTAAAAAAAACGCTACTTTGCCAAGGAAAAGCAACCATCTATCAAATTTCTTTTTAAATATTATGCTGTAAGTTTTGAGAGTTTTTTAGATCAATCTTTTTATACAGGGTGGGGAAATAAAAGTGGCCCAGACCAGAGAATACGATTGGACGTGAATGTATGCATGGAACCACATCACGTGACGCGCACACCACCGGTTCAAATCTATGGTTACTTCCAACATGATAAAGTAACTGCCCATACAACCCGCCGAATGGATCACATTTACACAATCTTCACTCCTGACAGAGTTGTCAGCAGAGGTCAGTCTGGTGTCGGTCCTAGTTGGTCACCTGAATCTGTCCGTGTGCGATTATTTTTTGTGGTAAAACCTGAAGATTAAGTTGTATTGCAACAACCCTTATAGTCTTCTACAACTGCAGCAGAACATTTCTGATGAGATTGAAGCAATTCCAGCAGTGCGCTTCGATCTGCCTTCTGCAACTTGCTGACCAGGGCCCAAAAGTGCCATGAAATGAATGGTAGCCATTTTCAACATCTGCTATAAGCAGGTTAGCGAACTATTTCCTTTCTTTTGCTGTGTTTCTTTGTACCCTACAACTAGGATAATTTCCTAGGGGGGCATGGCCCCTTAGTTCTGAAAATTGGAAAAATCTTTTTTAGAAGATCTTATGATGTTATATATATATATATATGGCCGAATTTGGGGGGTGCACCGGAGCACGTGCACCACCCTTCGTTAAAATTTCATGTCATGTTTCCGTTTTGGGCTTAAAAGAAAGCGGTTTTGCTAAACACAATAGTTTAAGTCAGTTTCTCATACACATCACAGATGCCTAAAGGCATTTAAAATAATTAAATTTGATTCAAATGTACTGATAGTTATTGGTGCACCCCCTTCAGAAAATCCTGGATCCGGTCATTATATATATATATATATATATATATATATATATATATATATATATATATATATATATATATATATATATATATATATATATATCCTTCTGAGTCTCCCTTATCCCGCACTCATTATCAACTCTTCAAGTTATTTAGTTCGCCTAACACACTGTCATGTAACATCATCATCATCATAGGTATTCTGCCTTTATTGGCAGGTCACTTGCCGCAGCTGAGAAGCTTCCATGTTCCACGGTCCTCCGCTAACATGTAACAGTAGAGTGAAAATCTATTATACCAGAAATTTGCTTAAAATTGTATATTCCCTATATTCTGTTGCTACTAAATAACTACCTAAAATCTACTATAGTTATGAAAACTCATTATTTTCTATTACGGTTTTACTCGTGCAATTCTGAGCGAAAATAGGTTATTCGTAGACGTTAACCGTCATTACTTTTAGATACGGGTAAAAGTGGATCTGCACTGCAATTCGAGCCCATATATCACTCAAAGAACGGTGCAGACTCTTCATAGGTAACAGAATGAAACCTTCCTTACCCACCGTATTCTGCTGACGTCTCTTCCGGTATCTTTATCACTTCTTGGGAGAGTGGAACGATTCGGTGGTGCAGCTGAAGACTTCTTCGTATCGCAGACTCCAAACTTTTTTCGTCACGGAACTCAATCGTCGGCTGAGCGATGACAAAAATGTGTGGTTACAAACGGTGACTATTTTGATTAACCCAATATTATAGTTTTATTTTGGGGAAAGGGAAGAGCTTTGGAAATGAAGCACCTGGGATGAAACTTCATTCGCACCAACCTAATATTGTGCTTCACAAACTGGTGTCAAACTGGACAGACAATCAACGCAACTATATACTTGCAGCAATTGGAAGGTGTGGACGAAAAATAGGAAATAGTGGGGCCAATGCTTATGAATCGCAGAGATGTTCTTTTCTGCTACAAGACAGAAGAAGATGTATAATCTTAAAGTCATCCCTAACATCATTATGACTTGCTTGGAAAAGCTAATTCATCTCCATGTTCTCTAATGACACTGAAACATCGGATTACCATTTGATGAATTTATTAAACAATGATCCAGGAGACGACAGTTTCGAATCCTCTACGAGGTTACTCATACTTTGGATGATTTCTTTGGTTCATTTCCCGCTGAGTCCTACAATCGTAGATCAAAGTCTACTCAAGTGTTGCAGATAGGTTATTACTGTTGATGGAGACTATTACTTATTTTCCAGAAATGTCGTAGTTTGGGTTATCGTATGTGTTTTTGTACAGTCGAAATCCAGCAGAACATCTTTACGATTCCAACATAGCATTATTTCTCAGACACGATAACCATTGCAACTGCTCTGGAAACTTTTGTACTGAACAAAATTCAAAGAAACATGGTGAAACGTTTACGGAAATGTATTTAGAATAGTTGCATACATGCGGAGAATGCTAATATACTTTTCATCATTTTGCCATTGATTCCAAGCCTCACCAGGCACGTATGCAAGAATTTATTTCGATAGGGGCCCCAAAGCTTCTGGGGATGTCCAAATTCAATGAGGATAAACTATATTAAAATTTGTAAAAATCACCCCTGAAATTAGACTAAATTTACACAAAAGTCGGAATTTCGGGAGGTTCGGACCCTTACGACACACCCTCTGCGAACGTTCCTGCTTATAGCACCCTGTTTTGCTGCGAATGCCCGATATATAAATGTTTCGTTTCGACAGGACAAAAGTGATAAATTACTCGGAATTTATACTCTTTCTTCGAGAATATGGTTTATTTTCCGATATTATGATACCGTTTCATTGGATTGATCAATGTCTAATACATGGAGTTCCGCCGCAGTCTTCCTCCCCCTTCCCCCCGTAGTCAACTACTTGTTAATTCATCACCAACTGCCTCACGTTGCTAAATTACCACAAGAAATTCTTACTTCGCCAGAAATCAAAGCCTAGTCTACAGGCACAGAAAGACAGAAGCTACTTTTTATTGACACTTGTAACACTCCGAGTAATATAAGCTAATCTGTCTTCCAATTTATCATTGTTTTAACCTTTTTACTACACTTATCTCAAACTACCTGATATTTATTAAATGTTATATTGAATTTTATTTCGTTCAAACCGGAACTTAGATTAAACAAATTATTAATAACTGAAACGCTCGCGAAAAAAAAAAAAAAAAAAAAAAGCATTATACTTGACTGAACAAGAACTTAAGGATGTTAACCGATGCGAAAATACAACCTGAAGACAGTGAAAAAAAGACTAGCCTAAGTAAAATTTCGCCCACCAATTTTAGTGAAGGACGCAAAGAGGAGGTATCTCAAACACTAAATAATAACACCCTTGTGACACACTGCCACGATTACAAATAGAAAGCTTCCACTTCTGGGCCAAAAAAAACAGCTGAGTCAATCACATTATAATAACAGCATTCTGTTCAGGGATGACGAAGTGGAAAGAGAAATATGTGGCATCCAGCTGTCACGGATCGCACGCCATCGCTCAAACAATACATACATATTTTAATTATAGTATTTTTCCTTTTTTATACATAATGTGAAAAAAGTAATAATATGTAGACAATATGCGCTTAGTTGTAGATATCCGGATATGAAATGGAAACTACTGCCATAATAACTATATTTACGTGACAGTCACTGACACTTCTCAGCGGAAATAATTTCTCTGTTATGTAGGTTAAGTTGTATCACTTCAAAATTAAAAGGCTTAGCTCTTCAAATTTCAATTAACAAATTAAATACAGTAGAAACAAAAAAGATTAACTGTCTATAAGTACGGGGAAAACGTGTGGATGGTTCTATGATAGTTAATAACACCTATTTGATTTGTATGATCGATAAATGAAGTTATTCTGACAATTTTTGTCGAAATTCCTTTCTTTCCGTAGTCCATTAAACGAAGCGCAAAAAACTGATGTATTAAAAAGGAATTACTGTTAAAAAAAAAAAGTTTCAAGAGTATATGGGACGTTCAAGTCAATCCTGGTACTTTTGAATTATAAACTGAAAGAACAAATTTCTGGGCAAGGTATAAGTTGAACCACAGTTTCACATCAGTTTATCACTCATATTTCCATATTTTCTGTCTGGAAAAGGCAAAGTAAACCAAGTTTCACATTGTTTCATTTTGTTTAAAAATTACACAGTCACTTAATATAATCTTCGCGTGATTTATGACCTTAGAATGCAACTCATTAAGGTAGTAAAATAATATATATATATATATATATATATATATATATATATATATATATATATATATATATATATATATATAAATTAAAATACTCCATTCACATGAAACCAATTCATTATTTAAAAAAAAATAATTGAAATTTTGCATGACCTCTCAAGAAAGAAAATATTTTTTAACAGAAATAAAATAACTGTTAACAGTTATAACAATGTTAACCATTGATTCCAATGCAATATAGTGGAACTATCTGTACTTCTCCATACCTTTCTAAATTACACACTATACGATAAAATGTGCCGAAGTATACGCTTCATGTGAATTTCTTACTTTTAACGATCATTTTAGCAGTCTATAAACGACTAGTAGCTCAGGGGTAGAATTACAGTTTCTAGAACTAAGAGTACATATGTTTACCAATATACCACATTTAATATAATTTATTAAATTTTTATTATTATCTTAATTTACTTAGCTGAATATTGAGTATTCGATTCGTTTCCGCACAACAAAAAAGTGTTGAGTGGTGATTTTTTCGAATTACACATTACCTTTATGTTCATGTAAGAAAGATATCGCTGCTTTATGTAACTGTTCACTCACTCACGAGATTCAACAGTGACCTAAAATAATTGAAATAGTACAATCCTTGACACACCAATTCTGGAGAAAACTTGAAAATTTTAGACACACCAATTCTTGAATATAGGATGTACTATAATGCTTGGATTATATTCGTAATAAACTTTTTTAAAAAATCTTGATTTAACTTAGAATATCCCTTTCCGCAAGGGAGTAGAAATTTTTTAGATTAATTTCATGAAACCGGTTTTTCCATACTACATGAAACATGTATAGAACATTTTTATTAAAACAATGCGTGGGTCCATTGTAGGTTCTGAGAAAGTGGACCCGCACAATTGTGCATGTTTTGTAGCCGTAGTGAGCGTGAAAAATCAAAAATTCTCGCTTGTGTAATACAGAAAAGCTACTCGCACGATTGTGCGGGTTCGGGCGGAAAGGGATATATTTGATGCGGAAAACAATTTCATAACAGTTTATGTACACTGTTTTCGGAGTGCCCACACGAAAGGTTATGACGCAAAATGTATCATTGACATTTTAGGGTACCAAGAAAAATTACGCGAACATTTAAACGATAGGATGGATTGGACTTTAGCGTTCTTTTCAGCAGCGAGACTATGTGAGATGTGGATCTGCAGTTTAACAGGAGATTCGAATCATGAGCTTCCACCGGGAATTAAATTCGGGTTTCCCGCGACAAAGGTGCATACAACCAATATAGCCAGGAGGGAACTCAAACATTTAACCGAGTTAGGAACTTCTTACATATACGAAAAACACATTTTGATTAAATCTGCATCTGAAAGTGTAGTTTTCAGGATATCAGGAGATCAGAACCTTTGTGTAAGTTTTAAAATGGCTATTTTGAGAGTCACATCAGTATTTTTTTTCTCCTAGAAATGTGTCATGTACAGTGGCGGAATGTGTGCCCCTATTCAAAACAGTTCACATAACTGCAGAAGGATTCAGTTTTTGTTTGTAGTGAAGCAATGTGGTGATCCAGCAACGACAGTCAAGGCTCTTTATGCTCAAGGCTTGTCAATGCCATTGTAGAGTGTGTCAGGTAGTATGTGTTTAAATTTTCCAACTATTTTCTACATCGCCTACCATATCGCCCATTGCACCGAATTTTTCTTCAATCTCTTCTTTACTTCACTGCCTACACTTCTTAGTCGCTCGAAGTTCCATTTTCGATTTCTCCTCTCATTTCTCTTGATTGATTTTAACCAGGCTTGCACTTTCGCCACTAAGAGATTGTGATCCTAATCAATGTCCGCTCCCGAAGATGTCTTAACGTCTCGTACACTATTCCTGAAAAGATGATTGACAAGAATGTAATCGATTTGGTAGCAGATTTCTTATTTCCTGGACTTTTCCACGCGTACAGCTTGATTTTTTCCTGTCTTAAACCATCTACTCATCACCACCATATCCTGTTGCCTACAAAAGTGGACAAGAATTTGACAGAATTCGTTTCTTCTACTTAGTCCAAATGGTCCCACTACCTTATTTCAGTTCCTTCTCTACTATGCTGTTGAAGTCTCCCATCACTATGGCGTTGATCTTATCTTTTCTCTCCTGATGCAATATGTAACTTTTACTTCATTGTCATCATGGTCGGTTGCCGGCATATACACTTATATTATCACAACATCCACTGGATTTGCACTTACCTTTACAAACATCAAACGGTCATTGTAGCATTCTGCTTTGGTTACGCTTCTTGCTACTTCGTTCCTCATTGCAATCACGAGACAATTCTCGGCCTTAACGCCACCCGAATAGAGTATTGTGTAATTTCCTGATACTATCTCACCTTTTCCCGACCATCTCACTTTACTCAAGCCTACTATGTTCACTTCACGTTTATCCATTTCCACTTTTAACTTGTCAAATTTACCCGCACGTCGTAAAGTCAGTATGTTCCGCGTTACTATGCCGAAATGGAAGCTATCATTATTTGCTACCCTGATGATTCTTCCCGTAGTAGTTCCTACACGGAGATTCGAACAGGGGAGTATTTAACCTCTGGAATGTTTTATCTCCGGAAGAAACATCAATGTATTTATTCTCCTCCTTTGTCCCTCCTGGTTAAAAGATAATGTGGTAGTATTCCCATTTCCTTTCCACATCTCCATGGCGTTGACCACCTTATGGTTCATTTATCTTTTAGGACAGTTTCCTCTCCTAAGAACAAGAAGGTACCCTGACCTTCACCCGCTTATCCGCCCTCCGAGGAGGCCGTTGGTACCTGGTAGAGGCTGGCTCCTTAGCCCGGAAGTCAGTCGGTTCACACCTACGTCAGCCGCCTAAGACGCTGTCCGCGGCTGACGTAGGTGGGTGAGGATTTTCCTTCTTTAAGATGAGACCCACGGGCATTCCTCAAACCTCTCCAACTAGGGAACAATGAGCAAATATTTTGGTTTGTGTGGAAAAAGGGAAACTTACGTGTAAAAAGCGTGGGAAATTTAAAAGCAAAAAAAAAAAAAAAAATTGTTTTTAAAATGTTGAGAAACAGATAACATGCAAAAGAAATCAATATTATTTGCTTATTGGAAAAAAGCTGAAAATATATTTAGTAATACTTGGCGATAATGTCGTATGATGTAATGTTCCCTATTCACGTGGATTCCTTGGAAACCCCAGACTGTCAATGCTCGTGGGCTCTCCAACTTTAATGAAACGATAGAAGCGCGTTAAGATCATTAAAAATCGTTGCAAGTAGAATCTATAAAACTGTAGGTGGTATCAAAGCTAAATAAAGTGTATTTAGGGTTTGAATGTCAAACGTTACTTAGGGAACTACCTATTTCAGACAAAAGAAAAGAAAAGAAATGAAATATTTAAGTTTTACGTCCCATGGTTATGTCGGCTAGGCTAAAGGAGACGATGATGATGAGAAATGAATGAAATGGTGGAATTAAGAAAGTGGGAGGAAACGGGAGAACTCCGAGAAAACCCATGCCACAGTATTTTTCCACCACAAATCTCACTTGGCACGAACTGTGATCGAAGTGAAGACCCCATGCACCAGAGGTGAACGCTTTACCATTGAGCTACCGCGGTCCTACAAAACATTCGAAAGAGATCAAAATATTTGAGACACAGATAATGTTTTTGATGAAGGCAATGATACACTGCCCGAACTGTAACATTATTAGCAACCCTTTCACTCCGTAAGTCGACTTTTGTCGACGAAAAGAAAATTTCCCTAACAAGCGAATGTTGACTATATTCTAGTCAATGTTTTAATTTTTTTTTTTTTTTTTGGTCCGAGTGTTGGGCTTATCGAGAGTAGTCGCCAAAGGGGTTCCGTGCTATTGGCGACTACTCTCGAAAAGTCTAACATTCGGACAAAAAAAAAAAAAACATTGACTATAGTCAACATTCGCTTATTAGGGAAATTTTCTTTCCGTCGGTAAAAGTCAACTTACGCATTGAAAGGGTTATATAAGTGATTTGCTTTCGTTTTATTTTACGTTTATTTAATCGAATTTGAAATTGTATGCACTTTTGGTAAAAGAAATACAGAAAAGCTTGTCAATTAAGGATCAAATATATAAAGAAATGAATTTTTGTCCTACTGTACATTACGAAAGTTCCAAAAGATGAACTTTCAGAGTTGCATATTGTCATAGATCTCGAACTATTATACTTTATTTCTATTTGATTTATATAAAATTATTTACGGTGTGGGAAATTCTATGCCTCCTTGAGGGAAATTTTAGACTATGTACCTGGCATCACTGATACATAGTATATGATACATAAATCGATTACGTGTTGTTTGCCATGGTGTTGTTTACCACGACTCGATTTTGGTGTTGTTTGCCATGGTATTGTTCTCTTGGCTTATCTTCTATCACAATCGTGAAGATTATACAAAATTGACTCATAAGCTAAGGGTTGCCAGATGACCATATTATAACAATCAAATCTCTTACATTTATAAACAGAATACATACAATACAAACTGTCCCAAGCACGTTATTGGGTTACTGCGCTATAGGCTGTTAACGCCACAATTAAATTTATTCAAGGTGAATTCAAGCACTCGATATAATAGTAATTTGTTTGTGTTCGACTGTGTAGCCAACATTAAATCTAGGCATATCATCAGGACTACCCATATGGGGGATAGCAATTCTGACAAATGGTGACCCGAACCTTCCGGAGGGGGCGCGATATTTTTTTTAAAAATCATACATTTTCTAGAGATCAAATCAAACAAAATTAGATTTTAAAATACTGATTTAGCGATGTTTTAAACACCTTTGGTGAGAGGAGGTAAATTTAGTCTATTGGTAATGCTAAATTTTAGTGACTTTTGTATTGTTACTTGGCTATTTTCAAGTCGACACAAAGACCTTCCTTGTGGCTAACCGGTTAGCGTACGTGTCTTTGGCGTGGAAGACCCGGGTTCGATTCTCGGCCGGAGCTCATGTGGTTCGGATTCAACGTTAAACTGTAGGACCATGTTTCATATGGCCTCGATGCTGAACGGGACCCTAAAACTGAAAATCAAATCAATCCCACAGAGATTATTAAAATACAAAGGTCGGCAATTTCTCCATTGCCTTTCTGAAACAAAATGGAATGTGCACGAATTGAAGTGGATTTGAGTTAAGCATCCTATTCAGCAGTAGACTATGAGGCCTGGGCTATGAGGCCTTCAGTTTAACATAATTTACGATCCACATGAGTTTCCGCCGGTAATCGAACCCGGATCTCCCACATCAAAGGTGAGGACGCTATCCACATAAAGAAAGAAATCCCTGTGTACCATTTGGGACAATAAAACCTATGGTAGAAGTAAACGGGCAGATTTCATTTCTCTAAGTTAGAACCATTAATTCTCTCGAACGCTTGAAGGTAAAATTTAGACCATATAAATGTAAGAAGTTGAATCCCACAATCGAAAGATAACTCATTTGATACTGAACTACTCCGAGAAGAAACCAAAGAACAATTTAAAATACTGGCTTTATGACGTAATCGTTCACAAGAACGTATCTCAGGTGGATTCTCGGTGTGCAGAAATTAGAAATATTTGCTTAACTTTCCAAGTAATTCTCAGACTAAACACTTTGAATGACAGTGACGCAATCAAAAGAAATTATTTACAATCTATTATTGTGACTTTAGTTATAATTTTGTCAAAGAAAAACAAGCGTATAAGTCAGTGTGTGTGTGCAGCTACTTTCTCGGATCTTCACAATGGAATTTATAAATTGAAGTTGTTTGTGTTTCCTAAACTTTACAAGGCACTCAGAACTTCCTCGTGTGTAATGGGTTTTGTGGTAGACAAACCGTGTGCGTGAGTTTTCTCGGAGTTCTTCTGTTTCCTCCCACTTTCTTCATTACACTATTTTTCATTCATTTTCATCATTATCATATCCTTTAGCTTACACGGCATAAGCATAGGACGTAAAATTGAAATATTTCGTTTTTCTTAAATATATAAGACCCAGTTCTTTAGTTGCGTCGCATAACGGAGAACAGAACATTATGTAACACGAGAAGATATTAAAACTCCGTTAAAAGAGGAAATGCAATTATATCAATTTACTAAGCTATTATGATATTGATGATGTTTTGTGTTTATTTGTTTGGAGCTTAATGAACTTTCAGCAACGAGTCTAATGAGACCTCTCTCGTCCCAAAGGTGAGAACATTTACCACTTGTTCCAGGGGATCAAAAATAAAAGTGCCTGCCAACCCTTCCTTTTACTCCACGTGGGTGTGGATTTTCACGATAATGAGATATGATAAGATTGGAATGCAAATACTGTGGCAAAATCGTGGCAAACAACATGACACCCATAAATCAGCCGACATTAAGTTTCGATTTTGTTACATGTAAACAAACAGAAACAAGCGCACGTGTATTATATGTGATGTAGGCACGCGGACTATCTCTCTTCTATTGTTTAGAATATAAAATATGACTGTGTTAACTTCAAACTAGAATACCGGCTCTTTAATTCTATGCTCAGAAAACAACTTTCTTCTTGTATAATGTTGCATAAATTCTGTGAGAAAAACCTTGACAAAACAAAAACAATGACAGTATTTTTTTCTCACGAAAACAACTGAGTTAATAATTTCCATATTGTTAGAAACAGATCATAATCAGACACCTTTTGTTCATAAATGTCGCCCGCTTTCACACTGGACATATCACTATAACGACCTGAAATGTATTCACTATGAGAAACTACAGAAAGGGAAAAGAATAGTATTTCTTGTATATGTGAAAGCGAGCGATACAACGTTAAAAAAAAAAAAAAAAAAAAAAAAAAAAAATGAAAGGAAAAGGAAAATTTATACAACACAGATAGAAAAAAAGTAAAAAAAAAAAAAACTCAGTTGCTTATTCAGAAGCTGGTTTCTTTTTCGTTTGGCTTACGTTACGAACTCTTGTACTTACATGAGTACGGTACTTCGTGGTGCAGTATTTCCTGATTTTATAAAGGATTATCTTTGTAAGATCTTAAACCAGCGAATACCTTCGAGACGGAAAATTTGCTTTAAAATTTAAAGTGGAATTATTATACATATCGTCCCTTTGTTTGCAAACTGTCGTATCTCAGTTTTTCTCATTTTTCAGGAGAGCGATTTGAAATTTTGCACCTATTTTACTTTCCTGTTACGCTCGTGTTTACCAACAAATATTTATCAATTTTTGGCACAATGTAACCAAAAGTACATTCGTTAATACTGCATGTTCAAATTATATAATATTGTAAAACTAAGCATAAAAAATATGTTATTTCAGATACGTCACTTTGCAAAAAAAAAAAAAAAAAAAAAAGTTAGTTTTAAGAATGAGTTAGGTCACTATGCATAGTTCTTAGAATATAAGAATAATGAATAATATAAGTTGGAAAACTGTAAATTTGTCAATTTGTGTACATCTAAGTTGCTGTATTCATTTTTGATATAAGTTATAAAAAATAGTAAACAATCTATCGAACCAAAAGTCTTATTTCTTTTATTAATTAATTAAACATGTTCATGATATTAATAGTAAAAGAACTAACTAATAAGGCTTATGACCTTTCACCAAAATAATAATAATAATAATAATAATAATAATAATAATAATAATAATAATAATAATAATAATAATAATAATAATGTGGTATGAAATGAATACTACAAATTGACATTATTAAGTGAATGTGAAGCTGTATGAAAGAAAAATAAAATTCAAGACAGCTTCTAAATAATAAAATTAAAAATAAGTTATCGTAACTAAACTAGAGTATAATAACATTCTTTTAAGCAAGCATGAGTATAACTTAATTGAGTACAAAAAATAGCTCCTCCATACAATACTGAAAATTATTCAACCATGTCCATAAAGTAATTAAAAAAAAAAGTTCTAAAGGTAACAAAACTACAAAAAGAATGAAACTCGGTTTTGTTTGAAACCGTCCTAATGGTCAAGGTACAAGTTAAATTCCTGGTATTCAGACATTCGTATGACAGGGATAGGTCCGTTGCACAGATATTAAGTCTGCATATTTGTTTTGGGCAACTTTCAGCTTTCGCAGGTTAAGTTCGACTTTAATTTTTTTTAGTTCTTCTTGAGGCGCTTAAATTGGAGTTGCTGGCAGTCTAATTGTATGTGGCTGGTTTTGTAGAAAATAGTTGTCGGCACTGACGTAACTAAGGGGGGAAACGGGTCTTGTGCCACGAGCGCCTTATTGGGGGACGCAAAACTGGACAAATATTTATTTTCACTATAAGGCAAGGGAAGGAGTTTTAGCAAACTAAAGATCATAAAAAAAAATACCTCAGGAACTTAACAGGCCAATAATGACTCACCAACCTTAAGATAATATCCATAAAGCATAAGTTAGCTTCAAAGCTATCTTTTGAGGAAATCGTAAAAACCTTTGCTGTCAAAAAAGCTCGCAAAGCTAAATTTTAGTTCCAGCTTTTTGTGTAAGCATTTAACTTATATCGATTTAAGAGATTTCTAAAATATCCGAGTATAATACTCGAGACAACAGCTTGACCGTTTGTCATAATTAAATATTCTATTCCAAAGCAACAAAGTTTTGATTTATTCTACACACCCCGATATAATTCCAAAAACATTGTGATTTGCAGTTATTATGATAAGACTATAAGAATATGTCAAGCATGCTACTCTCAGATTATTTGCCAATCAAATACTAGTTAGTTTGGTGTTATATCTTGTACTAAAAATTAAATTATGTACTGCAATTTTGAAATCAAGCTTTACCACTACTGTGTGATGCCAATATAATCTGGCAGTCGAGGAGCGTTTTGGTTTGGTTCATCAAGGACGGGGAGGACTAAGGCGAGTTCTTGGCCCCGGCGATAGTTGCGTCGCTGGTTGTCGGTTACCTCTTCAAATTCTTACTTCCATCATGTTCTCCCAAAATGAAATGAAATGAAATTTTTAAGTTTTACGTCCCACGTTATGCCAACGAGACTAAAGGAGACGGTGATGATGAGAAATGAATGAAATGGTGGAATGAGGGAAGTAGGGGGAAACAGTAGAACCCTGAGAAGACCTACGCACGTGGTGTTTGTCCACCACGAAATTCACTTGGCGCGAGCTGGGATCGAAGCAAGGACCCCATGCACCAAAGGAGAATGCTCTACCACTGAGCCACCGCCCCTTATATTTTTCCAGTTTACGTCTCTTGCATTACTTCCCTCTTATTCTAGAATTTGTAGAATTCTAAGTTCTTTGGAGAACTCCTTGAAGTTGACGAAATCAGTATGCTGTAGTTTCACTACCTCAAAAGGCTGCTTTCTACAAGCCAGCTTGATCACAGAGACCAGTTGTGAACGCAAATAAATATTAGAGGATTGCTTAAATAACATATTAAATTATGGATTAAGGTGAATACACACACACACACACAAATATCTTTTGAGATACGACTCTGTGTGAACAATAGAAACTTATCTTAATTTCTCTTGCAAACTGTCGTATCTTGAGTTCTAGAGAAATTTAATTCTCTACAATTGAGATACGACGAACATCAAACTGCTTATTCCATGGTTATATTTAGGAATTTAGATACGGCTATTAAAGAGAATTATAGAGCTCCTAAAGGGAAATTCGGGGCTGGTCTTAACTCAAAAATCGATTATTTTTTTTCAGATACGACACTTTGCAAACAAAGGGGTGATATGTGACAGACTAATAAAAAGAAAAGAAAAAAATAATAATTTCATGATAATATTTATATTACTCGACAAATCTTTTACTGGCTTCGACATCGATTGCGGAAATATTATTGAGTTTTTATCTGAACGTGAAAAAAACACGTTCACATAAAAACAGAATATGGGAAACGTACTTTGACCAAACTACCAATTATATATAAATTTTAAAAAATCGTTAGAAATTTGTCAAATATTTTATCGAATTTAAAGTTGACCATTTTGGAAGTGGGTTTTGAAACTAACACTCTCCCTATGAGTAAGCTTTGCTATTACTTACACGTAAACCTAAAGAATTCAGTAATACACTGAGAGACCATTCAAATACATGCAGAAAGTAGTTTTGAAATCGTCATAATTTAACTGTTTGAAAATCTATATATATATATATATATATATATATATATATATATATATATATATATATATATATATATATATATATATATATATATATATATATATATATATAAAATCTACAGAACACATTTAATCTTGACCAATTTTGGCGTGGAGATACACCCTGACTTCCTTAGTACGCATGTTAAGTATTTTCCTCCACCAGACATTTGGTTTCTGAGCTATGGGGCATCAAATTACTAATTGCTATTTAAAACAATAACTGGGGAAAATTCATGGATCAAACCTGTCACACGTTAAGCAAATACAGTGTACACTTACGAGATTATTAAGATTTGCTAAAATAGATGAAGAACGATTCTTTCCAAAATGGGGAAAGTCATTACTAGTTAAAGTGCTAATCTTTTTGCATAAACAGTATTTCATCCATAGATGGAATTTATATATGAATAAAGTAACATTTTTTCTTTCTTTCTGACTTTTATTACGAGTTTAAATATTAAACCACTCTAGTTATATTTTGAGCAGAAAGCATTTTTATATTTAACTAGCAGATCTGCCCCTTCTTTGTACGGACTGAACAGTATGGAACCTGGAACACAGCACAGTAGTGTGACTTGTCTAAGTTGAAGAACACTGTGACATTATGAAAATTATTAAACTTGCTACAGTTACGTTCTCTGTTTTGAAATTACACTACAATTAAATGTACTAATACTGTACCAAGCCCGTATCCACGGGGAATCTACGGATTGGGCCTCTCTAAATGCAAATGAACTATTTGATTGGATCGGGCCCCCCCTATCTTTTGGGCTGGCTACGGGTCTGTACTGTACCCATTTCAACAAAACTAGTAATTCCTTCAAATTAACAACATACTTCTACAAAAACACAATTAGAATTAGAAAGAAAAATAAAGCTCAAATTATCGTTTCATGTCAAAATGAACTTCTTGTTTAAGCTATGAACTTCTGAATTATGTTAACTCACATCAGTATTTCAAATGTAGTCCTTGCTACAGCGAAAACATCAAAGGCAAACAAATCAACCAACAATAAAATCACAGGAATTCGAATGTATTGAGATTTTCTTTTACAAAAGAATATCGGGAGTTAACAGCGTTAGCAAGGATACATTATTTTAACACATGATATGAACAACAAATAACCAAAACCAATGGAGTTCTACTATAATAACTTAAACATAAATAATATTAATGAAGCATATGCTAAAATGAGGTGCAATGTAACATGATCGTTTCCCTAAAAATTATTTTATGAACTATGGAATTGTCCACTCGTAGTATCTTTCAAACATCAAAAGAGAAATTTGGTTTTGTTTAAATGTGTTGTTTGAAAATGAATCAGTACAATTACATATGACTTTTTTTTTTTTTTTTTTTTTTGGAAAGACAGTAAACATATCACTCGATAATTTTGGCAGAAAGCTAATAAAATTCCAATTATCATGTCACACCAATTACAATTTAAAAAAAAAAAAAATCTCTTTGCATTTATGTTTAGTGTTGGGATTTGATTCGGAGAAACTGAAAATGTCAGTATATACTGTAGTTTAAAAATTTCCAATTGAAAGCGGCAGTCTCAGTAAATCTATCTTAGAATGTCATATTAGATGTATAAAATGGCCACTGCCGAGTGTAATTAGTTGAATTAATGTATATATAATTTACTAGTGTAAATATATTACTTGGCTTACACTTCTAGGAGCTAATTCTTGAAAACTCAAAACTGAAAACAATAACATATTCTCACAAATCAGGGGTAGTCAGGGGTAGACCTACACAAGCAAAACCTGCTAAATCCATTTTTTTTCAATTTTGTCATGGAAGGAAAAAATGCCCTCATGTTTCAGGATTGTTGAAGTTTTTTTTTTTTTTGTTTGTTTGTTTCTTTCTTTCTTTCTTTCTTTCTTTCTTTTAGTGGTAGATTTCACTCATCTGGATTAAGTAGTTACCACTAAACAAAAAATTGTTCAACAACTCTAAAATATAAGGGTGTCACTTTTTCTTCGTTTCCTGACGAAACTGAAAAATGGATTTTGCAGGTTTTGCTTCTATACTCCTGAATTAAAATGAGATAGAATGAAAACTACAAGTGATAATGAAATATTTCTTTCTTTACTGTGAAAAGCAACCAATGATATTATGTTTAAAAGATAATCTCACCCAAATGTCAAAGTGGGTGAAATGGATGGCTATGAATTTACTACACGAAAACTTTCTGGATACGTTCTGTCGCGAAATGATGACGTGAACTCGCTACCCAGATTATGTTATCTCTCCCCATGAACTATTTTGTATTTGATTATCTCAATTTTCAAGTCTATAAGAATAGGCCGCGAACAACTCGTAAACTGAACGCACTATTACAAATTTTACCTCGCAATATGTATGGAAAAAAGTACAAAATTGGACCTTCCAGAATCCAATCCATTCACCGAAGGAGAGGAGGACATTTGAAAAACATTATCTTCAAAATATAATGTCATCAATTGCTTTTCACTCCATCTATGTATTGTTTTAGAGTTCTGACGTTTTTATTGGTAAACCCTATATTTCATAAAATAGTAAGTATGCACTACGAAAAATGTAACAAAAAATACTGTTTTTGACGAATTTCAAATTATCACGATCATTTTACTACATGCAATGTACAACATTATAAATTTTACATGGGGCAAAGGTGGCACTGGGAACCAAAAAATGTAATGAGTGAGTACAACCAATCATGTGTTATTTAACTTGTAAAGCTTTTTGTGAATGTATCTGAACTTCTAATTTCTTTTAGCTTCGATATTTATCCTCGAAGACTCAGTCAAATTAATTAATAGTACGTATCTACCATCAAAATTTCATCGCTCTCTTCTTTAAATACATATGGCCAATAAAAGAAGAACCAAAATGAAAGACAACAGAGAAGTCTGTTGCCTCAAACAACGAAGTGTGTTGTTTCCGAGACATCAACTGAAAATCGCTCATCGTTTGTCTAAATGCATCATGATGATGCCTTGTATAGCAAGAACTACATCCCAATTCTTCCCCTTCCACAATGACAAACTGCAGACATCTTTGCATCAACATATTTCAACTCTGGATTGTTCATTTCATCTTCTCTACCACCCCGGAACAACGTCCTTTCATCGAAGTCCGTCCCGTCCTTCGCTTGTAATCGCTGTGCGATCACACAGTAGTTGTTTCATTACAAGAGTTGCTACCGAACATGTAAGTAGCTTTTCTCAATCCATTCTGTAGTCGTGTGTGTCAAGAAAACTTCTATTAGGTTACCATTTAACAACTCACACTCATAAAGTTACATCAGCGTAATACTACAATAGATTCCTATCTAAGTATCCATACAATATCCATAATTATACTTTTTTCTTTTTTACTTTCTAACAATGATTTAAAAACATATATATCTCCTACATATACTAACACTTTAGACCAACAGACACTTGGTAAAGTGAATGAACTGTAATCTTGATTATAAATTTTAGACAATTTATACCCGTATCAACATCTGTTTAGCATTCGTACCTTTTGTCTACTACTGTCTTACCTTTACTAAATTTATAAGCTTCGAATCACTTCCTGGTACCGAGTTGACTATATTTCCTCTAAAGTTAAGTTCAAACAACTTTGAACTCGTTTGACTCCTCCATTGTTAAGGAAATCATACATTACCGTGAGTTTACGCGCGTAATCGTAAATTTTTTACGTTAATTTTGCTGGCAACACCGACGCAACTACTTTAGTTGTCGCCCGGGGCAAAAAGTCGCCTTAATGCCCCCCTCACCAACCTAACCAAACTGCACCCCCAAATATTTGCCCAATTTTGTGCCCTCCCAATCCGGCACCCGGGGCACATGCCTCGCCCCCCCCCCCCCAACACACACACTCATGTCAGTGGCTGGCAACTGGCAAAAGTTAGTGTATGGAGTTTTCCGTAACTTATACATCCATAATTTTCTTTACGTAGAAAAAAAGAGCTTGTTTAATTTATCAGAAAAAACATGCCTCAAGTACAAAAGAAATGAACAAAGGCAGCTGATTCAATTTACCTCAGTTTACTACTTAGCGGTGAATTTACCTTTCGAGTTAACCATCGATCTGTACTACTCTATGCCAAATTATTTTTTTTTTCTAATAAAGTGGCTGTTCCATAGATGATCTGCATATATTAACGATAGTCTAATCGACGGTCAATTTATCAGTATATCAATACATTAAAAAAAAAATTCACAATCAATGCGTTCCAACTTATCATAAAAGAAAATTATAGACAACTATTTCTGTGCTATACTTTTCTTTATCAAATTATATTTCACTTTTTTACTACTTAACCTGAATATACTCATCTATTGTATGAAGACAGTATATGTTAATAAGTAGTCATTTTTTTATTTGTTTGTTTTTAACCACGTTGGGGTTGATTGGAGCTTGTTAGAGGTGCCTGAAAGGTCGTGTCCTACCAACTTTGGCCAGTAGCCGTTGCATAATAATAAGTGCCAGTTGAATGCAAATAACATACATTTTCTACAGTGATTCTACCTTAAGCACTAAACATAATTTTTAGAGGAAAAATGTTATGTTTAATCAGAATCAGAAAACTCCTACGAAATTTATCATGGATTTTTTTTTTTTTTAATATAGGTAAATCCAGCCTCTTATTCTTTAAATATTTTAACTCCAAGCAATAGGCACTACTAGCAAGCCTCAAATAATACTGTATATATTAAGGCACCATAAAAATAGAATATATTGTTTTAATGAAAGGTTATGGTGGAAAATTAAAATACATTATTGTGTATACAAGCACCTTCAGTCCCAAACAATGAGCCTGTTTGTTAAGTTACATACAAACCATACGAAAAGTAAGTTCATTAAAATCGGATAATTTTTACAAAAAATATCGTGCAACAGACAGATATGTTTTTCCAAATGCATGTCGTGCCGAATGGTAAAAGCTCGCTTTCATTTGTTTCAATAAAATGCTTTAGACCTAACTGTATTTTTCTTGATGTATTTCTTTACAGGCTGACTTGATTTATTCGATATTATTACTGATTTGCTTATTTTATTTCATACCTTCTACCTCATGAATATCTAAAATTTTGGTTCTGTTTGCTAAAAGTAAATCATGTGCTGATACCTTTCTATAATTCGCTTTCAAAATGACTAAATATATATTTCATTTCAGAACTTCTGGAAGCAGTACGATGACAGTAGAAAAATTAGTGGTGAACCCTATACGATGGATACTACTTCTGCTCTTACTACTAGTCGTTTATGGTGAAGACACGGGAGAAAGGCGGATGGACATTTTCGAAGGCTCCGAAACAGGGACCAGCGGTATCAAAAGATACGTTCAAACGGAATATCATCATCCTAGCAGCTATCAGGTAAACATATTTTCTTCCAATCAAAACATTGAAACTAGCATATATATATTTAAGGTCTACCTGGAAAGTAATGAGTGATTTTCTTGGTACAATAGAGGCGACGGAAAACGAGTCTTCGCACGTAAGGGTTGGTGGAGATAATATTAGATAAACATTCGAAGTAAAAAAAAAAAAAAAAAAAAAAAAAAAAAAAAAACTGAGCGTCGCGTAACGATCAAAATGCAGGAGTATTCAGCAGAGAGGCGATGAAGTTTTGTGTTAAACTTGTAAAAGCCGCGACTCAGATGCTTGCTATGATACAGAAAGAATGAAATGTGGGTTTATGAGTACTATCTGTAGTCGAAAAGACAGAGCAATGAGTGCCACAGCTAAATGTCATTCGGTAGATCACAGTTCAGGGCTGTAATATATAGGAATTATTATTATTATTATATATTATTATTATCCATAAACACATATATTTTAATGTAAGAAATATCTTAAATGAGTCTCAACATGGTTTTTGTAAGGGCAAGTCAATTGTAACAAATCTAATTCATTTTACAGAATTTACCTATAACGCACTGAAAAATAAATTGCAAGTCGATGTAATATACATAGATATATCAAAAGCTTTTGACTCTGTCAGTCATAAGTATCTCATTAGCAAGTTATCCAAGTTAGGTTTGTCACCTTTCTACATTCGCTGGTTTGAAAGCTATCTGTCAAACAGAACTTACGAAGTTAAAATCGGACCTGTACATTCTAGTGTAGGCTATGTAAAAAACGGAATACCACAAGGGTCGCCCTTGGGCCCTCTCTTATTTTCTTTATTTTTAAATGACCTGACAGAAAAAATAAAATACTCTAAAATTCTCCTATATGCTGACAATATGAAGTTGTTCAGATTAGTCAACAATGAGTTCGATAATTATTTACTACAACAAGACTTAAATGCAGTAAACACGTGGTGTAGAAATAATTTTCTAAAAATTAATGATAAGAAAACAAAATTTATGACATACACCAATAAAACTCAATATTATGTCAGTAAATATGAGGTCAACGGTGTACAAATTGAGAAAGTAAGCATTATTAAAGACCTAGGTATTACATTTGATAGTCAGTTAAAGTTTTCTAATCATATAAATTGTATTGTATAAGGTGCCAGAAGGATAATAGGTTTTATTTTTAAACAGTGGTCTGTATTTCAAAGAGATAAAACGTATGTATTTCTATATAAATTACTTGTAAGACCAAAATTAGAATTTGGTTCGGTAATTTGGAACAGCATTTCTAAAACTTTCACAAGCAAGATTGAATCTGTGCAAAAATGTTTTATTCGACTTCTATGTTTTAAAATGAAAATGAGCTATTACTCACATAGTTATGAATATTGGACTGATTATTGGGGTTTAGAAAGCCTTATGAATAGACGAAAAAATTTCGACAGAGTATGCATGCAAAAAATACTAGATAACATTTATATCAGTGAATATTGTTTACAAAACATAGGTTTTAAAGTGCCAAATCATAGCATAAGAAATACCATGATTTTAGTTCCTCTGAATTGGAAATGTGAAATTTTAAAAAGATTGACATATTCTTTAAGCTCATTTTAAACTTATTGTATCAAACAATGTGAAAGTTTTATGTGATCTGACTGATAGTTTTTAATCAATGACGTTTAGAAACATTAAGCCAAATGTAATTTTATGACTGCTGTTCTTAGCTTCTTGTTGTTTTAGATGGATGGAAAACTTGATAAGTTTTACTGCGTTGACAAGGAATTATTTCTACTTAGCTGACTTTTAGCTAAAGTGTGAGCTCCCTTGTGGCTATGTGAAATCCGAACCACATGGACTCCCTAATCCGGATCTCCCACGCCAAAGGCGCGTGCGCTATCCACATAGCCACAAGGGAGCTCATATGCATTTTCGTGTCGATTTCGTTAGGAATATTGGTCACTTACATTGCGAATGTGTGAAACCTTAAAAACAATATGATTTGATTTGACTTTAGCGCTCCTTTCTGCAGCGAGACTATAAGACGTGGACCTGTAACTTAACGTATGATCCGAACCACGTAAGCTACCGCAGGGAATCGAATCCGGGTCTCTCACACCGGCGTACGCTAATCACTTAGCCACGAGCGAGTTCGTTTAAAATAATTAGGATAAGACAACCATTCATATAAGATTCGGATCTCTTACCCAATAAATTTAATAATTATATATAAATATCCCCAATACAGAAAAGAAAAAGGTATATGGCACACACACACACACACACACACATATATATATATATATATATATATATATATATATATATATATATATATATATATATATATATATATATATATATATAATTTTAAAATTATTTGTTTATTAAATTTTGTTTATTGTCTATTATTGTTTGTTTATTAATTAAAATTATATATATGTATAACTATTCAGATTTTGTTTAACCATGACTAAGTATTTGATCCACTGTCGACGACAATTTAGTCGTTGCAACTTACAATTAACTGCAAAAGCTCGATTTAAAAAGAAAAAAAAAAAAAAAAACATGTATTAAAACTGAACGGGCAACAGCAACCCCAAATTCGAGGAGTAGAAATATAATTAAAATTACATATTTTAGGAGGGAAGGTGATTGATCCAGGTGTATGTTTATCCGGTTCTGATGGTACCTTACGTCACATATCTTATGTAATGTCAAAATTACAAGTTTTTAGTAAAAGTAGTTTCGCTTAGGCCTTGATCAATCAGCAGTCAAAACTTACGGAGAGAGAGATTTACAGCCCAAATCAAAACAAATACAGTAAAACTTTTCTCTCTTTTTTTTTTTATCTTAAATGTTATAAAACTTTAATCACAAATACAGAAAAGGTGTTAATAACTTGAGAAACAAAAAAAAAATGACTTTGTTAAAAAGTAAGTTAAAAATTTTGTAACTACAGGAAACTACTGCTTAATAAGTCATAGTTGTACTGTATGTGTAGGCTTTCGACTGTAAATAAAAATTCATCAAAAGCATTTTCGTGTTAATTTTTTGTCCTTTTTCGGCCATTTTGTGGATTATCCGCGGTTGCCGCGACACTCAATTTCGTGAATAATCGGGAATTTATATCCACACTGCAGAAATTCTATTAAGATTTCGATATGCTAATCGAGCGATAGGACTATGGGAATCGCTGTCACGTTTTGTTTTAAAACACACGAGAAAACTGAAAAGCATCAAATATTCAATTTCACCAACTCGTTTCCTTGATACATCAACACAGAGAAAAAAAAAAATCCTAAAATTGTTTAATGAGGAATGGAAACAATATTCTACAACAAACATATATTACGTAACGTTCATGGGGTCATGAAAGGCATGCCATGCCATTTGCATTTTTTTTTTTTTTTTCATGTTTATGAATTGTTCGTATACGTTTACAAGAATGCCATAAAGCCCTTCAGGGATAGGTAAATTATCAATGTCACGACTAACATTTCGTGAAGCACGATTGCAAAGAATGACCTGGTGCCGCTTACTACGATGACGGTATCACGCGACCGTAATATCCATAATTGTAAGCTATGTTTTATTGCCATAAACAGCATAACTAGCCCTCGTTCTATGTGTACAAATCTAGGAACTATTCGCAAGCATAGTCTCTATTAACAATATATACTTTCCAAATGTATCATTTTAAACATCACACATACTTTTAAGTCTTTCGAATGATGCGTATTACATTCAATTTACATAATATTTTAAATCTTGTCACGTTTTCCAGCGAAATAACTGAAAACATTCTATCTTATTTATTATGTATTTGGCAGTTTTCGTGTATTTTCAATTAATCTTACTTTTATAAACAAGAAATGATTTTTTTAGTTTTACATCCTGTAGGCTAAATGGGACAGATAATTAATGAAAATGAATGATTATGAAAATAACTGGTGGAATGAGAATGTGGTAGAAAACAGGAGAGCCCCAGAAAACCCACGAAGAGGATATTGTCCACCACAAGCTCATGACCCCAAATAAAACACGGGGACCTTTGCACCAGAGGAGGTCTACAACTGAGCCACAGTGTCCCAAAAAGAGAAAAATAAAGGGAAAACTCCGACATTTAGAATTTCTCGAACAGTCTATATAAAACTAATTTTGTTCGGTTTGTTGATTTCAGCATTCTCCAACAGCAGTGGTTCTCGAACTTTCTGACACCGCGCCGCTCTTCATAGCAACATTTTCCGTGAAACTCCTTTGTATTTATTTTTTCAGTGCCGTAACTTGATTTTATGGTAATTTTAAATGAAAACAGTTTTATACAATAATAGTTGGATTTACCTCAACTTCTTTATATATATTTACACAATCTGTGTGTATGTTCGTCCATCCGAAAGACAAAACATCTTACGAAGTACTTGATGGACCACCATCAACTTCAGCCAAGCGGCAGGTGGTCAGAAGCTAGGAATAGAGTTCGATGAAGGTGATATACAAACCGGAAGTGGTGGAAATGGAGCATATCTGATTTAAATATTGATCACTTGGAGCAAAAACGGTAATAGATAGCGCGAAGCTATTTTCTGCAATTGATTCGGCGTCCCAGAGTGTATTTCACCTCCACTCTTAGCTCTCTACTAAAACTAGAAGTGACAGAAATTCACTACAACTTCCTGCTTAGAGCCAAAACGATTATAGCGAGAAACGTTTCTTGTTATTTTTGGAACAAATTTAGCGTTATATGTTACCATCTTCTCTCTTATCCTCTATTCAAGCCGGAAATGGCAGAAATGAACCACTTCCGGTTTTAACATTGATTCCTATAGAGTAAAAATGATAATAGCGAAACGCTATTTTCTAAATCAATTAAGGTCCCAAGAATATATCCCATCTCCAGTCTAATCTCTCTACTAAAACCTGAAGTGGTACAAATCTACTACTATTTTCGGTTTGTATACTAATTAAGAAAATATCTCGACGTACAAACCAACTTTCTTCACGTGATGTACTCGTGATACTGCTAGTTATTTTAACTGGGAAAACATTAAATTACAATACTATCAGAAAGTTTGGATCTAATAAGAAATTAGTGAGAAAGGAACTTATACCCGAGATAAATAAAGTGCAGAACTAACATGCAGGGAGATCTTTCATAAGGAAAATGTGTTTTTATTCCAACCTTTAAAACTTGCATGTTGCATTCCAGTATAAGGTATATACAGTGGGTAAAAAAAGTATTTGGACACCTCGAACAAAAACAAAAGAACCGCTACTTTGCAGTGTACATAACAAGATAACAGATTTGATTTATGTTGGAAACAAGGGGCAAATACGGTCTTTTATTTGCATGTGTACATGTTAAAAAATATGAAAATTATACATTATAATATCGAACGAAAGATAACAACTGTTGACAGTACAAAAAAAAAAAAAAAGTATTTGGACACAACGAAAAATGAACATAAAAAAGCTACGAAATGAAAACAAGAGGACCTCTCAGTACTTCGTCTGATACCCCTTAGCTGCGACGACTGCTTGAAGACATTTCGACATTGAATTGATGTATTTACGACAAATTATGGAATCAAATTGGGCCCATTCCTGTCGAACATACTGAGCCAACTGTTCTGTGCTGGTAGGGTTGCATTTACGGATATTTTTCTTTAGTTCAAACCATAAGTTCTCCAGTGGATTCAAATCTGGAGATTGGGGGGGCGCGGTGGCTCAGTGGCAGAGCGTTCACCTCCGGTGCTTGGGGTCCCTGGTTCGATCCCAGCTCGCGTCGTGTGGACTTTGTGGTGGACAAACACCGTGTTCGTGGGTTTTCTCGGGGTTCTCCCGTTTCCTCCCACTATCTTCATTCCACCATTTCACTCATCTCTCATAATCACCGTCTCCTTTAGCCTCACCGGCATAACCGTGGGACGTAAAACTTAAAGATTTCATTTCATTTTTTTTTTTTTTTTTTTTTTTCATTTTCAAATCTGGAGATTGTGGCGGAGTTTCCAGATAATGGAATGCATTGTAAAGGATCCATTGGCGAACATCGTAAGCTCCGTTTTTGGGGTCGTTATCTTGTTGAAACATGCACTTATCACCCAAGTGAAGTTTTTGTGCGCTATCCTTTAAGTTTGATTTTAAGATCTCCAAATATACTCTCGCAGTCATAATACCATCAATCACATGGATATTTCCCACTCCTTTAGCATTTACCACACCGCCACACCATCACTGAACAGCTGCTATGTTTAACTCTTGGGACAATATTCTGATTTTTGAATGCATTATTCATCTTTCGCCACACATGTTGGTAGCCACCACTTCTAAATGCGTTGATTTTAGTTCGACCTGTGAAAATCACGTTGTGCCAAAAGTCTACAACTTCATTTTGGTATTTCTTTGCACGTTCTAGTTTTTGCTTTCTGTTTGTCTGAGAAATATATGTTTTTTCCTAGCTGCACATCCCCGAAAATCTGCTGTTTTAAGCGTATTTCTTACTGTTTGAGGTGTAACATTGACTTGCATGTCTTAGGTAAGTGATGTAGCCACCTGTCTTGCACTTGTTCGTGGATTTTTCTTCATAGTTCTAATGATGTACTTTTCGTGACGAGGATTTAGCTTCCTTGGTCGGCCTGTTCGCGGTTTATTTTGTAGTATTTCTTCTGTTTTGTGTTTCTTTATAATATAACCAACAGTGCAAGGTAACTTGTTCACTATACGGCCAATTTCTCGGTAACTTTTACCTTCCCCATACATTTTCACAATTAACTTTATTTCCTCTAGGGTTGTCTCTCTCTGTTTTCTCCTCACGATAGTAGTTTCGTCTTCAACTGCCATGAACTGTCTGTCTCTACTTTTTAGACTACCCAGATGCACTGAAGCAACTTTTCAGCTCCTATTTTTGCGTGATTTTTTGGCGATCACAGCACTGTCCAAATACTTTTTTTGCTACCCTCCTACCTACCTCTTTCCTTTTCCTTCACTCACGGTTGTCAGGTGGAGTATATGACAGTACTCAATAGGCGACACAAATTATCATACCTCTGGTGTTAATGACCCAATAATATTTTGCTCTATACTGATATGCATATACGGTACTTTCTTGTATTTTCATCCTAGGTCTAGCTGTCCAAATACTTTTTTTACCCACTGTACCTCTCACTCGGAGTACGTCAATGTTCCAACGCGTAGTGTGTAGGTAAGCTTCGCTCTTCTATGATCTCAGCACAGAAAGTAGGTGATGTAATTAGTACGAAACTCTGATCGCCTTTACATCCGGGTTTCTCCGTGGTATCCATTTGACTGAGGCTGGATGAATCTCTAAGTCCATCAGAACGAGGGCAAATCGCAGAATAAAATTCCTACCTTACCCGGACCCGCCCAGTTGATAAGGAGACATTTAACCGACTATGGCATTGCGGTTCTCCATCAGGAATTTATTTATGTCTTATAGCCATGACATACTGGACCAAGACAGAAGATATCCCGTCTACTATGACGCACAGTTAAATATATAGGCTCGAACATCACAAATAGATGACAGGATGTGCCTCTTACCTTTCTCATGTACTTTCTAGTCTTTTTGGGAAGGGGGAGCGACAATATTCAAAATAGTTTAATCAAAATGAATAGTCAAGCTTTTTCCAACGACGAGTTGAAAAAATAATCCGTGCAGTTTTTGATATTCTGTTTCTTCTGTTGTTGAGAGCACTTAAATATACTTCTCAGAAACATGTTCCCATTAATAAAAAAACTCTCTTAACAATGAAACGAACAGAATATACACTCACTGACAAACAAACAAATAAAAAAAAAAACAGAAGGAATGGAAGAATGAAATGAAACTTCACGAGTTGCAAGTCCATACAACTGTATTGTAATGATTACATTATCAGATCAATCCGACAACGGGTTTTGTTGCACAAGCGTGATACGTGTTGCATATCAGTTAGATGTAGCACCCCTCGGGCACGGATACATGCGTTGATCCTGCTCGGAAGAGAGTCGTAGAGTCGTCGTATCGTTGTCTGAGGTCAGTCAGTCCATATTGCTGTAACTGCGTATCAAGATATTGCAGATCGACAGTGGCGCGCAGTTGGCATCAGAGTTTGCCCCAAACGTGTTTGATTGAAGAAATATTAACTGACCTTGCTAGCTAGGGGACGTAGATAGTTCACAGACACAAGTGTTTTGTGCGGCCGAGCGTTGTTTTGTTGAAAGATTGCATCAGCGCTTTCTCGCAGAAGGGGTAATACATGCGGACACAGAGCCTCACCCACGTATCTCTGTGCCGTCAAGGTTTTTTATACCTGTTGAAAACTTGCTGTGTTACTTATCTAAACACTTTTTCGAAATAAAGTTCTTTCAAAAAAGTCAAATTTTCAATTCCTTGCAACCTTGTTTCTACTAGTTCGAAATATGTCAAATGATGATCGTAGTATACTTTAGATGTACATTACCTCGTCCGTGTCATCTACGTAATTACTATTGTAGAATTCTTCAAAATATGGTTGTATTTAGATGTTTGTGATACTGTAGCGCCCTTAGCTTGCAACACTACATAATAAGTGTAGAACTGTTAAGTTATGAAGTATATAATAATCTGAAGTAGTACTATTTGAAACACTGCAACTTTATGTTGATTTGGCAACACTGTTAATCTGCTCGTATTGAAAAGTATATCAAACAACGTCCCCTGTTGATATTTGCAGGATATAAAATTTCAGGGTTTTGTTAATTAGTTTAAAAGTTACAAGGGGGTATCAAGATAAATGGTCCACCCTATATATATATATATATATATATATATATATACTGACATCCATTGGTTGTTAGCGCTCCTTTAACCTCAGTTTAAGTTAAATGGCTGAGACGTACATCTCGAGGGGAACATGGGGTCCGAACTACATGAGCTACAAACGGGAATCGAACCTAGTCCCCCGCGCCAAAACTCCATTGCTAACCATATAGCCACGAGAGGACTCTGCTGAGAAATGGACAGTGAAATGATAGCAATTACTATGCCGTATCAAATATTCAAGTCTACGTCTGAGTCATCTTGTGCTTTACAATCTAGGATTACAGACCACTTTACGATGCTATCAGTGTGTAGTATTAAAACATGTGTTACCCCAGTGTACAGAATGAAATAAAAACGAAGATTTTGACTGCAAGATCAATGCTGTGGTTTAGTAAAGTTATTGTGATTCATGATTTACGCACAGAAAGGAATAGTGTTGAATTTCTGTAAGTAGTGAACAAATATGAGTCAGACTTTACACCAAAAAGGAATTACAGTGTTCGCCACTATGGAGACGAAAAATCAGAGCAAGGCTTCATAAAGTCTTGAATCAACTCTCAATAATCTCTTTTGATTCTAATAGTACTCTTTTTAAAAGAATAATTTATTTCTGATTCATGTTATGTTTAGTCTTACCTATTTTCCTCCGTTGAGTCTTATACATCTTGCTTTATTTTTCTGAGGGGGTAATGTCAGCATACCATGTGGGTTACTGCCTAATGTAGAGTGTAAAAAAAGTTTTGTGTAGGTTTTTTATTTATTTATTTATTTTTGAGTTTAATGTCCCACAATCATGCACCGAGAAGATGGAATTAATGAAATTATGATAACCGTGAAATGGCGAGTGGAAGGAAACTCGAAAACCCCACGGAAACCCAGAGAAAGTATTTGTCCACTACAAAGCCCACTTGGCGGGAGTGTTTTTATTTCTTGATTGGAGATAGGCAATGTGAATGACCTATACAACAGATGAAACCAGCAATTTATTTTAGATCAAAATCAGGGGTAAAAGTTACGGTGAACGCGGAGGACGTCCGTTCCTCCTCATTTCCAAAAAAAAAAAACATCTATGGCGTCCCTTTACTTCCTAATAAAATTATAATGGGCAAAGATAGGCACGGGAAACGGTGTGTCTTCATGCCTCCCCTACTTTTTCAGATCCACTTTTATCCCTGATCAAAATACGTTAATTTCTACAAATACAATAACTACAGTCTATAGTAACATGGTAATGAGTAACTGGTTTCCGAATGTTACAATATTACTTTTAGTAAGTGTGGAAAGGGATAGATGTACTGCAATACTTGACAACACAAATAAGTTTCTTTCAGAAGAGTTTAATGGAAATTTATAAAATTCAATGTTATTTTCTGTCAATATGTATTACTTTCACTCTTAGCTCTTTCTATTCTCTCCCTTTTGATTGCGTTTAAAATTATGTATCTGTTCATACATTTGTTACATTGTTGTTATTTATTTATTTCTTTTTTCCAGGTATTCCAGAATAATTACCGTTCTCCTGCAGGAAAGGACGACACTCAAGAAGATAGTAAAAGGTTAACATGGGACGGCTCTAGAAGAAATCCGTATAACTCAAAAACAAGAACTTCTCAAACAAGGACTCAAAGTTCACCATACAGGTAAGAACTTTATTGCGCTGAATGGACGAAGTTCCATCGTACTTGCAAACTTCACCAAACTTTGCTGAGTACGAGGTCGCGAGGGAAAGGTTCTTATGCCACATTTTTAAGTGTCCGCCGCGTCGTTTGAAGAATGGTGGCCGAAACAAAATCCTATATATTTAACATTGGAATAGTCTTTGTTGTCGCACCTATAACTTAGTTTGAAGTTTTATCACATCGAAATACTACTTGGAGGCAATTTTATGATCACACACTATGTAACTGAATTATGAACTTATTTCCTGCATAAAACCTCCTTAGTATGTATCACTGATGAACTCTAAAATCAACTTTGAATCGTTATTTCTAAAAACAAACTGCCTTCACAACAGTGTCAGATTTTGATATAGGAGTAATCACAAACATGGGAGTCAAAATTATGTTTCTTCATTACTTCTATTAGGGACTAAACCAGTACCACTCCAATTTCTATTTACTTATTTATTTATTCAAAAGAACATTGACATAAACAAGACGTTTATACGAAGATGAAAAAGAAAATGTAAATGAAAAATAAAAGATTTTTTAAATTGTCTCTCTTACTTCATAAACTATAGTCATAAACTTGAGTATATTGTAACTAAAGAAAATGCTTGTGCCCCAGTTCTAGATTTAATTCCTGCTGCCAGGGACGTACGGAAGGGGGGGACACGGGGGTCCGGACCCCCCCCCCGAAATTTCGATTTTTTAAAAATTTAGCCTAATTTTAGGGGCAATTTTAATATAAAATAGCTTCATATTTAGTTTGAACCCCCCCCGAAATAAATTCCTGGGTACGCTACTGCCTGCTGCAGAACAGAATATTTGGTATTGATTCAGCATAGCGAGGCGATTAGGAAGAAATTTTAACTATAATGTTATGTAGACCTACATAATACAATATTTCATAACTGTATTATAAAATATTATTATTATTATTATTATTATTATTATTATTATTACAAACCAGGCGATGAAGGCCGATACGGTATCGTCCTGCCAATTGCCTACCAAAAGGGATTAAACCTTGAAAAAAATTTCCATCTGGATGGCTGGCAGCAGGATTTGAACTAAAACCTCCCGACTACGAAGCAAGAATGTACAACTGTCTTTTGTTGTGTATCACTCTCTAACAA
The DNA here is from genome assembly GCF_964235325.1 of Thermobia domestica. Taxonomy (NCBI): domain Eukaryota; kingdom Metazoa; phylum Arthropoda; class Insecta; order Zygentoma; family Lepismatidae; genus Thermobia; species Thermobia domestica. The sequence continues at coordinate 108,940,281 of NC_137462.1, read as the reverse complement.
TAAAGGAAGAACTACTTTCAACTACTCAATACAGCCCCTTCAGAAACCAACTTTATAAGATTTTAATGAAGATTGTATTGCCTGATTCCGATCCAGTTGAATACTGATTTTTACTTTTATCTCTAATACTCTTTATCTTAGATCTGATCTTGTTTTCGCTGTACAGCTTTTGCAAAGTCTTCTAATAACCTCCTGAGCCTTGGATTACCAGGAAACGTTGCCATTTACCTGGACCTATATGCTAACGTGTCGATGGCCAGCCTCCACTTCAAATATGCCCCCATTCACCATACTCTTACAAAATTTGTCCACCTCCTGTCCTGTCCTTCCCTCCCCCAGCCCAAGTAAATGACAACGTTGCATTTTCATTTAACATTGGACGCATACAGAGTGTATAGCCCAAACAGCTCGTCTGATTTAGAAAAAGTTCCTTCACTTTAGATTGAAAACATTATATTTGGAGACAGTTTTTTCCCTCTTATATTTTATTGTAACTATGATAATAACATAGTTACCCTATGCCAGGAGACTTTTGAGACACCCTATATAAATGTTTACATCTTTTACCTCTTTCTTCTTCTAAGAAAAAGAAAACAAAAGAAAGAAACACTCGAAAACATCATAGATATAGTGCTACTTCGTAATTAGTTCGCTATCTCAGCAAGTTAAAGAAGTGCGTAATCATCGAAGTTAAACATACATATAATGATTAGCGTTTAATCATAATTAAACAGTATCTTCACAAAGTGCCTATTGGAGGTTAGCGAGATTTCTATAAACTATATAAAAATCTGCATAAGATTTTCACAGAAATAAGGCCTTCCAAAGAAAGAAGATTCTGGTGCAAAGAAATTACGTTATCATATTAATAAGATTTTTGACCTCACCATAGTAACCGTGCACATAAGATAGTGCAAGATAAAATTCTAAGAAGTAAGATAAATTGCATATTAATTACCTAGATCTGGTGAGGAAGATATGAGTGTACAGTACATAAGAGAATACGTTTATAAATTATCGTATCTTTAAATAATTACCCCTCCATCTGTTATATCTATAAATTTTTCAATAGGTACTTCCTGCGTACCGCAACCTATCCTTTCAGAATTTTATTTCTCCCTTGGGATTCTTAAAACTCTGGCACTGACATCAGAGTAAAGGCTCGACTACGACCGATAGATGGCAGCCCGTTTCCCCTATCTATCCAATGTATATTGTAGGAAGAGACAATATTCAAAATAATTCAACCAAATCCAAGAGATGAATATTCAAACTTTGCCCCCAAGGAAAATTGAACAAATAATCGGAAAATAATTATTCTAATTATTTAATTTTATTCACTTACTAATTTTACTTTTCAGAAACATGCTTACAAAATGAAACATATTTTTAACAACGAAAGAAACAAGATAATAATAAACTTCAAGGATTAATCTCTAATTATTGATTCAATTTGTCTTTGGACCAAGTTTGAATATTCATCTCTTGAATTTCATTAAACTGATGCGAATATTGTAGCTCCCTATAAAAAGCACTGGAATGATAGGAGGAATATGCTGTCATCTATTGGAAATAAGCGCTTATTTAACTCATCTTATCCTAGATACTGGTATGCCGATTCCTGATAGAACACTTGGTACATTTACTGGTTTATATCTATCAGCAGTAGAATTATCAGTAGTAGCATGTTAAATAACAATTATTTTGATATTATGCATTGAATTTTCTCCGTTTTGTATTCAACTCACATTTGTAGTCACTAGGGCAAGGACATTTCAAAAATTCATATGCAAATGCTATTTTGAAGGTTACTGCATATTCTAAGGATATTTGCATATTTTAGCATATATTTGAAGTTACGAATCAATTTAATAATAATTCTTAACAACCAGATACGGTAGTTTCGTGTGTACTGGACTTCAATTAAGAAAGTATTTTTCCTACCCTCTGAGTAATAGGAATACTCTTTACTAGCATAAAAAAAAAAAAAATCATTCACGTATATTTATCAGCAACTGTTGAAACAATTCAGTGTCTGATATCTCAAAGTGTTAGGGAAAACCTCCACGTGACAATCGAACTCGTTAAGAGAATAATTTCTTCTATAAGTTCTGCCCTAGACAAAACTGGAGAAAAGGTTACAACAGAATTGGATAAGGTGCTTAAATCAAATAAAAGAAGACTGAGTCAAAAATGAAAATGAAATTACGTTCCACGATTATGCCGGCTAGGCTAAAGGGGACAGTGATGATGAGAAATGAAGGAAATGGTGGAATGAAGAAAGTACGAGGAAACGGGAGAACCCCGAGAAAACGCACACACAGTATTTGAAGATCGAGTCAATTAACTAGTGCATGTGTGAAATCAGTTAATCTTCATGAATATTCCGAACCTTATGTATAATTTTACAAATATTGTCCAATAACGTCAATTGATGCTGAACGGTCATCTTCGGCATATAAACTTATTTTACAAAGACAATAGACGAAGTAGTACACCTCCTAATACTGTACTTTGGAAATTTATTCTGCATACAAGTGCATATTTTCTAACTTTTTAGTGGATATTTTCAAGTGTTTTAGTGCATGTAAATCCGGATCCTAATAATCGGATTCCTTTTTTCTTTATTTGTCCAGTCCACAAAAACAAAACAACAACAGAGCGTCCAGTCAAAGCAGGAATCGATACCGAAACAGAAACAGAGGAAGCGGTATTCATAGCCCAAAAGGTCCAACAATAGGTAATCGACCGGATGTACCATATGGAGAAGACATTGAAGAAGGATCACCACTGGATACCTCTGCTGGCAATAGGAATTACAGGAACAGGTACGATATACAATTGTTGAATAATTATGGACGTGAAATGAAATGCGAGATTTAGTGGTTTTTCGTTTTCCCTTAAATGAATTAGAATTTTAATGATACTGATTTTATTAATTTCTTCTTAAAGTCCAGTCAAAATGTCCTTCGCTGTTTTAAAATGAATTAGAGTTTTATATAACTTAAATTTAATACTATCCTAATTAAATCTAATTAATATTAATATTATGTATATCACAATTTAACTTTTTCACAGTAAAGAATCTATAAATAGCTTTGAAGAACTTAATAAATTAAACTATTAAAATTCCAAATCATTGCAAAGAAAACACATATAAATCAATGAACCTCTTTAAGAACAGAACGGAAAGCTTAATTGCCTTTTTCTAAATTATTATTATTATTATTATTATTATTATTATTATTATTATTATTAATTATTATTATTATTGAATTGTACAGAAAGGGAGAAACAATTTCTAACAAAATGTGATTTATTTTTCGTATTTGGATTATGTATAAACACATTTTTCCATAAATATACATCGAATAATTTAATTCGATACTTAGAATTACAAGTTAGCATATAAACGACTATTTTATGTATTCCGCATAAAATTTTCAAGAAGATATCTGTAATTTAAAAAGTTCAATTTTTGGTATGCCATCCGTGAAAGATCAAGAAAGATTAGACACCACAGGTACTATTCGATCCTATGTGAATGTGGCCTAACGTGAATTGGATAACACGGATATGAGAGATCATTAAGAGAAGAAATGGAAATAAAATTTGCACACTCAATAGAGAAGAAGGTTTGAAATTGAGCGATATTTTGAATATTTTATTACAATAATAGTACTAAAGAAAACTGTTTTAAATTTGAATGAAACCGTAAAATATATTTAATATTATTATATACTCAAATGCTCAATGTGCTCAACTAATAATGCTAAACGTCGATATTATTTTTTGGTGAGCGAACGATTGGCTATCACAAGTTGGCTGTCAACAAGGAGATCCTGGTACAATGCTTTTTAGTTTGGCCATCGACCCAATAGTTTGCACTTTATTGTCTCAACTAAATATCTTCTACTTACATGACGATAGCTTAGATTGTTCTCCACAATCAGTTTACCAAGATATGGAAACTCTATCGAAGAATCAAAAAGACTTGGTCTTAAAGTTAATCCGTCTAAACATGAACATTTTCTTTCACATCTGGGAATCCAAACAAAAATGTTGAATCTACTTTCAAGATTTGTTACCTGGGATACGGACGGTACTTAAAGATGAATTATTTCTCTTGGGATCACTCCTCCTTGAGGATTATTAGGAGGAAAAATTTGATGCGCATTTAAATAGATATTATTAATCAGCGTCTGAAGTCTTTACCAGCACATATCACCTTTTTTCTACTTAAGAATTGCCTGAGAATACCTAAATAAATCTATTTTTTACGCACCACTCCCATATGGTCCAACCCTTTGAAAGGACTTCAGCTTGTGAATTGTTTGAAACATGCACTACAGTCAATCATCCACTATTCTTTGAATGAAAATCAATGGACTCAAGCAAGCTTACCAATTTGCTTGGAGGCTTTAGCATAAGAAAAGTCTCAGATTTAAGCCTTCCAGCTTTTCTGTTTTCATGGTTTGGAGTGAAGCTACTTTTCTCCAACATACTAAACATTCCAGTTGACAAAGTGAAAATTCATCACCTGACGGACGGATTGAAGATATGGAATGGTATATACAATAATTAGTCTTCCGCTGTGTTGAACTTACAACAGAAGCTCTTTACAACATTTTACTTGAAACTCTACATTTTACTGACGAAGTACAAAGTAAGAGCTTCAAGTAAAGTGTTGTAAAGAGCTTCTGTTGTAAGTCCAACACAGCGGAAGACTAATTATCGTATATACCATTCCATATCTTCAGTCCCTCCGTCAGATGATGAAATTTCACTTTGTCAACTGGAATGTTTTGTAAAGATTGTCGGAGCTACTTATATACAGACGAGCGATTTAAAGATGGTCACATTTCTTTCCTATATTATTTTTCTTTACTATTACTGCTACAATTATTGTTATTATTATCTCCCTGTCGATACATCCTGAATGGCTAAACTCAGTCATTAAGTTTTTATGTGGGGGACGAATACTCAGCACATTGGATCTCTTTGCTGTTCTTTCTGACTCCTAGCCTGGAATTCCCACCTTTTTACCTAAGTTGTATTTATTGATTTTAGAAAGGCTTACGACTCGGTTAGAAGAGAAGCATTGTACAACATTCTTACAGAATTTGAAATACCGAAAAAGCTAATTAGATTAATTAAGGTATGATTAAATGAATCCCAAAATAAAGTCCGGGTAGGAAAAATTTTGTCCACGAGCTTTCACGTCGAAAATGGCCTGAAACAAGGAGATGCGTTTTCGCCATTATTATTCAATTTTGTTCTGAAATACGCTATAAGGAAAATCAAAGACAGCAATCAGGGCCTAGAGTTGAATGGGGTTCACCAGGTTATAGCATATGCTGATGATGTAAATTTAATAGGGGATGATAGCAGAACGATAGAAAGAAATGCAGAGGTCTTATTAAACGCTTGCAGGGACATGGGTTGGGAAGTAAATGCAGAGAAAACTAAATACATGGAAGTTCGTCGGGATCGTAATACGGCAAATTATGGATGCGTTAAAATGTCGAATAATACTTTTGATAAAGTGGATGCTTTCAAGTATCTAGGATCAATATTCACAAAGAAATTAAATGTTGACTAAAAGCAGGGAATTCGTGTTATTATTTAGTTCAAAATATCTTGTCGTCGCGAATTCTGTCGAGGAATTTGAAGCTTAAAAGATATAAAACGATAATCATGCCTCTTGTTCTGTATGGTTGCGAAACATGACGCTTACTCGGAAGGAAGAACATAGATTGAAAGTATTTGAGAACAAGATCCTGAGACAAATATTCGGACCCAAGAGAAACGGAAATGGGGAATGGCGGAAACTTCATAACAAGGAACTACATAATTTATACGGTTTACCAAACATTGTTAGGGTCATCAAATCTAGGAGGCTCAGGTGGGTAGGTCATGTAGCCAGGATGGAAGAAAGTAAGAATGTTTTCAAAATCTTAACTGGAAGGTCAACCGGAAAACGACCATTAGGAAGACCTAGTTGCAGATGGGAGAACAATATTAAGATTGATCTCGCAGAGATTGGAAAACAAAGTAGAAACTGGATCCAATTGGCTAAGGATAGAAGTCAGTGGAGAGCTTTTGTGAACGCGGCATTGAACCTCCGGATTCCATAGGCCATAGAGTTAGTTAGTTACCCAGTTGTTTTCCAGTTATCTAACGATGATGAGTGAACAACGAAAAATATGCATGGCAACACCGAAAATCGAACTTGAGACCACGTACACCATAAGCACAAGTCAAGCAATTAGATTGGTATTGTTACTACTAACAATAATAATAAGGGACTGAAAGAGCACGATGTCACATCTTTTTTGTTGCCATGATAATCGTCAATTTCTTTTCTCAACAACACAGGCTAAGAATCTAAATGCAAAGTAGAAACAGGATTGGCTTATGTTCCGGATTGCAAACATTAATGTAAACTAAATACTTTTACAAAAAAAAAAAAAAAAAAAGAAAAGAAAAAAAAAACAAGAAAAAAGTAATTAGGTGAATAAAATGTTATGTACTAGTGATGCTGTGGATTGCTGAACCGAGCGATCCTCCCTGTCACTAATTTCAATTGCAAACTACACGAGTAAGCCTTAGTGTCTGATGTCCGACAAAGCATACACAATGTTCTACTAAAATCTGAGCGTGTTTAATAACTATTCTTAAAAATATGTTATACAAAATAGGGGAAAACGCGCTTCCTTATTATTGGCCAATTTCGACTGCAAGAACTGAAATAATTGGAAATACTGAGGAACAAAATACATTATATTTGGCATTTTTTTTTTACGAAAGTTATCACAGATTTTTAAAATTAAATCATCGGGGAGGGGGGAAGCGCCTTAAGTGAGTCCTGATATTTGATTGACTTCAACTGTAAGAGGCGGAATTATCTGAAAACGTCAGTAAACACATACATTATACTGTGTTAAAATCGAATAATATTTACAAAAGTTATAATAGAACATATATATATTTTTTTTTAAATCAGGGGAGGAGGAGGTTCACACTGTCGTTCTCGATTGATTTTAAATCTAAGTAGTGGAAATGATTTTGAACCCTCAAAAAATATACTCCATTTTCCATGAAGATATCTTACATCATTATTTTTATAAAGGAAGGGGCGGGGAGTAATCTATACCCCACTTAGAGAGCAAAATTCTTGAATGATTTTAATCCCAAGCACAGGGGATTATGGAGCGACGTAAGTACTTTGAATACATGGACTCAATTGGTGATTTTACTGTTAGCAACCCTAAACTATTTTGGACAGTAATTAAATCTCGATCGAAATCTCCCGGCATACCAGCAACAGTTCATGACGAGAATTTTGAAGCTAGTGATGGTCAGAGACCCGACCTTTTTAATAACTACTTCTGTAAAACATTTACCGCCTTTCCCCCTACAACCCATCTTCCCCCCCTCCTCCCCATTTGTACTAACACCTTATCAGATCTCTCTACCACCCCGGGTGAGGTTTTGGTTCTCTTGCAGTCGCTTTCTCCACATAGATCTCTTGGGCCTGACAACATTGGCTCTCTCTATCTTAATAAAACTGCTTCAGCTATTTCAGTTCCTTTATCCATCCTATTCAATAGATGCTTCAGAGAAGGATATTATCCCACCAGCTGGAAATTAGCTCATGTGACCCCAATATATAAATCAGGACTTAAAGATCAAGTATCCTCCTATAGGCCAATATCTCTTCTTTCTGTAATATCTATTATCTGCGAAAAAATAATCAAAGACAGGCTTCTCAAATTCACGTCGCCTTACATTCACACTTCTCAGCATGGCTTTCTACCGAAAAGCTCAAGTCTCACAAACTTAAGTACTCTTCTTTCCTGTGCAGTTCAATGTATAAATAACAATACTCAATTAGATGTCATTTATTTTGATCTCTCAAAGGCCTTTGATTCTGTCAGTCACATTCTTCTTCTCCACAAGCTTTCCAATAGGTTTAATGTACATGGTAAATTTCTCTCTTTAATCACCAGCTATCTAAAGGGCCGTAAACAGAAAGTTGTTCTTTCAGGGGCGACTTCTAACCCCCAACCTGTGATCTCGGGGGTGCCTCAGGGAAGCGTACTAGGGCCCCTGCTATTTGTCCTGTATATGGACGATCTCTACTCTCACCTATCAGTTAATCCTAGTGGCCTTTTGCTTTTTGCTGACGATTGCAAATTATATAGAGAAATATCATGTTTCCATGACACAATTGCCCTACAGGAAGACATAAATTATCTTGTAGACTGGTGTGAAATGTGGCAATTGAAACTTAACAGTAAGAAATGTGACGTTATAACAATTACTCTGAAAAAGTCTCCTGTTCCCTCCAAATACCATATTAACGATTCCCCTATAACACATTCTGCCAGTCATAATGATCTTGGTGTCATCTTTGATTCGATACTCTCGTTCTCAGAGCACATCTCCTCAATTGTTAAGAAGTCAATGCGTATGCTGGGGCTTCTTTACCGATTCACTGAACTACGTACTGTGGCATCATTAACAACATTCTATAAAACTCTTATAGCACCCAAGATCGAATACTGCTCTCCCATATGGGCCATGGCCGCACCTACACATCTCTCTAGATTTGAGTCTGTTTTCAATTTCTTTATTGCAATAGTACGTTCTCGTGTTCCCGCACTTCGAATATTACCTAAGGAGGAAATTTTGCAATATCTTAATATCCAGACGCCGGAAGTACGCAGAAATAACTCTGATTTGAAGTTTCTCCATAAGATTGTAAATGGGAATCTAAGATCAGAAACCCTAATTCAACAACTATCTTTGCATGTCCCTTCCCGCAAAACCCGGAATACCCACCTATTCCATCTTGCACGCCCTAGGTTGACAATTATACAGAGGTCTCTTTTTCACCGAGTACCCAACTATTATAATAATCTAACTAGTGAGGTGGACATTTTTTCGAGCTACCCGGTGTTTGAAAGAGCAATAAAACGCGTGCTGGCTAAATAATATTACTTGTGCACTCTTTGTTAATACTATTGATGTTACTGTTGTTGTTTATTTTTTTAATTATTTTTCCTTTTTTCCCGCTTGTTGATATTTCCCTGTGTAAAATGGCACAATTATGCTGTATCTGGGAACTTGTTCAATAAATAAATAAATAAATAAATAAATAAATAAAAATGAAATGAAATGAAATCTTTAAGTTTTACGTCCCACGATTATGCCGGTTAGGCTAAAGGAGACGGTGATGATGAGAGATGAGTGAAATGGTGGAATGAAGAAAGTGGGAGAAAACGGGAGAACCCCGAGAAAACCCACGAGCACGGTGTGATTATGGAAAAGAGTTAAAGAAAATATACATAATATTGTATCATAACTGAATGACTTCTATGTAAATTAACGGGAACTTTAAAAAAAAAAGTGGGAAAGGGATAATACCATTACTTTATTCTTTATTGATTTCAGCTATATGCAGCGTGAATGATAGTGAAGCCTAAAGGAAAGTGTGCGACATATTACACCAAAATCGAACAGCTGTAACGGAAATTATGGAGGAACTTATTTTTTTTAAATGAGGGGAGGAAGTAATCTATCCCACACTCATTCTTGACCGATTTTAATCCCAAGCACTGGGGTTACGGAAAAGAGTCAAAGAAAATGTATATTATTGAAGCGAGGTAACGAAGCTTCTGCACTATTCGACTCCATAGGTATTCGCGTGTCTGGCCGTCTGTTTCTCGGTAACTTTCATAAACCTTATCCGATTTTGAAGAAACGTGGTATGTGCCCTCCTTCATTTGCAAAAATAACTCGATTGTTTGGGATTGCAACCTATCAATATAAAGTGGGGGTATAAAAACCATCCCATGTATTAAGTTTACATATGTACATGGAAGACAATTTTAAAATATAAACCAGGTAATTTTTTCGATTAGCACAAAACTTAATGTACATTTTCTTGATGGGATTAGAAATATCTCAACAGCTTAGGGTTAAAGTCTGGCATGGATAAAATTTACCCCCATACATACATACACTTCAATTTGAAATATCTTCGATGATAATTTTCGTTTTTAAAAATATTCGATTTTGGCGTAATATGACGTACATTTTCTGAGGCTTTCCAATCACTCCTTCTGCAGAGAGACAAAATCAGTACACAATAAAGTAGTCAATTTACCTTCTTACTCCCCCACCAATTTTCTTTAAGAATTCATTCGGTTTTGATACAATATGATGTACATTTATTTGACTCTTTTCCGTAATACCCATCGCTAGATCAGTTAAGAATCAATGAGGGATAAATAGATGGAGTGATGAGAGTTTCAAACCCCCCCCCCCCCCACACACACACACACATTGAGGTTTTCATGTATTATTGAAATGGGAAGTATTTTAGTTCTCTAAAATCTTGAAAGTGAAACAATCTTTGTGTGAAGGAAGGTTAATTTATATGTATGACGTTCTATCACTTCCAAATGTTCAGAAGTTGTTAATGAGTAGAGTATATGCTTATCAAGGAAGAACAAATAGACGTAGAGATTTTTGTTTTAAATTAAATATAGTTGCATGTCATTCTAGTGTTTTAAAAATTTATTTAATCGTGCAAAGCTAACCGAAGCTAGAAGAAAATGTATAAACGACTGCCTGAAGACCGCATCATAATTGCATTGAACGGGCGATTTGAGGGAGATCCCCGATTTACTACACATATTTCCAAGTTTCCCAGATGGGAGATATTATGTTGGACACAGTCCCAACCGATCTTTTAGATGTGTGAGGGGTTAAAAGTGAAAATACTTTACTATTTTTGTGTAAAAAACGAAAACTACAATCAAACTGACGCAGTCAAATGGACAAATAATGGAGACACAGAATACCGGAATCTTGTGTTTGGAATTGGGCAAGGAGAGGAGTACATATTTATGTAAAGAAGACAGTGTCAGAGAAAGAGATAAATATGTATTTTGGAAAACACAATAGAAAGAAGATAACAATGATAAGAATTTGCAATTTGTATTATACTTGTGACATCCCCTCACATCGAATATTTTGGGCTACGCCTATGACTACAAGCCTAGTTTTTTATTCATTTATTTATTAATTATTTATTTATGGTACTTTCGTAGCGATTATAACGATGCATCATATTGTACAGGTTGGTTGTACGACATGTAAATGCTCCAACAGAATTAGCATTATTCTGAAAGTATATAATTTTTTTTCTTTTAAAAGAATCGTATATCTGTACTATTTGTTAATGCGAACATTTCGTGAATCTGCATGTTAGATAATTTGTATTGCGTATAATTGTTTCTCCTTATAGTAGTTTACACTGTAATGACATATTCCTTGATTATGCGATTTCCACCTCATTATGGCATCTGTAGAAATAAATTCCTTACATATGTGAATTATTAAATTTTACTCGTAAAATATCCAAACAGTAATGTCCATATTCTTAATCTGTATCTGTTCCATTTAACTTCACTTCGTTTTCAAAATATTTTATAATTGTGAATAATTTTATAGCTATTGTCCTTGCATATATTACATTTCACAATCTACATTTCGTTTTACGCAGCTAAATAATAATAATAATAATAATAATAATAATAATAATAATAATAATAATAATAATAATAATAATAATAATAATAATAATAATAATAATAATGAAAAAACAGCGACCACAATGATAACGAAAAGGAAGTAACGACATCGCTATTTCAGTCTATAAACTTGGCATAATTATTTTTTAAGGAAAAAGCTTTCTATTTTTATTTAAAAAATAATAATTATAATATGCTGAACAATATTACAGTTCAAGAAAATATTACATTATATGAAGAAAAAATGTAAAAAAAATCAAGTGATGTTTTCAAAGGTTTGCTTAGTGGACAGAATCCCGTCATTTATGATGTCATAAATATTCTTATAGATTTAAACTAAACTGAAAAGAAAGAACTTGGAATCGCTATGTTAAAACATTTCATGAGAGTACTCAATGAATGTAGCTTTTCTATTTCTGATTCGCAATACAGTTTGATCTTTCCTATAAGAGAAAGAAAATTCTATATATATATATCTACTTTTATTTCTTTTACAGATATCGTTCACAAAACCAATACTCCAAAGGCCAATCCAGTACAGAAGAGAAAGATGAAGAAGATTCACGAGGAAATGCTGCCATCTGGCGCCATCCTGGAGGAAAAGGGCGCCCACTGCTTCCTATACCTTTGGCAGGACTTATTGAAGGCGGTCCGTCTCTCTCACCATACCGAGAAGATCCTTCTCGATTACAGAGAATTTTAGCAGGGCTCGAGCAAACCAATAATCAACCTGCACAAGATAACGATGATGAAGATGACGATGAAGACGAAGAAGAGGATGAGGACGAAAGTGAGGAAGAAGATCCTGAAGATGAAGCTAAAGATAATGATGACAGTGAAGATGAAGATGAGACTGAAGAAGACGCTGAGGAAGATGAGAAACCTCCTTCGAAAGAGAACGTTCATTCCAAGAAGCAAGAGGACTCAGAAGACCACTTAACGGTCTCAGAGAGTAAGAAAACTGAATACAGCAGATACACACCAGTTGAAAGATACCGCAATACTTACAGAGAGCCTGGAAGTTGGAGCACAACCTCTCCTGAGCGACTGCGAGAGAAAATAGCTGAGAAAAGTCTAATGTCCAGGGCACCATTCCGCTCACGATACAAGGAGCCACCACGACGAAAGGAAGAACCTCCAGCAACTGATCCACCAACGCAACCACCACCCCCACCAACTACTACTACTACTTCTACTACTACTACCACCACAACAACTACTACTACAACTTCCACCACTACTAGGCCACCAATCGAAACTCCAGAACCACAACTTAATAATCAAGACAGGAGTGAAGAACGTATACTGGATTCTGTAGAAGATGATGACAGTAACAATGGTGATCGTGGTTGGTTCTCTCCAAGGCCTGATTCTCACGAAAAGAGTAACGAAGATGATAAAGAGCAGGATATAGAAGAAGAATCAGAACCGTTTAATTTCGGTTTCGACTTCCTAAACAAACTTCGCGAAACTTTCTCTTCGCCAAAATCTACAAGTTCCGAAGAAGAATCTACCTTCGACAGTAACAAGAAACACACAAGTTATGAGGAACCGGAACAGCCCCACACATCTCCTCCACCACCATCAGAACCTCATACAAGCCCACGACCAGACTCAGATTTTCACCCTCAAACAACGCGCAACCCATTTTATCATGACGAAAAAGCCCATTCAGACGACGATTATTTATCCGACTTTAATCACCAATCCTCTAGTGCAAGTTATGAGTCAGAGCAACCTCAAACGGAATCACTGATTTCATGGGGAAACAAAATTCACGACACAACAGATAAGCCAGCATCTCACGTAGAAACTACAGTACGAAATGAATATGAACATCGTCCAGAATCCACTACCGCTAAACGAGAAAGTCATCCTGAAGAGATCACACAGAAACCACAGAGTGATGATCCTTATCAAGCCAAAACCTCTCAATCGTTATATAGTCGTTTGAGACCTTCCTTAAAAGGACGTAACCGCTATTCTTCACGTATAACTGGTAATTTACCGTCTCCGGTTACGGTAGCTCCTGAAGATCTATTCCGAAAGATGGAAGCACACACCGATCCACCAATTACGACTACCACAAGTACAACAACAACTACTACTACTACCACTCTCCCTCCTCCCATTCCGGATACGGATAATCATCCCGAGGATAAACTGGAAAAACAATCATCGTATACACGACAGGGTTATCCTGGCTTCAACTCTCGTAGAACTCCTGGATACCGAAAACCATTTTCCTCTCGGTACGGTGGTAGCAACGAACCGCAAACAACTCCACCAACAGAGATCAGTCCTCAAAATCTGAAGGAATTTCTGAAACAAGCAGGGCCATTAAGCCTTAGTGAAGTATTACAGCAGAAAAACCTTTCACTGACTGACCTACTTAAATCTCCAGGTGCACTTTCTGCGCTGAAACCTCAACAATCACCCGAATCAATTGAAGAAGAGGAAGAGCTGCAATTAGCATCATCACAAGTTAGTCAGAGAACAACAGACGAATATGGCCGAAGTCCACAACTAAATCGTGACTACTCCTCTTACTATAAGGATAGAAAATACGGATCATATTCAAGAAAACGTTACGGAAATCATGAACAGGGTGAAATACCACAGAGAGACTCTTCCCGGTTACCCCCGCCTCCTCCTCGACCAAATTTCTCACAGTCTCGCCTACCACCACCTATAAATCCTCCGAATTCATCCCAGACTCGTCTACCTCCTCCCACCAATCCTTTACACTCATCCCAATCACGTTTACCACCACCAATCACTCGCCCAAGTGCTAGAAGACCTGATGAACTAAGGCCTCTCAACTCTCGTCGAACACCTTTCAATTACACAGGCAGACCACGGCCAGCCAATTTCCCAAGGCTTCGAGGTCGCCCTGAAGAATCAAAACCTCATGAAACAACTACACCATCTACCACTGTGCCACCATCTATCGAAGATATGGACTTTAGTCCAACTAGGGATCCTCGAGAAGACATACTGGAACTCCTTCAACCGGATAGTCCAATTAGTTTAGGAGATATACTCTCCTCCCGTAACATGACACTTTCAGAATTTTTGGAACACCGTGAAAGAGGGTCTGGTCAGCACATAACTACAATCTTCAAGAATATTCCAAACACAGACAATGAACCATACACTTCACAAGAATCATCTCACGAAATACGAGGACCTCGCCTTCTTCCTAATCTTCCATTTTTCAATTCTCCAATATTACCCGACACAAGCACAACTACTACGACCACTACAACAACTACGGATCGACCAACTCTAAATCCATTCCCTTGGAAATCATCCATTTTCCCATACCCATTCAATCCGTTTGAACCCATTAATCCATACACGGGTCACCGACAAATCATAACATCAAGAGTAACCACATCACCACCTATATCTCCTGATATGGTAACTACAGAATCCACAGCAACAAATCTTCTTGATGCCGAGGAATACCTGCCAGAGGCAGATGGTGCTGCAGGTAATCGCGACGTTAATGAAGTATACGATGAAAACTATTACGATGAGTCGTCACAAGAATCGATGCCTACTGCAGTCAAATCTGCCATTATCGCAAGCTCTGTGATTTTCGGACTAGCGATTTTAATATTTTTAGGTATCTTCGTATGTTGTAAATGGCAACAAAAAATGCGAAGACGAATCCGAAACCCGTTTCTTTGTGAAAGAAGCATCAGCCCAGTAATTCGACCCGTTTCTCCAAGCTCACTATATGCTGGGGTTCCTGGTGCCACTCCTATTCGAAAACATTATTTATGGAGAACAATACGCAAAAGCTTTAGGTAAGCATCGTGAAAGACATTCCTATTATCTTGAATTATAAGTGCTGCAACATTTTTTTTTTTTTTAATCAAATAATTAAGTGAGTGTAGTACCTGTGTTCATTACAGACTCTATATAGGTAGTTATTCATTGAAAATATAAGTGTGGACTTTTTGTGCGTGCGATGTATTATAAGCGCTTAAACAAATAGAAAGACGATTAGATCTATTTGCAGTGACTTTTGTTTAGACTGAAACAAGAAGAAAGATAATCACCATAGTGCTTTTAAAAGAAATGGTTGATCACAAGCACAACAATTTGCAATCCCTTCTCGCTGAAGCGTATATTTAATAAGTTTGCTCAAGTTCATGGTGTAACTTCGTGAAAAGTATTTAAGCAAAATTTTCCTACAAAATTGTAATATTGTTCACATTGTGTGTGTTTAATAATAGCCTAAAATCATCAGCTATTTTTGTAAGATTTCACATATTATTTAAGAAGTTTTGTACATAAACGTTTGCACTATAAAATAAAATATATTTTATAGAAAATATATAGTATACATTCCAATGTAAGCAATGCTAGGAACTGGATAAAATATCATGCTTTAATATATATATTTTTTTACAATGAATAAGAAATATTAATAATATTTCATTTTTCAAAATAAATGAAATACATACATATTATTACAACAGGTTGATGAAGGAAGATTTATGCAAGGCAGGGATTGGATTATATCCCCTGTTTGGTTTATGTGCCAGAGATTACTGAAGATCTGGAGTGAGAGTGACTAATTTCGACATTGGGATGCCATTTTTCGGATTCTTCACAAACCTCAACATTTAGTTTCATAATATAAATAGCAATTTTAAAACGATACACTAACACTGCAATTATGACATTCTGTGTGCCTCCTATATTTGATGGATTGCTTCTCGTATTTTCCCAAACATACTCGTATACAATAGCATGCAAGTCTCGATTGAATGACACTGTCAAGAGGGAGCAAGATATCAAAATTTAAATCCAATCATCAAATGAACTCATAATTAGGAAGTTCAATCTTAACCTGAATTCAAAAATTGGTGTCGCCTATTTTGATTGAGGATTTTACTAACCGAATGACACAATAGCACACAACAACATATTTGGAAACGCAACTCTTTCATCCCTGGTACAATGCTAGAGAAATTCGACACGAGACAGAGGTAACAACTGCTACAGATTCCAATAATAATAATAATAATAATAATAATAATAATAATAATAATAATAATAATAATAATAATAATAATAATACATTATTTAGCTTATATTCCACGAATCTCTTGCTTCTACTGTTTACATTTACGCAGATATCAACAAGGGGAGGGAGTAGATCAAAAATCTAAATGAGATGGCATTTAAAAATTAAATAAAGAAAAATGATATTGTTTATCCAGAATCAAGATCCGTTAAGATATTTTAGGCAAGAAACTTTTTTGCTATGAAAAAGTAAGATACGAGTATTTAAAAACTCAGCAAGATTTATATTTACCATCTGTGTAGAACACATCAATATCAAGGTGTTCCGAAGTGCGAAAA
Organism: Thermobia domestica; assembly: GCF_964235325.1. Lineage (NCBI taxonomy): Eukaryota > Metazoa > Arthropoda > Insecta > Zygentoma > Lepismatidae > Thermobia > Thermobia domestica. The sequence goes on along the minus strand of NC_137462.1, from coordinate 108,923,293 downwards.
TGTTCCAATAAAATCAATGGTTAAGTAGTAATAAGTATAACTTGCTTTTAAGACACCTTTACAAATTAGAGAGAGGAACAAGGACAGAATGTGACGATAAATTATGGGGAGATTATGCGCCGTAAAGAGCACTTATGTCCACCTTGTGCTAATACTTAAAAAATGGCCTGTTACAGCAATTCTACAGATTAAAAAAAAAAAAAAAAAAAAAAACCCACTTGGTTTGGTTCTGTAAGGAGAAAGGCAACGCAATGAAACTTGGCAAGATACATGTGGCCACTAACAAACAGAAACTTAGTTTCTTCAATAGACAATCGACTTCCACACATGGGAACTGAAACCTCTTATAACTTTATGAAATAATTAGAAATTAAATTTTAACGCAACACTACAGTTTCCTGTCTCTTTATCTCTTTTTTTTTCTTCTTTTTTGTACCAATTTTTATTTTGGAAAATGATAATGTCAAGGAATAATGTTACAAAACATACTTCGAAGTAGTTGATGATTTAAGTGCAACAAAACAAAAGCAATGCTGCTTATTATTTCAAACTATATTATCTAAATTTGAAATTACAGGACAAATTCTTCACAAACATATTCTAAACACCTCACAACATGTTTTCTTATTCCAAACTGAAAAGTGAAATTAAAAAAGAAAAAAACACTTTATTTTGATTTTCTCACAAATACATGCAACCATTACAACAATAAATTTAAGACAGAAATCCCTATTTTTGCCTAATAACTTGCACAAACATTCAATAATTCAACATTCCAATAATAATATTAATAAACTCTACTCACCGATACTGCTCATATGAGAAAACGTCTTTCAACTGAGCACTTGCAGGATCTGACGCATTCTGTAATATTAATAATTAGCTTACTAGTTTATTGATATACCATTTATTTGTGGGAATAATTAGCACATAGTAAAAATAATAAAACTGACTTCATTATGCTGGTACCTTTATCCCGTGAAATAATTGCATTGCATTAGAACTTACCGTCCCTTTCAACACCGAGATTATATGAGACGTTGAATCCAAATCATATGAAATCCTGTCGGGAATCGAACCCGGGTCTCCTGCGCCACAGATGCGTGCTTTAACCCTGTGAGAGCCAGTTTTATTATTTAGTTAACAATAAAGTGCCAGATAATCTCCTTATTGAACGGTAAAAAAATATCTTAATTAAAAGAAAATGCAATGAATACTAAAATTAATTAAATGAGATATTTACAGATGTACTAATAGTAGATACAGTTAAATTAATTTTTATCATAACGTAAGCCGACTGAAAATTACTCACGTTCCCTTCTGTATAATGTTACAGATTGTTAAATACAAATATTATATTAGGCGTCGAATTTACCCCGGTAGCTACCCGCAATACCAGGACAGCTAGGAAGGAAGGTTTCACTGGCGCAGAATGGATGAAAATTACACAGAAAAAAAAAATGTTTAGACTGGTTGATATTAGCTTCTTGAGGCTTCACAGTATACCACTACATACTGTGAAGCCTTAACAAGTTAGTATTTGCTTGTGTATATTTTAAGTTACATATTATATATATATAGGGTGTTTCAAAACAACATCGACAACGTTTGGGAGTTAATTTCTGACATCAATAAAAGACAAAATGTATAGACCAACCTGGGTGAACAAATGCTTCCTTTCGGAGTTATAAGCTGCTGAAAACATGAAAAAATGAACTCCAAAGGTCCATAGCTCCAAAACTATGGCACCATAGTCGAGTCAAGACTTCACTTAGGAACTAATATGTGTCCTATCCAAAAATCAATTGTTTCAGAATCCCAAGGTACTCATGCAAGAATTTTTATAGAGGAAGTTTATCTACGGGCATATAATTTGAAGTACTCACCAACTATCTCTATAAAAATTGTTGCGGAAGTACCGCAGGATTCTGAAACGTGCATATTTGGACAAGGAACATACTAGTTCCTAAGTGATGTCTTGACCCGATTACGGTAAGTCTCAAAATTTTGGAGATATGGACCTTTAAAGTTCATTTTTCATGTCTTCAGCAGCCTATAACTTCGAAAGGAAGCATTTGTGCACCCAGGTTGGACTATATTTTTTGCCTTATCTTGGTATCAGGAATCACCTCCCAAACGTTGTCGGTGTTGTTTTGAAACACCCTGTATATATATATTTTCTATGTATTTCCTATCCTTATTATAAAACAAGACGCTCAGTGTGTCAGTCACACTAAGTCTTACAATGCTATGCAAACTTCAAGCAAACTTCAAATCATTTAAAAGTTACGAGTTATGAAATTAAGACGCCTCAGCCTCTTGGTTGTGTTAATAATTCACACTCAGATTAACCGTGCTGCCTCCCACTTGACCCCAAGAGATATCAACAGCGTGCAAGCAATTTGCAGACGAGCTAAGGGCCTGGAGAAACAACTAGTGATGATATACATTGTTGAAGCGAGCGATCTTCTCTCTCATTAATTTAAACTATCCGATAAACACATACACATACACTGTTCTATAAAAATGTGAATACAGATCATTCTGTCTAAGAGAACCCTTCCAACTGAGCAAAAAACAAGAATAAACTACAATATTATTTTAAAATCAGAGGTAAAACATTTAAAAACTCAAATCAACCAATACCTAATATCATAACTTCCTACTATAAGGTAAAAGCCACATTGATACGTTCGTCATTAAGACGCAAAAAATGTACAATTTATACTTTTCCTTTGTTTATTTACTTAAAGACAGAAACTGACGCTTTTTAAATCAAAATTTTAAGTAGCTACGTGAAAACACTAACTCATTTCACTACGTCTGTAAGAGTTTCCTGGACGATATCGGCAACATATGCTGTAGTCCTGTTCATAATTTTCTTTCTACGTAAACAAGCAGTCTAATAAAAAATCCCATTCCAATTTTGAGCCCTTGCACTAAAAGTTCCAAGTGTGTTTACAAAGTGGTTCAATTTTCATGCGAGTGACAACTTAGCGAACAAGGCGAAATTGTAAGTGGCAGAAACTGTCAAGGAAAATTCTTACTGATGCAATCAATGGTGTAGGATTTTCATTAAAATTTCGTCTGTTTGTTTCTTCGGAGTTTAACATTCCTTTCATATATCGAGATTGTTGGACTTATATTTTAACGCAGAATGCGAATAATATGCACCTCTCTAGAAAATAAACTATATTTCTCACGCTGAAGTCGATAACAATGCCCATCCGCTGAACTAGAAAGGTCTCCCTTCGAAAGAATATTGGACGCATTACGACGGTTCGGATTCTATGTTAAAAACTGTTTATCCAAGTTCATATAATCTCATTGTTGAAAACGGACGTTAAACCTCAATAAACAACAACTGACAACGTTAACTATTTCGTTACGACGTAGCTGCATTTATACTTTTTTTTTCTTCACTTGATGGAGATCGAATGTTTCAGACGAAAACTTCGTCAACTTTACCAGTTTTCGTCTTTCACCTGGAACAACAACAACACACCACCACCAAAAGACGAGAGAATAATAAACTAACAAAACATAAAAGGTAATAATAATAATAATAATAATAATAATAATAATAATAATAATAATAATAATAATAATAATAATAATAATAATAAGAAGAAGAAGAAGAAGAAGAAGAAGCGTAAAAGTAAAACATTACAGAAATAAAAGAGAACGGATTCATTCCGTGCAGCAGTGAAGATACACCTTGTTCTAACAGTTGCTGCTATTACTTATCAAGTAGCAGTGTGGCATGCTGTCAATTGCCGGGTCAAGTTGCGTGTTTCTTCCTTACGGAAGAGAAGGTAGCCAATTCATGTTAATTGTTATTGTGCCAATACTAAATGTATTTATCTTTTAAACACTATTTCCCATTTCTTTTTAATCAATCCTTATCCATGTTGTGTTGGAAGTTTTAAAAGAATAAACAAATTCTCAAAAATCAGCCTTTTTTTGTTTGTTTCATTTTTAGCACCAAGTAAAATTCTTGGATCTGCAATTCTTATTATTTTATTATTCTTATTTTTCTTTTTCTTCTTCTTCTTCTTCTTCTTCTTCTTATTATTATTATTATTATTATTATTATTATTATTATTATTATTATTATTATTATTATTATTATTATTATTATTAAAAAATTAATGTTCCAAATGTTTTTGCAACTCTAAGACGTTCCTTGATACCTGGTTTTAACTTTTTCGTCACACATATATAATGGTATATAACCCAGTATTTTCTTCTACATTATGATTAAAATGAAACTCATACAATAAAGCACGTACTTTAAAATTTTCACCACTAATGCTTACAAGTAATCTTTTTTAAAATAAAATCTATAAATTCTTAACACAGACTATTACAAACTGAATAATGTTCCTTAATATTCATTCTTCAAATCAGAGTACTTTCGTATTTTTAGTATTGGGTGTATCGAAAGTCCGCGCCATAGACCAACTCTTATGAGTAAAAATACGAAAAAATGGAAAGAGAAGAAAGTTGTGGGAAATAGGTGGTTTTTAATCTACAATGATGGAATTTTTCTAATTGTACCAGCCACTTGGACTCCACACTGGTAAGGCGCCTTCTGTTGAATGAAAAAGTAACGTATCCAGTTCAGAATGTTGTTTGAACGGAACGTAAGGACATGTAGAATTAAGACGAGGAACATCCACGTTGTTAGGCCACGGAACTTGGAACACCACAAATCCATTTCCCAACAATGCTGAATTGCTTGTGTGATAAGGGCTCACTGGAATAGCCTGCTGAACTGGCATCATTGCTTTTTCATATAACATATGGCGACTTACTAGTGTGGAGCCAAAACGGCTGGTGCGATTGGAAAAATTTCACTATTTTAGACTGAAAACCATCTACTCCCAACAACTCTTATCTCTTTCCATTTATTCGCACCTTAACTTGTAACGAAATTGCCCTATGGCCCCAGTTTTTTGATAACCCAGTATACAAATAAATCATAACTTACCTGAAACAGTTTGCTGAAATACGCATATTGTCGAGCAATATTGCGACACTGCTTCAACGCTGGTTCTGAAATAGGGAAAAAATATATATTTATTCATACGCATGATCAGTAAAATATATATACACAACGACATCTTTGAAAACCTCTGCATCTTAATCCACACTTTATGAAGGAAAAAATTAAGTTAATGACTACTTCTTTCACACTAACAAACGAACATTGAAAACTAAAGCTGTACTTTTGCTTATAGGAGAAAGAAACGGATAAAAAGAAGATACCCCATCATAATTTATGAAACACTGCTAACAGATTACAGGAGTCATTAGAAGTGAAGTAAAAATGAATTACATGAACAAAAGAGGCGAAAAAAGTAATATACCAGCAAGTACAAAATAACTACACAACTGAAACAAATATCCATTATATAAAATTAATTATATAATAGTGAACTCACAAGTGGTCACTACAATCAGAAATTTTACAGTTTTTAACAAGCTGGCGACCTAAAATGCAGAAATACGGTTTTCACGAAGTTTAAGTCAACTTTTAGAACTTTAGAAGCTAAATAAATTAACCTGATGAAGTTAGAACTAGCAGGAACTAGTCGTTAAGTATAGGTAAAGGATACAATATTATAATTCTTTAAAAATTTACACTCTGAATGAGTTGAAATTCAAGAAACAGCAATAGTTTAAATCTTAACGAAGTTTACGTCGACATATCAATCTTCTTTCTTTACATTTTGCAACATGAATCGGATCATCATTTGTAATCGTCTTGTAAGAGGTCTCCAGAAGAAAAATATTTCGCATTCGTTAAGAGAACAAAGGTCATTCATAGCTCAATAAATTTAATCTGGACCAGGTTTCCAAATATTTTGAAACTTTAGAATGAAAAGCGCCGATCTCTTCATAAATCTAGACAAAAATAAATAAATAAATAAACCTGCCAATACCTCCTGTATTTTGGGGCAAGTTACTCTTAACGTTACCCTTGGATACATTGACCCTCCGAAAAAAAAATCACGATAAATCTATATAAACAGATTTGGTTCAATGCAACCCAATTCCAAGGTAGACAGATGGTCAGCTTATAGAGTAACAAGCAATCCATATCTTATGGCAACACACAGGTTCAAAAAAAATCACTCAACAACTAGTGTATATCTTTTCGCAAAACACAGGTTCAACAAAAAATTACTCCAGGTCACACAGGTAACCAACTAAGAGAGATGGCAAGTTAAAGATTTCACTGTATATCCTATTTAATTTAAATGTAAGTCACAAGCAAAATACACACTTCTTTCCTACATGTTCTATTGTTAATAACTTTCGGAGAACAGATTACGTTTACAGTAAGTGATTATGTGACAATGTGATTATGTTTACAATAAGTTTACATATATATATAGTTTATGTTTCCTCTACGATGAGGCACCTAATCCGTCTACTTATTCCAAAGTTGTAGTCACGAGAACATGTAGGAGAAACTATGCATATTTTGCTGACGACTGTGTGTTGAAAATTAAATTTATTTATTTAAATTCCATATTCCGCGATTGTGCTCTATTGGCTAAAGAAGTCTAAATGCTCATGAAGGGACACGTATCATTCACTGACATATATTGTAGCATCAGTTCAGAAATTACATATAGACGCTCGGCTGCACTAAATATAAAGATTTACAAACGCGACAATGTTGCCTTTTCATAGATTTTTTGTATTATTTAGAAACCATACTCAAATTGGTCCACGCCCCGCGGAGTGTAGATATGTAAGTGCTTTTGTTGCCAAACTGTACAATGGCAGAGCATTTTAATTTACCACAGTATATTCCTCAGTGATCAAATTTTAAAACTGAATTTGCGTATTTCTGAGTGACAATTCTTTGCTTTGCATCATATTTTAATTTGACAAGCATCATCGGGAGAAACTTCTCAACTTCATTATCAGTTCAAACAATTCGATTTTTTTCTTCTTCATATCAGAAATGTAATGTTATTTTGCTATATATTCAAAAAGAGTTCAGACATGTACACTTTATTTTTTATTAATTAATATGAACTTTTTCACAATACAAAAATAATACATTAAAGATTAAAGGATTCCTTTTTACCTAATGAAGGAGAACCTTTAAGTTCCTGAAAGTCTTCCGGTTTGAAATACAATACGGTGGTGTATTCTGAAGGTAGGATTGATATATAAGGCTTCCAAAAAGAGTCTGGTTTATGCTTTTCGATCAGCAGAAATAACGACAGAGCCACATTAGGCATATGTTGCAGCATTGGATCCTTACTGATTAGCGGTCCTTAAATAAAGAAAGAGAATAATAATTAGTTCTACTACTTTCTAAACTTTTTAATCCTAACATAGAGACATGTTAAAAAAATATTAACAGCCACCTCCCCTTTGAAACCCATCTAATTAAAACATAAATAAAAATAATATTTTAATTAGAAAGTTTTGATAAGTAGTTTTGCAGTAAAGACTTCAACAGAATAGAGTATTCATGCTGTTGCAATCTTGTAATTATACATAAAAATATGAACGCTAGACTGGAAGAAGGTTGTCAACCAGTTGTTACCACCATCATGTTAAGCCAGAAAAATTGGTCGTAGCAATTACAAAGAGAAACTTTCAGCCAGCGGGAGATTCAGCTTCGAACATCTGCTAGTCCAACTGTATAGTGATCTGTGTAATTACATCGTTGATTTATCTTTAGGTACGTAAAATGCATCTGTTGCAATCTGTATCCAAACTGTATGCTATAACTTTACTTATGTATAAGAATTAAATATATTGCAAGGATCCCCACATCATGACAAGAGCACACACAACACAACACGTGTTATTGTTTGAAAACAGCACAGCAGACGAGAAGCAGACACGAAAAACTCCGAGAAACGCCGAAAGAAGACGGACCTCACGGAAGGACACGAAGAGGACAGATAAAAGGCGGAATACCGAGGGACCCAGCATCAGTCGACCAACTGATCATAACCTATCCTAAATCCTGGAGGTTGCTATGAAGCTAAGGGGATCATCTTGAATACCATACCTCGTGAGGGCTGCTATGAGCGGAGGTTTCTAAAACCCAAACCCTTGAGACTCCCAGAGGCTGCACTGAAGCTAAGGAGCCGTCCGTACAGAACATTATAACCCGTGACCTTGGTCATTGAAAAGATATTTTATTGTCAGAACTTTGTAGACACAAAGACTTAGTTTTATAATAAAATTGGAAGGGATAAAATCTCGGTCCATTATTGACTCTACCAAAATCATTATATATATATATATATATATATATATATATATATATATAGAAACAAGATGCGTTTAAGCTTTTTTTTCGCTCTCGAAAATCCAATGGCAGATCTCTCTATGGCTTTATTTTTCTTCACAAATTTTCAATATTTATGGATCTTCATATCAGTATTGTTTGGACTCCTCTTACATGTAAAAAAACAAAAACAAAAAAAAAAAAATCGGAGTTCTGCAAGACTGTACACACTACAAACGAATTAAGCAACTGGAAAAATAGTCACTACTTTATAAAGAAATACTTTCCAGAGAATTAGTACTTATAGAGAATATTTTAGAATATCAGTACTTTATATGCTCCTTCTAGGCCACAGAAAACTGTACTAAAACTAGTCGACTCATTCCAAAATTATTGACGAAAGAACATATGTGGGTGTATCCATCTTTGATAGTAATTATACACACCGTAATTACCGTTTATCAAGTATCCCTGTGGTTCTGTTACAGTGAATTTCGGCAATTGCGCTATTAGCTTTAGTAAGCTGGGGAGGTATTTTGATATACTTAGTATTTTGTTTACTAAGAGTATTTTGGCATGATTATGCCAAAAGAAATATTGGTAAACATGTATATTTAATTACTATACTGAGTACTAGAAAAACTTTTAAGAATGCGAAGACACCCTTGACAACAACACAACAGCAATTGCCTGATAATGTGCTATAATAACAGTTCAAAGCTTATGGTCAAAAGTAATATATTTTACTTCAGAGAGTTCAAGCTACAATATATACACCAACAAGCATCAGTTTGCACTAAATGGAGGCATAAAAAAAGAAGAAAAAACTTTCCGTGTGGTTGGACAGTTTTAGTTATTTAACAAGAAAACAGAAGACAAACATATATATTATATCTAAATACATTACAAAAATACTTTTTTTTTTTTTTTTATTTAAATCTAGAGATATAGTATGAATCCTAAGGTCCTAATTGATCGTTTTCTGTATGCTCATAGCCAATTTGGAATAATTATCCAACAGAAAGATCAAAAGAAAGGTGATCAAAATTATTTCGATTTGGTAGGAGTACGTGAAGTTCCATGGGAAGAAACAGACAATTGAGAATCGAAGAAATAAAAGGTACTAATTTTGAGTAAACGCCAACAGAAAATACAATGAGAGCAGAATTTATTGATGATATGGGGCCTAATTATGATGGTGACAATTACAATATATATATATATATATATATATATATATATATATATATATCTGGTAGTGATACCAACGTCCATTTCGACTACTACACAAACAACTGAAGAAATAGAGGGAAAATATAAAACAAATTATAAGACAAAGAGAAAAGGGCTTGAATGCGCAGTTATGAGAGTTTTAATTCTGTTGTAGGAGAAATATAGGAATGTAGTACACAAGGCACATATGGTTGCGGCAACAAACAAACAAACAAACAAAAAAGCGAGAAAGAGAGAAGTGGAAGTACTTCCTCATAGTTGGGAATACTCGATTCAATTAGCACAAGAAGAGAAATACATGTAAATGCTTAATGAATGAAGGAAGAGATTAAATAGATTATGCTTTGACTTAAGAAATAGTTCGGAATAGTTTGTAAAACGCCAAGACTCTTCCCGAAGCCGACTCTCTCTCTATGATCATGAACATAACCTTGTGCTGGTCGAAGTGGATATTCAATTGAAAAATGTAACCAGAGGAAAAATAAGGAGCTGCACATTGAAAAGTTGAAAATGAGGAATTTACAAACTGATTTATGCGAAAATTCAAAATATTTAAATTAGAATTAAATAGCAACAACGAGTGGGTGATGGTTCGCATTTTATTGTACATGCATCAGTATACAGTACAAGTAGTAGAATATCGCGAAGAGAAAACGGCCAAGAAATCATGGATTACGGAAGGTATATCACACAAACTAAGGGAAAACAGGACAGTCGAAGAAAGGGAAAGAGGTCTGAAAACAGGACAGTCGAAGAAAGTAAAAAGACTGAGGAACAACTAAAGAGACAGAGCATGACGATGATTACAGTACAAAACAAGATGTAAAAATGATCAACGAAGATGAATAAAGTTTCAGGGAGATAGAAAAATTACAATGAGGATTTGTATAACAGTAGGGATAAACCACACAGTTTAAATGTTGAACAGGAAAATAAAGAAGGCAACGATGATAAACGTTACTTGAAGACTAGTTTGAGAAAGCAATATCCAGGATGAGGAATGAAAAATAAATCAACTGAGGTAAATAGTATAGCTATTGAGTTTGTTATAAATAAGAGAATAAAAGGAAACAAAGAATTGCTCCCATTTTGTAATGAAGTATATGAAATGAAAAAATGACCAGATATTTCTTGAAGACAACGATGATACCGTTAGCAAAAAAGGACACAGAAAGGTATGACCCTTACACAGTTTCATCTCATTCAACAAAAATTATGCTTCGAATACAGAATATAAGGTTGTAAGGAAAAACAAACAAAAAGATGTTGAGAAGGAATAATTTACTTTTAGGGGGAGAATTGGCACAAAAAATGAATTGAAATATAAAGAGTATAGGTGAAAGTTTCATAACAAAAGATAAGGACGTGTATGTAGTGTCTATTATCAAGAAAAGGTCTCTGCCAGAGTTAACTAGGAAATGTCACTGGGAGTGCTGAAGAAGACTGAATTGAAATAATAGGAAAAAAATTATATAAATGAACTAACACGTACGAGAATAGAAGAAATGACACAGGAAAGAACCATCGGCAAAGAAGTTTGGCAAGAATATTGCCCAAAGCAACATTATTTAATATATATTACGAGAAATAAGGAAGATTGATCTATGTAATACCTCAGTAGAATGTAAATTGCTAAGTGTATTCGCTTTGCATACGACTTGACTCTTGGTTACAGAACTAAAAATTAACATAAGAAAACAAGCGAAAAAGATTTGAAAAATTCAGGATGAAAATAAATGTTAAAGACAAAAAGTCTTCAATGCTGACTGAATTGAAGAGGTCTGTATCTATTATAGCATAGAACATATAACTTCTTATTTAATTCGTCGTATCATTGTTTATAGTGAAGAGATGGTTTAGGGGATTCGAAAATTTTTCCCCTCTAAATTGACATGCTATGCACACAGTGAGTATACATGTTACTAGAATATCTTCTTGTGTTTCCCTTGCTCATTAATTTTGGTCCAACAGCTTATTAAAACTAAACTTAGCAACAACTAGCTAAAACTTTGATCTACAAGTTAGAGAGGTATGGATAGTAATGTTTTATTTATTTTATTTTCAACTTTCTCCGATATTCCTTTACCAGCAAATGACTAAGTTTAAATTTTGTATATTTACAGAATCATAGGCTGCAATACGGAGAAATTGATTTGATTTGATTTTTTCAGTTTAGCGTTCCGTTTAGCAGCGAGGCTATAAGAGGCGCGGACCTACAGTTTTAACGTGAGATCTGAACCACGTCAGCTCCCACCGGGAATAAAACCCGGGTCTCCCACGCCAAAGGCACGTACGTTAACCGCTTAGCCATGAGCAGTACGGAGAAATTATTGTATAGGAATTTCAATTATTGCTTTCTGAAAAACAACTAGCAAAAGTGTGCCAACAAATTTTATCGTTTGAGAAATGAAAGAATAAAGTATTAGTTAGTGAATACTTACGATAAACCAAAAGCAATAGAAAAGCTACTGAATGCATCACATTATTCATAAGTATATTGGCACTGTTCATAATCTTAAGGAGAAACCACATAGTACATTTGCACTATTAGAAAATTTTCTTAATTTGAGCAATATTAAGAAAATTTTTCAGTGTGGTTCTGTGAAAGTTCAAGAAAAAAAGGATGTTTTTTCCTATTTATTTCTTTATTTGTTTGTTACTAATAATATCGAGGTATTTGTAATATTTTTATCATCAAAAGAAGCATTTTTGTTTTGACACTTCTATACCACTACGAGGGATACCATATAATGTGACGAGTTTGTTGGAGAAGCATTAAGAAAACGTCGCAGATGAAATTAAGAATTTCTACTGAAATTTCAGCAATTACTAAGTAACATACTAAGATGAGTTTAGGTGAATATATGGAATCTTGCGTCAGTTTGGTTCATTGTTAATAACTGAATAATAGTTAAATTTATTGTAATAAAGAAACCATTGATTTCTCATTACCTAAAACTGATTCCTTTGCGTTTTCAATAGACATCATCAACTTTCTCGGTATAGCAACCAACATTTCTCCTTCAGCGAAATCCTTCTCAGCTCGCAAACCATACTCGTAACCCGGAAATTCTGCAATTTTCACATTTTCGATTTCAGCACCATTGCTCTTCATCCAATTGGTGAATTCCTCGAAGTGATTACTACGATTGGGTAGTGGAATACGCATGTCTGAAAATAATAAAATTAGCACATTGAGATGTGATGTTCATATTTTTTTCAAATTGCACTTTGAAAAAAATTCACATTTAAAGTGTTGTATGTAATTTGTTGATTCAGTCTCAGTCTCAGTCCCAGTCTATCGTTACTTCTAACACTAACACTACCTTAGTACTAACCAAACTAATTAAAAACAACAACAAAAAAAAAAAAAATAGTGATTATAGATGTTTACCGTATTATTCAAATTATTTTTGAGCTCATCGCTGCTGAAGAAGAGTTTTATTTTCCAGAAATGTTTTGCAGAAATCTTAACACGTCATTTTCAAATTCATCTGAACACAAAGTTTGGCCATTATAAATTCTGTTGATATTCTGTTTCTATCATACACACATAAAACTTTCACTGCACTGAACACGCGTTCGACATGTGAATTACTGACTTGTATAACGATACCATATTGCATTATTTTGTACAGTTTTGATGCACCTGCTTTCTCAAAAATTTTACAACGATTATTATTATCATCTTTCTCATCACGTGTAGATATAATAGATTTCAAAACAGAGAACTCATTGTTCAGTTCATTTCCATCGAAACTAATTTCAAGTTTCATCTCCATTTTTGTCAAATAATTAAAGGAAAACAGTGTTTGTGTTGAACAATACAAATGCAACAATGATAAAGATTTAAAGCTAACTCTTCGTTCTACTAAAAATATAATCTTAGTAAATAACTAACAAAACTAAGTACAACATATATCATGAAGCATAAATGGCATATATAAATAATCATTTATAAGTAATTTAACATTTAACATTTCATATATACTAATGAAAGGAGGAAAAAACAGAATTTTTTAATTTTATTTTTTTTATTTATTTTTTTTTTTTTAATTTTACACACCAAGCCCTCTATAGGTGCGAATTCTAAGCCTTGCCTGCATAACCGGGGGACGTAAAACTCAAAAATTTCATTTCATTTCATTTTTTTTTTACAAAGAGTGAAAATGTCCCTGACTGGACAGACTCGAACCCAGGACCTCCGGCATACCGTGCCGATGCGTTAACCACTACGCCACCCAGTCCGCTTTTCAGAACAGTGAATTCACTCCCTTACTCTCGAGGTCGGTGTTCTCATCTCCGAGCACGTGGTTTGTACCACAGACCCCTGCTGTAATTGAACAATCCTGTGTTCATACATCGAGCACCTTATGACCGTTGTGATTTCATATATACTAACCGACCTCGAGAGAGATTAGTATATATGAAATCACAACTGTCATAAAGTGCTCGATATACAGACACAGGATTGCCCAATCACAGCAGGGATCTGTGGTACAACTCACACGTGGGAAGCGGACTGGGTGGCGTAGTGGTTAACGCATCGAAACGATATGCCGGAGGTCCCGGGTTCGAGTGTCGGTCCAGTGAGGCACTTTTTCACTGTTAGAACCCGTACATTTTGTTCATTGACCCGTAGAGTGTATCTCAAACACGAGCACTCCGGGCGACACAGGAGATCTAGCAATCTTAATATGAGCTCAAAATACATAGAACTCTTAAGAAAAAATACGGGAAAGATATAAAACGATTATTCTTCTTTCTAAGTAAAAAATTCTATTCTCAATTAGTGACCGTGCATGATAACATGACGTCATAACAAGTGAAGAATATTGGACCCTTATCTACAAACAATCGAAATACTTTCTCATTCTTATTACGTTGCAAATTCTCATCCTTGAAGAATGTTGTGCAGGTCCAGAATTATTTATAAAGGTCTAATATGGAAGAAACAATAAAGATCAATAAGTTAAAATAATAAATACAACATACCTGATTCCACTAACTGAATTTTTTCTAGAAATTTCTGTATCTCTAGATGATCTTCCCATTCTCTGTTGGCATTGGTATTAGCCTGAATGTTACTGCTTACTAGAATAAAATAAGACGAATATTTAATTCCTATAGTTATACGTGGAGGTATTACATATTATTCTCATCACGTTTACGCAAGTTTCAAGTTCCAAGCTTTAAATACAACTACTAAAATAAAATTAGTAAGTACTATTCATCTTCAGCCTATCTACGCTGATAGGTAATCAAAAACCCTGCTTCCCCTTCCATGACAATGCAAAAAGGGGGGGGGAGGGGGAGAAGAAACTATCTTAGTTAAGGAAGTAAGTTTTTTGTAATATACAATGTCGTTTATTTTTTATTTTATTTTTATTTATTTATTTATTGTTTGTTTCTTCACACTACATTTCAAACAAGTATTTTATTACTTGAAGTCGTTGGGAGATCATTTGATGATTCTTATAGTCACCAGGAAACTCCACTACTAACCACAGCTATATATAATTTTCATAATAATAATAATAATAATAATAATAATAATAATAATAATAATAATAATAATAATAATAATAATAATAATACAGTGAAACCTCTACCAACGGACACCTCTATAAAGCGGACACCTCCCGTAACGGACATATTTTGTAATCTCCAAACACTGTAATAGGAATAAACATATTGATAAACCTCTCTAAAGCGGACACTCTCTAGTACGGACACGGACAGTCTTTCCTATCTTTTATAGGTATTATTTACCTCCGTATTACGGACACTTTCTCTAGAAACAAGTTGGAAAGTACAGTAAAAATACATTTTTAGTAATTCATACATGTGTCATCAAGGAAACATTGTGACATTTTGCCTCCTCAACTGGCTGCTCAGCAACCCAGACGAAGTCTCTGTTTAACAACACTCTCATGTCCTTTGGTTGCATCCACTCCCACCCAAACTGTTTTAGACAGAAAAGTGTTTGACAGTTACTCACAATTTGGGATGACATGTTATGGTTCTGTTCCGCTAGAATCTGTAAGCAAGCAGAAGACAAGTTTGGTATTTTTGGCCCGCGGATACACATATTGTCTGAAAAAAGACACTACTGGATTGCAATTAACTCACAAATTAAAATAACATACCGAAAATGTAGTAAGTAGTAGCAAGTGTAAAGAGCAGAGAACTATACCATCTTATTTCCATGTTGTGCCTCGAACATAGAGTATTCTTGGGTGGCGGAGGATAATTCAGGCATTTTTGTAATATTCGTAAATACATGATTCATGCAAAAATATTTGTTTTCTAATTGCGTATTACCTTGTTTACTAATTTACGTCATAAAATAGTGAAACCTCTCTAAGGCGGACACCTCTCTATAGCGGCCAATTTTTGATTTCCCATGACTGTCCGCTTTAGAGAGGTTTCACTGTAATAATAATAATAATAATCATCATCATCACCAGGGCCCGGATTTTGTTGACCTAAAATTTTCTAAAAAGTGACCTATAAAATGACACTAAAATTCCTGAAAAATGACCCTAAAATTCACAAAAATTGACCTTAAAACTTGCGTTTCTTAAAACGTATATTTAGGTAAACATTGTCTTTTTTTGATTATCTATTAGATTTTAATTACCATTTCTCATTCTCAAAAGTTTTGTTTCAGTTAGTTGCAGTCTATTGATCAGTCCATTGTACGGCATTGTACGTACTGAAAGCGTCAATTCACTCCCGAGTTGAAACTAGGAAGCACACTTCAAGAATAGATGTTTGCAAGTGTAGACTGTATACATGAGAATAATAGATAAAAACACCGTTTAAAATCTTTGTACGTGTTCTAATCCATTTTAGTTACTCAAAGTGATCACATTCTTTGTGGTCAATAATCCAAAACCATCTGTTTGGCCACCTACGAACTCCTACCCCTACTCAACCAGCTAAAGCTTAGTATTCATTAACTTTTTAGGAATGCTGTTTTTCCACTCCAATAGTCAGGAAGCAAGAAAAGAGGTAACTTCGTATTTTTCAAATCCGTAAACAGTGTTCATTTTAAGATTTCTTTATGTAGAAGGAAAAGACTAAAATGACCATTAGTGACCTGAAAGTTACCTTAAAATATTAAAAAATGACCTGAAACTTCAAAACTGCAAAAAGTGACCAAAAGTTGACCCTAAAGCAATATACTTTTAGAACCTTGAGTTGAAGGATAACGTTTTTATTTGAAGTTGCCTTGTCCTATGCGTAACAGAAAAAAGTTGACTTATCAACAAGATCCGGGCCCTAATAATAATAATAATAATAATAATAATAACATAAAAACAGGACAGTCATATTTATTTCAGTCTTCCATAATGATTAACTATATAAACTTATTCACTGCTAAGAAAAGTGTCTTACCTTGTGCCTCTGTGTTTATTACGTCATTTGAATATTTCCTTCCTTTCTCAGAATGTTACGAGTACCATTTTTATTACTGTACCACCGGATCCTTACTTTCACATCTCCTATTGTAAAATCTTTTACAGAACAATTTGTACGGAGTATATTTACATTTTTACGATATGTGCGATCAGTAATGAAGATTTATATTTTTGCTGCATATTGTTTCCAGTTTATACAACTTCATCGTTAAGAAGATAAGTAGTTTTATTAGGGAACGTAAATAAGACAACAGGTGTTTATTGAGGATATTTACATTACTTCGAAAGTTGGATCTGAACACACTGCCTTCACTAGAAGTTGAATTGTCAGTTGAAAATTATTTCGCAACTTCATACCTGATGTCAACAAAAAGTGTAGAACTTTCAGAAGAAATCCCATTGGTCAAGTATACAAGTAAAAACACAGTAAGTGTTCACCCACCTTAATTCTAAAATTCACGAGATTTGTGGTGTGCACGAATATAGGCCGGACCTTTTTTCCTAAATTTTGCCTGAAAAATTCATGATGCGGCCTATAATCGAGATTTCCCCTCTCAGATCATAAATCGTCAATTTCAAAATTACATGTACACGTATCTTGTGGGTTTAAATTAATACCATTCCAAGTTACTAGAGTTACGTTTGTAAACCATCAAAGACTTAAGAATAAAATAGCAGAAAAACATACCTTGTTCGCAAAAATTGTCACCTTTAATGGGTACCAGTAATACTATACACTGGCACAAAAATCACTTGTACTTTTAACATATAGTTTTATTAACAGGAATACGTATCTTTGTTATACAATATACAGCATATAATATACAGCACCCTCGCTAGACGATCCAGAATGCTGCTCAGAGTCACTATCACAAAGGTCACCGTCATAAGTCACCTTTAGTTATGAATGACTTAAAGAAGGGAAGGGAAAGAAATACATTTCAAAGTACTGTCTAATTGAATTGTCTCGTAAATTTAGTACCGCGGCCTATATTCGAGATTTACTTTTTTCTATAATCTCGTTTTAAAAGTTTAGGTGCGGCCTATATTCGTGCAAATACGATAAATCTGTCAATAGAACTAGTGTTTACAAAAGTCAAAAATAAATTGAGGGACAAGTACATAGATCAACAAATTAAAAACATACAGTGGAATTCACCATCAATTATTGTGAAAAGTGTTTTACTCGAATAGGTAATTGCGTAATTTGAACCCAAACTCAACATTTCTCAGGGGCTTAAATCATACGCCAGTTGCATGAATAATTCACAAAACGTAGCAAGTATTTTAAATCTGTATGCATGACATGATTAACCGAAAAAAAAGTAGGGGAGTTTGCTTAGAGCATAATCCTTTCGATTAATAGTTTCAGTACTCGCCTAACTCGTTTTCTCTTGTCAGATTAGTCTCCGCAATGTGCAATTTTTAAGACAAAAAAAAAAAAAGTGCACAGGACTCATTCAGAGAGAATGTGGGTACTGGATATACAAGATGAGAATCAAAAACTAAATTTTATAATTTAAAAATGGTGTAAGATAGTCTGTATGCCTGTTGTTTTGTATGGCTGCGAAACATGGTCACGTACTCTGAGGGAAGAACATAGACTGAAAGTATTTGAGAACAAGATCCTGAGACGAATATTCGGACCCAAGAGGAACGGGAATGGGGAATGGCGGAAACTTCATAACGAGGAACTACATAATTTATATGGTTTACCCAACATTGTTAGGGTCGTGAAGTCTAGGAGGCTTAGGTGTGCGGGTCATGTAGCTAGAATGGAAGAAAGTAGAAACGCTTTCAAAGTCTTGACAGGAAGACCAATCGGAAAACGACCATTAGGAAGACCTAGGCAGAGATGGGAGGACAATATTAAGATGGATCTCGCAGAGATTAGAATACAAAGTAGAAACTGGATGCAGTTAGCTAAGGATAGAAGTCAGTGGAGAGCTTTTGTGAACGCGGCATTGAACCTCCGGGTTCCATAGGCCATAGAGTTAGTTAGTTAGTTAGTAAGATAGTAGTTCTTCCCTCTTTGTTTGGGATTTTCACAAAGTAGGTTATAAAACTTTATAATCCAATTAAAGTAGGTTATTCCATTTAAAATGTATACACTCGTGCAGGCTAGGTATAAGACTCATCTTACCGACGAGCAATATAACAATTTTCAATAGCAGACGCATTGAGTAACATAAAATAAATAAAAACAACAAAAGTCGGTTGACACTTAATATCATGATTTGTTATTGACGACAAACAGATTGGCTGTTAGATAGTACGCTAGTCGCATCACTCTTCCCATCTTTTTCCCTCCCGCATCATTATATGCTCAACAAGCACGACTTTCCGACCATTGTATTGTCACGAGCCTCCCACTCCTAGGGTTCGAATACCAAAACCAATCTAAATCATTTGTAAACAACCAACGTACCTAGTATTTTCCTCATACTCTATTTTCGAAAACTTCAGACGCTATTTCCATCTGAGAATTAGCAACCACTTTCACATTTATAAATACAACGGTAAGACTTACTATATTCTACTGTGCTTGAGACTCCACCCGAAATATTTTGCTTGGCAGCATTTTAATTAACATTGAGATTTATAAGTGCATTATGCCACAAAAATAAATTAGAACCAGCAGATGTATTAGTATGATTTAAAAAAAAAAAAAATATACACGAAACATAAACGTATACTTCTTCAATAGAGTTTTAATCAAATACACTTCTTTATTTGTTATCATGTTCAAAAATTTTCTCCAGAAACTAAAAATTTACTTTAGAAAAACAATTACTAAAAAATTTATTAAAATATTAGGAAACAGCATAATGCAGAAGTGAAATCTATAAAAGCATTACCATCGCTATAACCATGACGCCACTTTATGATTTTCAGACAAAACCAAAGAAGCTACGAGAATTGACAGAGTCACCAACTGACTCAGTAAAATATATAACTATATTATTTATTATCATTTTTCTTATTGTGTCATAATTTAAAAGCAGCCTTTACCTCTGAAAACTTTTTCTGTCAGTTGATTTACTTCATTTCTTTTCTGAGGAGGCAGCTTCTTGGGTAAGTCTTCACTGGTAGAAACTGTGTTCTTTGTAGGTGTTTTTCCTCTTCCACCAGACTTTCCGTGACTCTTCTTTCCCATTCTCTGTTCACAATAACATCACCAATCATTCTAAAAAGGATACGTTAATAATAAATCATTTATCTTCAATTTATCTAAATGTACTTTATAAAAGATTGTTACAATATTTATGAATATGCAATTATTTCAAACCAAATTCCGGAATCATCTACAGAATAAAGACGAGACTGATATCACCAATCAATAAAATATTATTCTACGGCATGTGCTCTATTCTCATCACACTTTCTATTCTAATGGATGGCTTTTATCTTTTCTACAGATAAAAGCCATTCATTTCAGTCTTTTAATCTTCTGTAATTTTTAGCTTACGCGACAATTTAGGAAACAAAAGAATTGAGATCCATTGGAGTTTCCAATTCTGTTTACTCAGATTTCTAAAATAAATATCAATTAACAATGGTAATGAAGCAAACATAATGCAAGATAGAAAATAAAAACTTATTGATTTAATCGACTTCAGAGCCGTTGAGTCATTTTTCAGTGACAAAGCCGTTGTGGACGAAGTTATAGTCATATAAAAACTCAGTTACGTGACAAAAGTAAATATTCATTAGCGTTTACGAAACATCGAAACCGTCTCGTACTTCCGTAGAAGACCTTCTGGAGTGAAATATTGAGTGTATACAAAACACGAATAAAAAGAGTGGAAATAAAAATCACTAACACACAAATAAATACAATAAATATTGTAATATCCCACGTGGTACTGTATACAAACTATACTTTACGCTTGTGTTTACAAACACAACCACATAGTTTTACGCCGCATCACGTGTATTCACTACAACCAGCACACGACGGACTTCCGGCTCCTCCTACGAAGCAGACTATGACATCGGAGCAGCATCGCCACCGCCGCCCGGAGGCCTATAAATTCGGCAATAATCAGCGGACCAGTACTAGTTCTCTGGTGTTCCCCCTACTGTTTGCCACAGAACATTAGGAGTAACCTAACCTCAAGCCTCTAGTCTGCCACAGGACTCTTGGCTATTCCTCTCAATCTGACTTAGCCTGCTATGGGCTTTGTTGGGAATCTTATCCCAGTTGCTTAGCCTACTACGAGGCTCTGTGACTACTAACCTCCTCAATGCTTGCCACGGAGCTTTGGGATTCCTTTCGCCACTCTGCTTAGCCTGCCACGGGTCTCTGTGGAGATCCCGTCCTAAATGTGTAGGAGATAATTTAAAAGGACAAACTGTAATAACACGGAGACTTCTTCAATTGAGTAGCTTCTTCTGGTGGCCTTGAGTAACTATTCAAAATAAATCCATGATTCATTATGCATGAAATGCTCGTACTCGTTTTGTAATAGCAACAAATCACGTTGAGAGGAAGAGGAAAAGAAACTGAAGACAGGAAAATAAAGGTCTTTCTAAATGAGCTTGAAGCTAAGAAGATTAAAACAATATTGCGCAATATTCATGAGAAAATGAAGCATTTGGAGAAGTGAAATGAATTACAAAATACTGTAGATTTTTTTCTAAAGATATGTCATTAATATATCGTAGCCAGTTTTATGTTCAACATTTTATTAAGTTTTGCTATACACTTCTTTTTGAAAAGCCCTGAAGTCTTACCTACAGTTGGAATTCAATCAAACTAGATGCTAAGTTTATGTGTCCAATTGAGATCTTGTTTCGCAAACAAAGTATTAGAATTTTCTACGATCGATTGCCAGGATATTGCCTTCTAAAGCAGGGAAGCTGGGCAAGATTTCTTGAACAAGACTGCACTTTTTCGATGAATGTCTCAGGGTAACTATTTCTGAGCATATTTGATGAATCTTTTATTATGACTGAAGTTACAGATTAAAGTTTAGGAAACACAATATGTCCAGGACTTTATTTTTCTAAAGATATATATAAAAGCTTTTTCTTTTAAGCTGAATTTTAGTGGCTGCAAAGGTAAGTGTCAAAATCTAAACAAGCCGAACATATTAACAGGTACTGGTGATCGTATTATCTTCTAAATGCATACGACATATAATACTGTTGTTCCTGTCTTCAAGTTGATTTATAAATTGAAAGTTTCATTTAATAAATACAAAACTTTAAAAAATGGCTGGAAAATATTTCATTTTTTTTAACATCAGAAAAAGTTTCGGTACTGCGTACCATCAGAAGAAAACAGTGAATGTACTCGGCAAGGCGTGCTGAAGTATCCTTAAGTAAATAAGTTATACAGAACTCTTAAAAGTCAATGATTCTCCAGTCCATTACCTCAACTGCAGCCTTAAATCCTCTATGCAAAGTTCGTAACTCACAGCTTCTTGTATCAAAGTATTACAGGGTCACTTGGCGACGCCTTTATATCCGACTTGAAAGTATGCAGAAATTTAAAATTTACATTGAGGCCATCATTGAAATTTGAATTATCTTTTTTAAGTTCAACGCGATTAAAAGATTGGAAGTTGTGGAATGTCCTAAAAACGTTGGTGTCAAATAATGGGTGCACACTTGCCCTTTCATCGTACTCCAGAATCGCACATTTATGTCCATCTGCTTCTTTTGAGACACTTTATTAAGAGATTTGTCAAAACCCAGAACATAGTAACCACACTCCCTCAGCAACTGAATTAGCTCACTTCTAAATTGTAGTGATAACTCATAAACTAAAGTAGACGTTATCTTGTTATGCTCATGTTGTATTTTCCCGGCAATCTCACTGTCCGGGGACATAAGTTTGAGTACTTTGACATTTGCAGCAGTGCGTACTTATGTATGTCAATGCACTTTGTACATACCATACTTATTTTGTTTTTGAAATGTTATCTTTTAATAGCAAGCCCTGTAAACTACTTTCTTTCGCCCTGAACTCGTACCAATCTCCATCGTTGAATCCACACTTGAGCATGCAACTTACCAGAAACCTTTAAAAGGTGAGATACAAATATCTTGACACTCCAGTCAGACGATGCTGACTTGAAATGAAATGAAATCTTTAAGTTTAACGTCCCACGGTTATGCCGGTTAGGCTAAAGGAGACGGTGATAATGAGAAATGAGTGAAATGGTGGAATGAAGAAAGTGGGAGGAAACGGGAGAACCCCGAGAAAACCCACGAGCACGGTGTTTGTCCACCACAAAGTCCACGCGGCGCGAGCTGGGATCGAACCAGGGACCCCAAGCACTGGAGGTGAACGCTCTACCACTGAGCCACCGCGCCCCCACGATGCTGACTTGTTTTCTTGATTCACAAAGATACTAACTTCTACTGATAGGGTGATGGACGCATTTGTTACCTGGTACTTCCCGAATCCATGATAAAGAATTATCTAACAACCAAAAAAGATTAAACGTGATTCTGGAATACTTGGAAACTGACTTCTGCACAGGAACTCTGGATATACGAACACCTCAACTACAACACCTTTTTACTATCGATCCTGCCTCTGCAACTTGAAAAACTACGCTAAATCAGGAGTGATGTCGAAAAAATGCGCAATAAATTTATCAGAAAACCGTTACTAAGCACCCACCTTCTACACCCCCTTTTTTGACCGTCTTTCTATACAACAATATGATGTAAATAAAAGCCTGTTGTTGACAGTTATATTAAATATTTTTCTTTTGTCACGTAAGCCGTCTCGATCCACTGCATCGAATCAACTTGTGTTTGCTATGTCTTTTCCTTTTTTGCACAGAGCCAGTTTAGTCTAGGCGTTTACCCATTGGTAAGTCTCTAAGGTAAGAAATTAAAATGCTAAATACATAAACAAAACATGATTGCGCGCTTTATACATGACTAGCTGAACCTGCGCTCTCTACACAGCGTATCATTCGCATATGAGCATAAATCTCCTTCTCATTCCTCACAACATCTGTACATGTTCCTTTACAGACACAAGTGAAAGACGTATTGATTTAAAAAAAAAAAAAAAAAAAAAAGCCAAGGGGTATCATAAAGAGGAGACTTTTTTCGATTATTTTTTCTCAATATCTCGCACAGTTTGCAAGATTTGAGCCTACTTCCGGTTGGAGTTTCTAATTTATGTATGACCAGTGTTTTCTTTCTTATTGCATGCAGTATGTAATAAGCAAATACATTAAATACACAATTAATTATAATGTCAGTTATATATGGTGTTCATTGGGCAAAACACTCCAAAAATTAAAGTTCATCTTAGACTGGAGAAATGGTTATCCTTCCGTTTCCATTATTATTTGGCCATGAAACAAACGCCTGAGACATACGCAACCCCTATATACAACAATGTGGTGTTGGAATGTATGATGCGTAGGATATGATGCTTTAGTTTTTTGTTTTTTAAATTTCAACACTTCCAATGTACCCGTCAAAATGTAATAAAGAAATAGTGGCCATGTTTTTTAAATATTCAATTAGAACTGGACAATCTACGTGAAATTTGCAATCGATCAGTGAAAACATCATCTTTCTAGAGCCTGTAGTTTCCGAGATCTCATTGTCGAAAGGACCGGCCAGAAACATATAAATGTATTTTAAAAGAGCTCCAAATATGGCAGCACAATTCATTTGCATTTATTTCGGAGAATTCTTATTAAAGGCAAAGGCCTTTGAACAATAATTTCAAAGGATAAACTTTGTGAAAAATATTTCTTTAAGTAATTTATTTAAAGTACACTCTTTTAAAAATATTCGTCTTTGTTATAAACGTGAAATCACAAATAACCGTAAATCAAAGGTTTGAAAGCTAAGCTTATAGGTCAGAGCTCGGTCGCTCTCAATTGGTACTGTAGCATTTTAATAGATAGATAGTAAAGCGTACGCACTCATTCTCAGGCTGCTATTTACTCATTTGAAATTTCCTATAACAATATCTTTATTACTTTGGATTTTTGGTGTTTACAAAAGTCTGCTTTTTAACAACAAATACTATTACAAAAGTAAACTAAATTCCCATGTCAGAAAGCGAGCGAAGAAATCGATTTTATTATTCTGAGAAAAATAAAATTATGTCATGAAACATTATTTACAAGGGTGAAAGAAGTCAATCATTGAAAAATACGTAGTTTCATAATTCCTGAAGGCGCCTCACGATTATTGACAGACAAAAGCACGTTGCTTAACACATCCCACGAACGAGATATTAATTACTGATTTAATGATGTGAGAACAAAAGAAATGCGAGTATGGGGGGAAACAGGAGAACTCCGAGAAAACCCACAAACTCTTGTGTTTATTTACTACAAAACCCTATTGTGCAACCACGATTTGAACTCGAGAACTTTGGCATCAGAATTCAATGTTCTACCGACTAGAACATCGAATTTGCGTTGAAGTTAGTACCAACATGCAAAAGTGTTTCAAACCACATAACATCTGAAAACATAATTCATCTCTTGGATCAGTTTCTTTCATTCAATGTAAGCCGTGACACTGAATCGTCAGCTAGAAAAAACTGTTTGCTTCCCAAATTTCAAAACCCAAGTATTTTGGCGAAAACAAAATATACAACAGCTACATACGAACATGATAAAGATTCTAATTATTATTTATTTATTTTTTTTTCCATAGTAAAGATATGAAGACGTCAATATTAAAACAGAATTGTATATTATGAAATTTCATTATATCAACAGTATACTGGAAACAAACGAATATTATTTTACGATAATTTGAATCGCATATTCTAACTTTTTTTTTCATTTATTTCAGTGGGAATTACTAAATAAAGAAAACCAGTCTTTGTTACATATTTTTGAAGAGGAATGCTAGCGAGGGAGTCCCATGGAAGAACGCCCTCCAATTTCCAGAACAGCTTTTGTATCCCTCCCAAAAGATCCATTCCAGTTATAAAATATCTTTCACGCATTTTGTCTGAAGGAATCTTGTTTTATAAAACTTTGAACATTTCGTACAGGTACTGAAAACGCATACAAAAAATTGGCTCAAAGATGATTAAAAAGAGAGATTGAAACTTTATTTGAGCTTACATACCATAAACATTGTTCAATAAACTGCTGCATCGTTTTTAATATCAAAGAACAAACAACACTTTTTGAACTCGTAAGACGCATCGTCATTATTAAACCATTACTAAACGTGTAACTATTGGCAGAGAATGATTAAATGCGTACCTAGGAATGTATAACAATTAATAAACTCTGGTAAAGACAGTAGACTCACGCGAAAGATTTCCATGTATAAAATATGGATAGCCACTGTTAGCCACCGTTACCCGTTAAGATGTTAACGGATTGACTCCATTAACGAGCCCAGCCAAGACAATTACTCTAGCTATCTGTTGTAAAAAAAAATCGCTTGCATGTATGGGATATGGGCTACAG
This sequence comes from Thermobia domestica, assembly GCF_964235325.1. Classification (NCBI taxonomy): domain Eukaryota; kingdom Metazoa; phylum Arthropoda; class Insecta; order Zygentoma; family Lepismatidae; genus Thermobia; species Thermobia domestica. The sequence goes on along the minus strand of NC_137462.1, from coordinate 108,896,933 downwards.
AAAATCACCATTAAAGTTGTCGTTATCCGTTAACGGATTGACTCCACTGTCGAACTCGCTCAAGGTAATTGCTGTAGCTATCTGTTGCAAATCATTCTAGCTACCAATTGCAGAAAAAGAATTAAAAAGTTTGCCTGTATGTTTGCAATATGAGCTATAAATAACCACCGTTAGAGTCGTCCTTTTCCGTTAATTCGTTAACAGATTGACTCCATTAACGAACTGGGCCGAGATAATCGTTCTAGCTAACTATCGCAAAAAACAGAATTAAAATATTCGCATTGGTTCAAGTTATTGCGCGAAGTAAGGAACGGATTGTGAACACAATCTTACAAGTCTCACTACCTAATCATAATAAACACTGCATTATAAGCACAAAGGAGAAAGTATATTTTGGAATCTGTATCTCATATTTAAGGATCAAGGGCTGGATGAAAACACTTCTGCTATCCACTGAGTATGGGCCAAATGCATACGCTAAGTGTACTGTAACTTTATCAGTAATTTTCGTAAACTCGCTAGTATGGTATTTCCCGAATAGATCTCTGTGCAAATTATAATACAGTACAATGAAAGTACATAAATAGGAGTAACCGTATTCCAAAATCCCTTCATTGTATGATATGCTACCTTAACTTCATACAAGCAACAGGAAACTTCGATGGAATTGAAACTAGTAGGAATAAGAAAGAAAAATAGTTAGAATTATACGTGCGTCAAAAATTAATTTACCATTTTATCGGTGATCCAACTGCATTTTGTGGATGATTCACCAATATGATATTCCACTCCACAAGCGAAAGGAAACGATAATACACACAGCTGCAGGACATATGTCTATTACTAATTGCTAATGAAAACACAGATAAGTTTATAAGTCTGAAATTGCCAAATAAGAAACAGGCACTCAACAGCATTTGAATTCGTTTGAGAATTTTCATTTTTACATGTTTTTAATATCTCATTTTTAGTAAATCGAAATTTCCTGACTTCTTCAGCATTTCTCGAATTCCATTATATTTTCCGGTTTTCCAGGTTTGTCGCCACATTGCAGACAACAATTATTCACTAACGCTATATCTCGACATTCAAACATAAGCAAGTAAACATACATCATAGTTCAGTCTATCTCCTTAACTATTTACAAGTAACAAGACTAACTTATTTTCTTCTACTGTTGCATTTACATTTTTTATTTAATTCGTCAATATTTCAAAGTTTCAAGTTTCAACACCTTTTGATGCTCCTGAAAGCTTATTTATTTCCAAAGATAACTATCTTTTTTCATCCATTTTATCTTATCTTGGAATCTTCATTGATTCTCTAAGGTGATTATATCTTTTGTAGGCAGCTGTAACGTTTGTTAATATCCCTAATAGAATACTTTCATGCAATCTGATCTGATTTTTCCCTGACTCTTCTGTGGAATATAGTAACTTTCCCGACTAGCCTTAACTTCCCTGATTTTCATGGTCAGTGTGAATCCTGTTCATAATAATTTCATCATCCAGGTAATCTCTGCTTGCTCGGGCAAATTCGGCACTGATGCTGATATTCATCAGGATAGTACGACTGCCTCTTGCACGGTTTATCCCTAGTAAATATGCGGCCTCATGGCTGCTCCCAGATATTAATCGGTAGTTGATACCAAGCGCAAAAAGCTACCTAGAGATGACAAGGGTATGTCGGAAAATATGTTAAAGGGTGATAGTTGTTAAGAACATATTAACTTCCTTTTCCACCCCACCATCCACACCCAAGAAAAAACCATTTAAAAAGCACTGGTGAGATACTCTTGAAAGAACAACATTATGTGGATTTTGTTTTTTATTTAAACAAAATCACGTCAACCTCTCAAAAATGTTTGGTCTTCAGACTGAGAATTAGGCGAAGCACTGCGTCGCTCCGACTTCAAAACTGAATATCTAACTGCTATGCTCTTTCTTCACTACGCCTTAGTTTATGGTTAAGAACTCACTGTGAAAACAAAGACCATTGACGATCCTTGTACCTGGTCTCCATTGATACAAGCTGCAGTAGCTATTGTCATATGTTCATTGATATAAGCACAGAAAGCAAACGAATGAGACGGTAACAGACAAAATAGTTGTACGTACGAGACCGAAGATGTCAGCAGTAGTACCTCTCGAAATGATCTCACTGGAATAAACACATTGGCACTGTAAAGTCATTACTTCTTAATGTTTTATAATCTCATTCTATTAGATGCTTTCCATTTTTACTTCTATAGTTGCGCAAGGGATTTGATTTGTAGTGAGTGCTATGAGAGCCTAAGAGATGGTTGAAGACAGGCGTATAGCACAAGCGGATTATGGCACTTAATACTCATGTTCGAGTGGTATCAGAAATTATTGTCATTTTCAATAGTGTACAAGCACGACAACAGGTTTCCTGAAAAACATGAATCAAACCATGGAAAAGTATGGAATTAAAAAATATTTAGGTACAGCTAACGAGTCTGCAACATTACTTTTAAAACCTTCCTTATGGAACAAAGTGGTGCCAGGAAATCTTATCTTCATAAAACCAAGTTGCAGAAGTGGTCCCGAGCTTGTAACATTGTTACAAAATGTCACAATCCCAAGCTTACAGTATATGATTTCTGTGTCTGTATTTCGCTTTCATTATCCTTTCAAATGAGTTACAATTAAAAATCCCAATATTTGCATGTTACTATTTCTCTTCAAGTACTGCATTTCACTTGTAAAATGTTCAGATATTTGTTGCTATTTCTTCAAATCTGCACCACTCACGATAAAAATTTGTCTATTTGAGGCTGCTATGGCTGTGCTTGAGCGCATACTTCTGGTGCGGGGATCCGGGTTCGATCCCAGCCTACGCCAAGCAAACTTTGTGATGGACAAATATCGTGCACGTAGGTTTTCTCGGGGTACTCCTGCTTCCTCACAGTTTCTTCATTGGACGATTATTATCCATCTCATCATCACCGTCTCCCCTAGCCTATGTATATAATCATAAGATCTTAATATATCAATGTATTAGGCATACTTATAAAGAAAGAAAGAAAAAAAAACTTACAACTAAAAGCTAGCTTTTCAAACAATACAATGGCTACGATCTCGTCATGTTTTCAATTTATATATACTACCCTGACGTAAGTATATAGACATATCCAAAGCACCAGAATTTTGTGGAAGTACGAAAGAATGCGAACGGCAACGTAGGCGATGAAGTGAACATGTAGTACAAGTCGCACCATGGCGCGGAATTCACCAATTGACACAAGTGAAAAGCAGGGGCGGATCCAGGGGGAGAGGCGATCCGGGCAATCGCCCCCCCCCCCCAAAGAGGAAACTTTTTTTATTTTATAACTAACTAACTAACTAAATCTATGGCCTATCGGACCCGAAGGTTCAATGCCGCGTTCACAAAAGCTCTCCACTGACTTCTATCCTTAGCTAACTGCATCCAGTTTCTACTTTGTATTCCAATCTCTGCGAGATCCATCTTAATATTGTCCTCCCATTTGCGCCTAGGTCTTCCTAATGGCCGTTTTCCGATTGGTCTTCCAGTCAAGACTTTGAAAGCGTTTCTACTTTCTTCCATTCTAGCTACATGACCCGCCCACCTAAGCCTCCTAGACTTGACGACCCTAACAATGTTGGGTAGACCATATGTTATGTAGTTCCTCGTTATGAAGTTTCCGCCATTCCCCATTCCCGTTCCTCTTGGGTCCGAATATTCGTCTCAGGATCTTGTTCTCAAATACTTTCAGTCTATGCTCTTCCCTCACAGTAAGTGACCATGCTTCGCACCCATACAGAACAACAGGCATAATTATCGTTTTGTATATATTAAGCTTCAAATTCCTCGACAGAATTCGCGACGACAAGAGATTTTGAACCGAATAGTAACACGAATTCCCTGCTTTTAGTCGACATTTAATTTCTTCGTGAATATGATTTTCCTCTGTTAATATTGATCCTAGATATTTGAAACTATCCACTTTATCAAAAATATTATTTAATATTTTAACGCATCCATAATTTGCTGTAATCCGGTCCCGACGCACTTCCATGTATTTAGTTTTCTCTGCATTTACTTCTTTTTTTATTTTATATATAAATAAAACCCATCCCCGAGACGCTCTTAAAAGTAGCTCTAAGTACCAGTATTACAACCCCCCCCCCCCAGAAGTCCGTCCTGGATCCGCCCCTGGTGAAAAGCTGACGAAATTTACCGAAGGTTGCATAATTGGGCACTGAAAACATAGTAGTCACCCCGTCATTACTAACTCTTAAAGGAATTACAGTACAATTTAAACGGGATGGAAGGTAAGCGTAGGCCCAAGATCGAGTCAACTGAGACCAACGCCACATTTGAATGTACGATCGCCCGGAGGGCAAGCACCCATCCATCCCAATCTGCTAATGATTTCGCAGCTGGGAATGATAAAGCAGCACGAAACGTCCAGCGGTCTTTATATACTGCGAGTATTAAAAATACGAAGAAAGAACACGCTGGTAGCAAAATAACACATAACATGAAGACACAATTGGATCTTCATGTAATGGCTTAATGTAGTAAGCTACGACACTTCTGAAATTAAGTTATGTTTTCCGACGAAGGTAGATGTTGTCAATTCTCGGACAGCGGTTGACAGTGGGTCAAAAGCCATCGACAGACCACCATTTACCAGCATTCCGACAGCATGTGATATACGTATGTGGCATGGTGTGCCGTGTTATTTGGCGGTAATCTTGTTTTGTCGCGACAGGCAGCATACCATTGCACCGAGGTACCTCGAGGTACTGTAAGATGGATTAATAACTTTCTTCGAAAAAAGAATTGCCACGGGCTGCCATAGAATTCATAGATGACAAAGCACCATGTCATAGGCCAAAGCTGACCACCCGCTGGAAGAGGCAAAATGCGGTTCAAACTCTGTAGTGGCCTGGAGACCTCATAGAAAAACGTTTGACATCTTCTACAACTAAAATTGAACAAATCGCCACACAAACATCAGTTACTTTGTGACAAATGGTACTACCTGTCATAAGATGTCACCGACGACTTGCTGAATATCACGCCACGCAGAACTGAAGCTTTACGAACTGGCATATATACTGCTTTGGTCAGTTGGAGTTTTTTTAGCAAAGATATACAAAGGGTACTAGGGAAGTTTTACAATACGACCTTGTTTCTTATACTTTTTCAAAATGCTTTCCTCCACACATTACACATTTTTCCACTCTTCGAAACCAGTCGTCGAAGAAACTGCGATCTTTCAGCAGAGATCTGGGCACACTCATCGTCCCAAGCCCTTGGTAGGGCGTCATCGCTTGTAAAACGCCTTCCTTTCAGTCTGGTCTTCACATGGGGGAACAACGCGAAGTTACAGGGAGGGTACTCTAACAGATTTAGTCCAGTGGTGGCCAAATACTCTGAGCAAACTTTTGAACGGTGCCCTGGAGCGTTAGCATGGTGAAGAAACCATATGTCCATCCTTGGGTTTGGGCGCAACTGTTTGAGAGCTGTAAGAACTTTAGGCAGACATTCATCGGTATACCACTTCCCTGTGACTGTCTTCTGTGTCTCTACGACAACTCGGTTAATAATTACAATTCCTCGCACACTAAAAAAAACCCGCCACCATTCACTTCTTCACTGATGTGGACTTTCGAACACCCACACTTTATTTTGAGGCTTGGTCGAAACGTAATAGTAATAGAGCCAAGTTTCGTCACCTGTCACAATACTGTTCACAGAGGAAGATTTTCCATTTTTAAATTTTTTGAACATTTCACTGCACCATGAAACACGGTCTGCCATCTGCTCGTCGATCAAGTCATGTAGGTACCCAAAAGGTACAAAGCTTTTTAACTCGAAGGGAATCGCAAGGGGACGCGGTGACTCAGTGGTAGTGCGTTCACCTCCGGTGCTTGGGGTCCCTGGTTCGATCCCAGCTCGCGCCGTGTGGACAAACGCCATGCTCGTAGGTTTTCTCGTGGTCCTCCCGTTTCCTCCCACTTTCTTCATTCTATCATTTTCATTCATTTCTCATCATCACCGTCTCTTTTGGCCTAACCGGCATAACCGTGGGACATAAAACTGAAAGATTTAATTTCGAAGGTAATCGTGGAGAATAGCACGAACTGCTGGTACATTAATGCCCAAGCATACCTTTATTTGACAATACCTGTAACCTGTCTATCTGTTTCAAGCATTTTCTTTGCTGTAGCAATGTTCTGTTCAATCACAGATGAAGATGGCCGACCTGGCCTTGGAGCGTCCTCAAGTCTGAAATTTCATTTTTGAAATATTTGGATCCACCTAAATAGCGTTGTACGATGAGGACAATTCTCTCCAAGCACATGAGTCATTTCCTCTAAACATTGATCAACACTTATCTACGTAAAAAATTGTAGCGCAAAATTGCCCGGTATTCAGTTTTTGACCACGACGATATATCCACTTCTTTTCACTAACCAGCTGAAAATCAACTGACACTGAGACAGAGACTAGAGCTTCTACAGTGCACGTTTGGACATGTCTAAACACGGGCTAAATTGCAAACTCTTGTGATGATCCGTTTTCAGGGCTGGATTAATCAACCCAGCAGGAGGCTCGGAGCTAGAAAAAATATGTGGCCCCTAATGACTTCACCTAATCCATTTCTGTGACAGTACAGTGTGAAAGTTAAGGGAATATGTTTAATATTTTTGGTCATATTTTATTTTATGATGATGATTGTATCTTCATTATTCTTTTCAGATAGCCAGTTGAGGTTTTGATCACAGTGGAGGCCCTTGTCCACCTGGAGGCCCGGGGCTAAAGCCCTCCTTAATCCGGCCTTGTCCGTTTTGTTCTATTGCAAAACTTTCCTAGTGCCCTTTGTAATTCATATTTTATAAAATGTTTCAAAATGTCTTAAATGAAATTAAATATCTTCCAGCGTAAAATAAATAGTTTTATTGTTGAAGTATCCACTTCCGATACTTTGTACGTTCAATTACGGGAATTTCCCGAGCATTTCTTTCACGACCTGTTTTTCCTGAAAATGCAAATTTCTTTACTGTGCATTGAAACCCACTAGTACGGAAGTTTGAATTCACCACTTGAAATAGTAAGCGTTAGGTAATCTTCGGAACTCCGACGCTATTGCTGGTGTTGATTCTACAGAACACTTACAGTATTTCAAAAGTAGCAACAAATGACTCAACTAAACTGTTGTTGGAAAAACAAATTTTGAGCTCCCTCGTGACTACGCGGTTAGCGTACGCGCCTTTATCGTGGAAGGCCTGGTTTCGATTCCTGGCGGGAGCTCATGTGGTTCGGATTCCACGTTAATAGGTCCACGTCTCATATAGCCTCGCTCCTGAAAGAACGTTAAAATCAACTCAACTCAAAACCAAATTTTACTGAAAAACACTCGTGTTACCATCAAAGGTAAGAAATAATAGTTTTACTATCGTATTTACATATTTACTGGCACCTATGGCATTAAACCCTTCAAAGATATGAGGGATAACGTACCTCGGCGAGCACACTATTCACGGAAAGTATCTTCTATATATAAAATTGCATATTTTACTTCAAATAGTTTTTAAGTGCATTCAGAACTTTATAAAGGTCTTATGTTGAATGTTGTTGTATACCTGAACGTGAAAGCATCAAAATCGCCCAAAGAAAGTCCAAAATCTGATAAAAAAAATCACTTTCAATGTGATCGCCTTAGTTGTAGGCCTACCGGTACCAATCTATATTATAAAACTGAAAGTGACTATGTTTGTGACTCTTAATCTCTTGAACCTCCCTACTGATCTCGATCAAATTTTCAATGTAGATGCGGTTTTGGTCTGGGAGCGTTTTTAGCTATTTACCTTAACGGTACAACTCAGGGGAGGGGGAGGCGGGGACAAAAAAAAAATAAATAAAATTGAATAACTCTTGAACCACCCGACCGAACTTGATCAAATTTTCAATGCAGATGAGGTTCGAGACTGGGATGATTTTTATCATTTCACTTTGACGGAGCAACGTAGGGAAGGGGATGGAGGGGGAGATACACAAAAACCAATAAACATAAAAATAAAAGTGACTTTGTTCGTGAATTAATTACTTTTGAACCACCCGATCGATGTCAATCAAATTTTCAACATATATGAAGTTCAATCCTGGGAAGTTTTTATCATTTCATTTTGACAGTAGAACTTAGGGGAGAGGGAGGGGAGGAGGAAAATATATGAAAATAAATAAAACTTAATAACTCTTGAACCACCCGACCGATCTCGATCAAACTTTCAACATAGATAAGGTTCGGGCCTGGGATGTTTTCATCATTTCATTTTTACAGTGCAACGGGGGGGGGGGGGGGAAGATATGTAAAAAAGAAAGTAAAAATAAAAGTGACTGTCTTTGTGACTTCATCACGCTTAGACCACCCGACCGATCTTAAAAAAAAAAATCAACATACATGAGGTTTGGACCTGAGGTGGTTTTTATCATATCACTTTAACGGTAGAACTTAGAGGAGGAGAAGGGGAGGGGAGAAATCTATAAAAATAAATGAAACTTAATAACTCTTGAGCCACCAGACCTATCTTGATCAAACTTTCAGCATAGATAAGGTTCGGGCCTGGGATGTTTTTGTTATTTCACTTTTGTGGTGGAACCTAGTGGAGGGGGAGAGGAGATATATATATGTAAAAAGAATAAAAATAAAAGTGACCGTCTTTGTGACTTCATCACGCTTTAACCACAGGACCGATCTTAATCAAATCTTCCATATGGATGAAATTCGAACCTGAGATGGTTTTTATCATATCACTTTGACGGTAGATCTTAGGGGAGGGGAGGGGAGGAGACAAATATATAAAAATAAATAAAACTTAACAACTCTTGAACCACCCACCCGATCTCAATCAATTTTCAACATAGATGACGTTCGAGCTTGGGATAATTTTTATCATTTAATTTTGACGGTGCAATGTAGGGGAGGCGGAGATATATATGTAAAAAAAAAAAAAAAATGAAAATGACTGTCTATGTGACTTCACTCTTGAACCACCTGACCGATCACGATCAAATTTTCAACATAGATGAGGCTCGGGCCTGGGATAGTATTTATCTATTCACTTTGACGATAGAACTTAGGGGAAAAGGTAGGAGGGGAAGATATATAAAAATAAATAAAACTTTACCAACTCTTGAACCACCGGACCGATCTCGATCAAATTTTCAACCTAGATTAAGTTCGAACATGAGATGATTTTTTTCATATCACTTTGACGATGGATTTAAAGGAGGGGAAAGACATTTACAAATGATCGAAAATGACCGATATTAGTGTCGAATCTATAGTTTTTGAGGTCGTTGAGATGAACAGTGACACTTTTCAATCCAAATTGAGCCCCGCAAAAATATATATACAGGGTGTTAATGAAATGAATTCTTTAAGTTTTACGTCCCACGGTTATGCCGGTTAGGCTAAAGGAGACGGTGATGATGAGAGATGAGTGAAATGGTGGAATGAAGAAAGTGGGAGGAAACGGGAGAACCCCGAGAAAACCCACGCACACGGTGTTTGTCCACCACAAAGTTCACTTGGCGGGAGCAGGGTTTGAACCCGAGACCCCTAGCACCAGAGGTGAACGCTCTACCACTGAGCCACCGCGGCCCTGAGGGTGTTAATGAACTATACCGACAAACTGTAAGAGGTGATTCCTCACATCAAAATAAGAAAAGAAGTTCATATGGACCTATGGATAAAAGTGCATAGTTTAAGGGCTAGGGCTGTCCAAAATCGCAAAAAAGCTAGATTTCAACAGGCCCTATTTCGAATTCCAGAATCGGTGATTGGTGGTCCTTATTAGCGTAAAGGAAGTCATGCACATGCAGTCTAAAAATGCACATTTCATTAATGTTTAATGGGTGTAAAGAGTATTTCCTGCAGGGTGAAATTCCAAGACTTGCCATCAACCGAATTTCGAGATATGCTCTGACTTTATGATTGGTCTAAAGTAAACAAACAATAAGTCTTGATAGTAATGAACATGGAATCCTTTGGCGCGATGTCGGAAGTGTTAAGGATCGCCAGCAGCACGGTCTGGAGTACTCGGAAAAAAGCATACTGGGATGTTTTCTTTCATGACTATAAGTGAAAAAACGTGAAATACACCGTGACGAAATACATCGCATCACAGGTTATTCCGAACACAAAAAAAAAAAACATGGAGCTACCGGTTCCTCATACTTCCGACTTCCCTTCGTAGCACTGGATGTCAATTGTTGTCAAGGCTTACCTCCTGCCTACTTTGAACCCTCCTTGAAATTAGGGTAAATCTGAAAACTCTATTGAGAACATATTTGAGAATTATACCCTCTACAAAATACCCTGCACACCCATTGAAAATTGATGAAATATGTACTTTCGGATTGTACCATCCACGGTTTCTGGAATTCGACATAGGGCCTGTTGAAATTTAGTTTTTTCGCGATTTTAGACAGCCCTAGCTCTGAAACTATGCACTTTTACCCATAGGTCCATATGTAAGAATCACCTCTTACAGTTTGTTGCTATAGTTCATTAACACCCTGTCATATTATCTATTATATAAAAGAGAACGCACAAATCCTTTGTTAGCTCATCACGCTAATACGGCTGAACCAATTTCTTTCATTTTTGGGGGGTTATTAGGATTTGGACCCTAGATGGTTTTTATCATATCACTTTAATTTTTAATTACCAGTGTCTTGAGATAATTGACCATTCAAGTGTCCATAACGTACAAATCCTTTGTTAGTTCATCATAGGTATAAAAATAAACGTATTTATATGCAACCCGCATGACCGTGTCACTCGGCGGGTTAACATAAATGACAGGCGCTATAATGTTAACATTTACTGCAATTTGAAAGCGAAAAAGTAAAAATTATCTAAGTAACAAAGTTTATTGCGTTCCGGGGTGACCGCAGCGAAGCGGGGTGAACGCTACTAGTATATATATATATATATATATGTGTGTGTGTGTGTGTGTGTGTGTGTGTACCGTGTACGTATATATACAAAATCAAAATTACCAATATCATCAGTGTCGAATTCGACTTCACACTTTTCGAGGTCGCTGAGATGAACAATGACACTTCCGATGCCGTGGCTCGCAACATAGGGAGTAACATCGAAAATGACCAATATCAAGGAGTGCTTTAGTAATAGTAAAAAGTGACTGACTGGCGAAACATATTACTATTTTTTCTTAATTTAACCCAGCGAAGCGGGTAATTGATGCTAGTAATATACTAACAAAAAGCTCAAAAACCCAAGTGGGTTTTTTCAGGTAGGTCCAACCCGAAAAAAAAACCGCTGGGTCTTTTCGGGCTGGGTCCACTTGGGCAAACCCTGCTACACAGCCAGACATTAAGTGACTTTTGCAACATCAACAAGAAAAAGCTATAGCTATGCTTGTGATTCTCTTATCCTCTCAATAACTTCATCCACAACGTTGTGTTATGTCGCCCGGTGAAAATCTTTTGGAAAGAAATGAAGAGAAAAGTAGTGAAAGAATGTCAATTTTTCTAGTTATTTCTATTGGTAATGCACGACTGTGGCGCATTTCCTTTCCCGTTGCAGTAACATTACTATGATCACGTCATGATTGTAGCTAGTTGAATTTTAGGTAATAGTATACAACAGTGCCTCATGATCTGTGCGCGTGGATACTTCCTACTGTTGCACTACGTATAAAAATGATTTTATTACATTTAGAAGTAGTAAGAAGCATCCACGTGCACGTGACATGCGATATGTGTTTCAAATCCCCCACATATACTCATACACTACGTACAAGGGCACATTATTATTCTTCGCATACCATAAAATACAACGAAACGCAACGCAAACCGACGTACATTTTATTTTATATTACTCAGTAATTAAATGAAAGTCGCATTTTTACCTCATTTTCAAGTTCCTATGTCCTCAATGAATAATCCTTAAAAGACTGCACTTCGTGAGTCCTCGCTAAATGATGAGGCACTCTCGTATACTATATCCGAATTTTAAAACATAACGTATTACTTCAGACTGGAAAACTTTTAACGTATTTTTCAATTACAAAGTAGCTGTAATTTATAAAACTTCTTAATCTAAGCCCTTATTAAAGTTCTTTAATTTATCTATTTCTTCATTCGCTCAGACTATTCAGCAAGTCTCAAACTACAGAACATAAGTAAACAACTGTATCTCAGCACATGCAAGTCAACGAGATTTATTGATTCACAGAAGAAACGAATCGTCGGATACAGCCAATTCCGAATGAAAATATAAAATACAATATTTACGCATTTGATGCATATACCTTACACGTTTGTTCATACTTTAACTATTTACTATTAATGAAAAACAATTCCGGAGCGCTTACCTAAATGCTTCTCTCTCATTTACAATCTTTTCGTCACAGCTGACAACATTTTCCATATATGGTAAGAACGTAACAAAACACACGCAAATTTCGCAATTTGAAGGCATTGATTAAGCAGTTGAGCGGAGCAATAAAATGCCATCAATGCTCAATTTCTAGAAACTATCTGGTGGAAGCTTCATTAATAGCTTCTCCTACATAAAAGTTAAGTTTCATTTAATTATACATCTACAATAACAGACCCATGCTATTGCTAATTAGAATGTTCATTTTCTTGTATTAACTCCAGCTATTAATTGAAAGCGTGTATGCACAGAGAATTGGTATGCGTAAATCCTCAAAAAGCTATCCCGGGCCCACATTCCGTAACGATTCACATGAAGGCTATGCAAAATCTGCGTTTTACTTTGCAATAATAGGCATATCAGTTGTAATTGATTTTTTCGTTGTGTTACGCTCTACAATGATTGATAAAGCTGGTACGGAACATTGTACACCCTAGGAAATAGTGAAATGATGTATATTATATAACTGACATTTGAAGGAACTGCAATACGGATCATAATGGGATTACACTATCTTTTAGTTATTTTTATTTAAAAGAACAGAGTGCGGAATAAATAAATATATATCTCTTTCTTTCTAATATATAAGACGACGCAATATCAACTACGTCAATTTAGTTTGGAAAATTCTTTAAGCTTCGCCCTCTGAAAACAACCCCGTGGCATGTTACTGAGGAATAGTTTATCTGAAGACTAAGGACTTATCTGGATATAGAGCAAATGAAAGGTTTTTGGTATTGTTTTTATTTATTTGAGGACATACTGTAAAACTAAAGGTGTAATAATTTGTTTCTATAACCTATCTTTAAGCAAAGTCACTCTTGCCGTGAAATATTTTAATTACAGCACTCACGACTGAATTAGATGAGCTTGATAAAAATACACAGGGCCTTATCCAGAGTAGGTTTGACGTATGATTAGCGACATATTAAAGGCATATCTACTGCAGGAAACATATGTTAGTCGAACTCTTTAGTATGGCACTAATCACTCGTCAGAACGACTCTGCATAAGGCCCACTATGCCGTCCTAATTTTACGCATACAGAGACAGGCTTAATTCATTATGTTATTATAGTAGTTATTGAACTTCCTTACTGTAATACAATTCCAGATACAAACTAAAAATGACAAATCAAATTTATTACGAATGATCGTTACAAATTAGCTTTGCACTCCACAGCTAACTTATATTGGGTTTCACTCTAAACTCTTAATCAAACAAAATTAATTTCTAATCATAAAGATCACAACTATTTCTAGTATTTATCTGTTTAAACTATGCATAAAGTAAACAGGATAAATACACTATTTTACTTTTACACCACACGCATATTTTAATGTTGAGTTGACTTTAGTTTAGCGTCCCTTTCAGCAGCGAGGCTATATGAGACGTGGACCTACTGATTAACGTGGAATCCGAACCACATGAGCTCCCGCCGGGAATCGAACCCGGGTCTCCCACGCCAAAGGCGCGTACGCTAACCGCTTAGCCACGGAGGAGCTCACGCATATTTTAAGTTTGAATATATGTAAATTTATATTGTAAACTGTAGTGAAATCAACCTAAAATAAATTGTCCCTTAAATACTTATTACTACATTCGAAAAAATGAAATGAAATCTTTCAGTTTTACGGTAATGTCATTCAAGCTAAAAGAAACGGTGAGAATGAATGAAATGATGGAATAAAGAAAGTGGGAGAAATCGAGAAAAGCTCAAGAAAACCGACGCATACAGTGTTGCCAACTACAAATCTCACTTAATGTGAGCTGGGGTTGAACCTGGAATTATACACACCAGTGGTAAAGCCTCCACTACTAATTCACCGCGGCTACTGCAGAGGTTCGAAATAAATATCATCATTCAGAATTGAATGCAAAGCACAAGGAGTTATGTATGTTTTAATTGACAACCGCTAATAAATATTCAAGTAGTACGTGTGCAAAACTCTTGCACATTGATCTTGATCTTGTGCGATTTTTGCAAGTATAGTCTTGGTCAGGGTCTTGAAATCCTGAGCCTCATGCAGTCATTCTGAACTGTGATTAGAGTCATACTAAAGCGTCCGATCAACATATGTTTCCTGCAATAGACTCTAATCATACGTCAAAACGACTCTGCATAAGACGGCCTATGTCTTGGCCCTGGTTTGATCGGGATATCTGGTCTTGGTCATGCATCCAAGACCAGATTCTTGAACTCATCACTAGATATAATTATGTAGTTTTGCACACTATGCCGGGAAAAACAAACATCAACTTAGGAATACCTATGACGTAGACAAATACATTTTTCGAAAGAGAATTCAGACGTACTTCTTCAATTGATATCCCCAAATATTGAAAAGATTTTGGATAAATATTTTAAGGGGCATTCTATATCAATGTTTTACATTTATTTTTGAATTTAAATGTTAAATCTGTATTTTACTAGAAGTCCTAACTGCAAATGTTTACTTATTGATTTTAACATTTGAGCCCAAAATTTCTTCCCTACCCTTATTGGATTTGAAAAATATTTTTCTCTTCTACTCTATTTCAGAGTCTTTCGTCCTACGATTGGAATCGTAGGCTAAAGCCAATGAGTAATAAATTATTATAAGAGATAAATGATAAAAGAACAATATAGTACATAACATTCATACTGAAGTTGGATTCGAACAAACAGATTCTTCCGGGAAGTTTTATCTGGGAAGGCAAAATCGTCATGTGAGAAAGCTACATTGAAAAATTCTTTCTTAAAGCATGTGCACACGAATGACATGCAATCACACTTTAATTTATCTTAGCTCAAGAGGACGATTGAACAATTCCGAGGGTTCTATGCTCTCCCGGAAGTATATCTGGACCCTGGGCAGTAGGGTGCATCGAATTTCCACTTTTTTTGAAATCAGCTTACCCTTAGTGATATTTTTTTGCGAAATGGCCTCCATATAACGTGTAAAAAATTGCAAGTCGATTGGTCAATATCTTTAGGTGCCACCAACGGCCAAAAGTTTTAAAATTTTGTTAAAAAATAAATGTTATTTTTAAAAATGTAAAATATCTAGTTTTATGAAATATGGTTATCCTATGTGGTTTTGTTTGTGTAAAAGGTCAATATTTCACGTGAAAAAAATTTCAGCTTGATGAGTCAAGTCATTCAGGTGCCACCTGTGGCTTAAAATATGGACAAATGTGTCCCTCCTTTTTCATTTTTTAAAAATTAAGTTGCATTGTTTGTGATCCATCTGGATCGTTAATTAGATAAGAAAGATTTTGTTTTACATCTGCAGCTATTTGTTTATTTCCAAACGTTAATGATGGAAATAACCCAGAACTCACCATGAGGAGGTGGCTGTAGTTCGAGTTCCGCCCACCCGTATATACTAATGTTGCATATGGTAGTGCAAGTCATATTGTTACTCTTTTACCTCAAACTGTTTTCCTTTTCTTTTTTGTATTACATTCTGGTATGTATTTTCTTGACTGTAGTGTTGCTAGGACAAATCTATGTCATGCTTCTTGCCCACATACCGTTGATGCCGCTTCTGTCCCCAACTTCACCATTCTTTCTACAGCGCGAGTGTGACAGGGTAAGGATGTAATATATTCATTAGCCATTGGAGCCGTCTTTACATTTTCTCTTAGCTTCTGCAGGTTCAAGTGTTTTGTCAGTGGTGGCTCCGTCAGCGTCATGTTGACCAATTAATCATATCACCAATTAATCATCATACACACGAATGAGCTCCCACTTCGACATTTGATTGAATTTATAGACGGCAAGTCTACTGGACCAAATACATTTAAAGGGCCAATAGGATCAGCACTTTCAATCTGCGAAGAGTTGTCACTCCTGATTTTTCAGCCCGTTCCAGTAGACTGGGATCTCAACTTCACTGAGGATTCATTAAACACGGATCAAAAATATGTGCTGAATATCTGCCAAGCGGTCTTCAGGAGAATGGCCCATTGAGTTAGCTCACATGAAGCCTGGTAAAATTCATCAAGCCAGATGGGTAATTACAGCAAATAGAGTCTTACGTTTGTGCGTAGTAACAAAAGAACCCATGAATGAACTTAAAACCATCGACCAGTACATCCTGATGGTCTACGCGCCACTCTGGTTTGCTGTGATCCGTAATACATCGTGTGCAGAAGAAGCTCGTCATTTGTGGCAACTCATCACGACTTCTTGCCACATGGAAGTGAAATACAGGAAAATAATTGATCCAGTGTCCGTAGAAATGCGTGGTACGGTCATCCTGAGAACCTACTTCTATCAGTGTTGACTGACCAAGATGCTAACGTACGAGAGCTCGGCTGGAGGCGAGTCCTAAAACCAAGACAAACGACCCAATCTGGTGATCTCGTACCGGTACGAGAATTCGTCATCTCTTAAATCAACTTAGAAGCGACAAACTATGTTGATATGATTAATTGGTCAACATGACGCTGACGGAGCCACCACTGACAAAACACTTGAGCCTGCAGAAGCTAAGAGAAAATGTAAAGACGGCTCCAATGGCTGATGAATCTATTACATCCTTACCCTGTCACACTCGCGCGGTAGAAAGAATGGTGAAGTTGGGGACAGAAGCGGCATCAACGGTATGTGGGCAAGAAGCACGACATAGATTTGTCCTATCAACACTACAATCAAGAAAAAAACATACCAGAATGTAATACAAAAAAGAAAAGAAAAACAGTTTGAGGTAAAAGAGTAACAATATGACTTGCACTACCATATGCAACATTAGTATATACGGGTGGGCGGAACTCGAACTACAGCCACCTCCTCATGGTGAGTTCTGGGTTATTTCCATCATTAACGTTTGGAAATAAACAAATAGCTGCAGATGTAAAACAAAATCTTTCTTATCTAATTAACGATCCAGATGAATCACAAACAATGCAACTTAATTTTAAAAAAATGAAAAAGGAGGGACACATTTGTCCATATTTTAAGCCACAGGTGGCACCTGAATGACTTGACTCATCAAGCTGAAATTTTTTTCACGTAAAATATTGACCTTTTACAGAAACAAAACCACATAGGATAGCCATATTTCATAAAACTAGATACTTTACATTTTTTAAAATAACATTTATTTTTTAACAAAATTTTAAAACTTTTGGCCGTTGGTGGCACCTAAAGATATTGACCAATCGACTTGCAATTTTTTACACGTTATATGGAGGCCATTTTGCAAAAAAATATCACTAAGGGTAAGCTGATTTAAAAAAAAGTGGAAATTCGATGCACCCTACTGGGCAGGTCTTGTGATAGCAAATATTATATCTTAGGCCAATCAATACATCTCCCGGGTAAGGACAATTTGTTACTAGATGAAAGTGGGTGAACAGTACGTCAGATAAAATGAATCCAAGAGAAGAATGTTAAAAGAATACGCATTTGTATAAAAAATGTGGCCAGCAAAGGGATCTCATTCACTTGAGAGGTGTGTGTGCGCTATTCCTTATATTGTCCAGCTGCTGTTTTTTTTATATAATATAATTGTTTACTGTATTCAAACTAACAGAATGGCCCGACCTTCGCACTTGAAGGAAAAGTTTATAGTAAATCTTTGAATATATATGTGTTTGAAAAGGAACTCCCTAATTTTAATGTGTCCTAGAATCTGTACAAAGTGACCCACTATTGTAGTTTGTGTTGTTTGATTCATCAACTCCCCAAGTTTGGCTCCTCTGCAGTTGGCAGGTCTGCTTGACCTTGAGACGGCACCAGTGCTGTTTTTCCTTCCGTTTCTTCAGTTCAGCCCTAGCAGGCGTGCAGTGCAGAGCAACTCAGCAACAATGTGCACTCCGCAACAGAAAGCGCAGAGTGTTATTTGGCTTGTGAAAACTGAGTCAGTTATAACAGTGCAACGTAATTTTAGACGTCAGTATGGTGGTGAACCACCTACAGCAAAAACTATCCGTCATCGGCTAAAGTCTTTCAAGGAAACCGGTAGTGTTTTAAAAACAAAATCACCAGGTAGACCGAGAACTTCTGAAGATGTTGAACAGATCCGTGTTTCTTGTGTTCGGAGCCCAAAGAAGTCATTGGCCAGGCGTAGTCTAAAATTAGGAGTGCCTAAAGGTACTATGTATGATATTGTGCGTAAAAGACTTAAGTTGCGCACCTACAAATTGCAACTGTTACATGAAATTAAATCTACTGATGGTGAATACGTGGCTAAAAGTGGAATATCGTCTCGACGTGTGCAGGGCCACAAATGGACCCCACGTTGAAGTCTACCAACATTAAACAAAACTTGAAGGAATTCTCTTTCATGATATGTACTCATTAATGTAAGTTTTAATTCATTTCCCAATTAAATTTATACTTAAAACTACTGAGTTCTTTTTCAAACACCCTATGTCACATTTTGTAAATTTTACAGTACAACAAATTTAAAGTTTGAAGTTATATATTTTTCAAAATGTCATTAGAACGCAATGCTTATTGTTGTTAATATTCATTTTAGTTATATCTTATTGTGATTTGATATTATAACGTATGAAAAATAATATAGTAGTAATACTTTTTTAACAATAAAAAAGTACTGTGCTTTGTTTATCGGACTTATCAGAGTTTTCTCCAAACAATCAGTATTGTCTTGATACTGATGAATATTTTATTCACAAGATTGCTGTAAGAAATATAATAAAAACAAATCTTTGTAACACTTGTACATATTATGAAGTCTTTCCAATGGTGGTTTCTTGATTTACTGTATCTTTGGAAGGTTTGTGTAGTACTCCACTGCCTTTAAAGAGCAGTAGTTTTTCAGTGACTGCAAATCTGCATATTTTTCTTGAGATATCTCCAGGAACCCTAAAAATGATAGGCCTAGGTGAGTTATGCTTTTAAAATTGGTTGAGGTGAAAGCAAGATAGGTTAGAGACAGTATATAGAAGTAGTGCTGTCAATCGGATCGATTCTGACCCGAATCGGGTCAGCTCTTTTCAACTCACTGGTTGGTCAGCTCGGGTCATGGATAGTCAGCTAGGGTCGTGTTACGGGTCAGTCGAGTCAGCTCGGATCGGGTCACATGTCAGGTTGGTTCGAACATTTTTGTTTCGGGTAAGGTTCCGGTCGGATTTTGGGTCAACTTGAACCGACCCAAAACAAAAATGTTTGATCTAACCTGACCCGAACTGACTCGACCGACCCGTAACACGACCCTAGCTGAATCTACTCATGACCCGAGCTGTCCCAACCAGTGGCCCGAAAATAGCTGGCCCAGCTCGAGTCGGAATCGACCCGATTGAGAGCACTGTTATAAGCTAAGTTAAACATTTGTAGGCTAGTTTACGTTAGGGTGGGTTACGTTAGTTATTCTGTAACGTGTAATACGTTAAAACTTGCCATCATAGGCCGTGGATTACCAGTATTTTTCAAATGTTTCGTAAGATCATCAACTTTCCCGCGACCAATACCATGAGGTGAAGCGAATGCAGCTTTACAAACAGTGACCTTCTCTGTCTATCCTTCTTGTACCATCCGCAGTCGGTGTGAATATGATGCATTACAATAAGACGCTTCACTCTCGTTTTTCCTAGGCCTACGCCTCTTCACAGGTACTATTACAATTAGGCCTGACAGGTATATGTTAATTTCATCATTTGACACCATTTCGTTCATTCCTCTAATGATTACTTGTTTTCCTACACCATTAACCTTCTCAAAACGTTGTTTGCAGGTGCACTCTGGGCCGGTCTCATGGCTCTGTCGTTTGTTTTGCATTACATCTCGAATTCTTCCATATGAAGGTTTTTTCTTAGAGTTGAAGGTGGAGCAGATTCTTCTTCACTCAGGGAATCATCCATGCTTTGTTGATCATTACCACCGATCACAACAACTAAAGAAACCCATGTTTTATTGTAAACTTAACGTTAACTAGAGCACGTTTCTGAACGGAGACTGTGAACAAATAATTTCTTAAATGGCCGATATCAATGCTGCCAGTTGTGCAACACAATAATAACCTGGACTTAACAGCGTTTTCCCCAGAAGGTCGTGGACTTAACATATTCTTCCCCAGGATGGGTTTTCTTTACTCGTAAATATTTTCGGACTTACCATAGTGTTCCCCTCGTCATTAAATCAACAGAAACGTCGTTTTCATAGAACAACACTGTATCAAAAACAAAAAATATCGATTTTTGGACTTATCAGTTTCTTCCCCTGGACCCTTCATATATATATATATATATATATATATATATATTCACTCGGCACTGCACAAAGCCCACTCAAATCTTTTCCCGCATCCCATAGTTAGCGGTGAACGTACTTCAATTCATGCAAATTGCTTGCAAATCTCCAAATCCATTTTCTCAGAGACTATTATTATTATTATTATTATTATTATTATTATTATTATTATTATTATTATTATTATTATTATTATTATTATTATTATTATTATTATTTTAGAAAACTTTTTTTTTGCACTCGGAAGCGTCCACGGTTTCTTCAAAATTGATACAAAAAATTCTTAGCATCAAAACGAATTTTTCCAAAAGTCCCCTAAATGTTCTTTCCCCAGTTTTGATACACAAATAAATAGCTACGAGTCAAATATCTCTTTGCAGTCATGACTTAAGTTCAAATCAAGTTTGGCACATTGAGGGAATATAAACAGGAAATTTCGTCTTATGAAATACCAGTTGAAAAGTAAAATAACCAATATCTTTTATAAGCTTAAATGTGGTAAAAATTGAAAGAACTGCAGGTTTATATTTCAAAATTGGTAAGTACAATATTCACTTTCAAAACCTAAAACTTTTTAGTTTTTTTTTTTTTTAAATAAACAGTATCTCTATATGCATACATGTAATAAGAATGGAAACAATTCAAGAGCTTATGTATGCGTATATAGCTTTGCTACATAAAATCTATATATATAAAAGAGAACGTACAAATCCTTTGTCCGCTCATCACGCTAATACGGCTGAACCAATTTCTTTTATTTTTGGGGGGTTATTAGGATTTGGACCCTAGATGGTTTTTATCATATCACTTTAATTTTCAATTACCAGTGTCTTGAGATAATTGACCATTCAGGTGTCCATTACGTACAAATCCTTTGTTAGTTCATCATAGGTATAAAAATAAACGTATTTATATGCAACCCGCATGACCGTGTCACTCGGCGGGTTAACATACATGACAGGCGTTATAATGGTTTTTATCATATCACTTGAAAGCGAAAAAGTAAAAATTATCTAAGTAACAAGTTTATTGCGTTCGGGGGTGACCGCAGCGAAGCGGGGCGGGTTAACATAAATGAGAGGCGATATAATGTTAACATTTACTGCAATCTTCTATGGTTTTTATCATATCACTTGAAAGCGAAAAAGTAAAAATTATCTAAGTAACAAAGTTTATTGCGTTCCGGGGTGACCGCAGCGAAGCGGGGTGAACGCTGCTAGTTATGTAATATGTATCTTTACCCACCAGAAATCACTTATACATGATAATGTATCATTTTATTATATTTTTCGGAAACATAGAAAGGGGAACTTGGATTTACACATAGTTCTTTCCGGTATCACTGGGTTCGAATCTCTTAATAAACAAGCGAAATTCTATAATACTTTGGTTATGTAGGATGTGTGATGATCTGTTATGTCAAACATTCTAATTTTTTGTGCCTTCAGTGAGAAATTTATGACTAAAAGTGAACTAAGAAGCCCTATCCCAAAAGAACAATAATGATCCGTATTTACAGTCTGATGTAGGAGAACACTATGCATTAGGATGTTATCATCTTAGTCGTACACAGCAATAACTTTTACATTGCTGGGGTTCTGACGAACTTTGGATTTCCATGGTGACCCATAATGACGCTAGTCGTTTGATTGCCGTTTCAAAAATTGTGGCTCGTGCGATTTGGATCATATTTCATCCAGCGTAATGATACGCGTAAGAAACCCTCCCCTTCCCTCTCGTAGCGTTCCGAGTGGGAACGAGCATCATCATATTGTAGTCATTTTTGCATTTCTGTAAACGCGGAATGCATCGTGATGCAATTTTTCTTATGTCAAAACATTCCTTCAGAGTGTGAAAAACAGTCGTATGCACTAATATTGTATCTTGGACCAGCTCACGAATAGTATGGCGTCGATCAGTGTCCATAGCGCGGAACGGCATTCATATCTTCTTTACTGACACGGGAACTACCAGGCCATTGCATGTCTTCCACATTTTGGTGTCCATCCTTGAAGACTCGGAATAACCTGCAATGTTCTGTAAGACAATGCAGATTCCCTTCAAGCCTCTTGAAGACCTTAATGACACTTTCGTACTATACAGCCTTTGGAAAATTCCATTTTCATCCAGTTTTGTTGTTCTCGTTTCGAAAAAAATGTGACAACAATAACTTTGACTTATACCTCGTACGTGTGTGTTTGTTTGTGTGTGTGTAACACCGCCCGCTACACGATACTCTGTTCTTTTCGTCTATCATTCTTACCTGCAACGTCGGAAATGACTACATTTGTGTGTAGGTAAGGTAGGTATGTTACTAATAGTCTATGTAGAACAAAGGCCATTATTTAATTCTGTTTTATAGTGTCTCTAAAGCAAAAATGAAATGAAATGAAATCTTGAAGTTTTACGTCCAACGGTTATGCCAGTTAGGCTAAAGGAGACGGTGATGATGAGAAATGAGTGAAATTGTGGAATGAAGAAAGTTGGAGGAAACGGGAGAACCCCCAGAAAAAACCCACGAGCACGGTGTTTGTCCACCACAAAGTCCACACGGTGTGAGCTGGGATCGAACCAGGGACCCCAAGCACCGGAGGTGAACGCTCTACCACTGAGCCACCGCGCCCCCCGTCTCTAAAGCAGTATAAAAATATCAACCCTCGTACATTAACTGCAATAAATATTTCTCTACTCCTACTACTATAGTAATATAATATTAAATATTGGTGCGAAGTTAAACTGAAAGTTTTCATTTCATTTCTAATATTTAGTATAAAAACGTGAGCATGCACGTACGCTGAAATGTATTTCTTGAAAGGTTCAAATCCATTATGAGGATAAAATATATTAAAATTAGTAAAATCACCTCTAAAATTATGCTAAATTTACAGTAATGTCGATATTTCGTTGGAGGTCCTTACCCCAGGACCTACCCTTGCGTACGCCCTTTTGTGGTCAACTAAGAAAAAAATATTAAAAATTGCCAAAGTGGAAACATAAAAAACAAATGCGAACAAATATTCCAACAACTAAACACTTACCCAGCAGCATTCTTGGTGTGCTGGTTAAGACACTAGATTATAGATCCAAAGGACGTCAGTTCGAATCCACTGCAAGAAGTAATTCTTTATATTTGTTAATAATGCATACAGCACGTGAGAGGTGGTAAAAGAGAGCGTATTGCCCGTTTAATATGTTAAGTGGAAACGAGTTTTAAAACAATCCAGTGATATTTATTAGAAAAGTAAAACAATGGAAACGAAGAAGCAGGTATATCTAATCAGGGGTATGTATCAAATAGCGATGACCGGAAAAACGAAATTTCCCGAATTTTGAGAAGTTGAAAATGCGGACCTGGACGCTTATGTTTAGGTTAGGCTTGGTCAATACGTTTAGCTTTGGTGCAGCACAGGCGCAAGAAGGGAGAATGTGAGTAAAAGAGATAAGTAATCAATAAGAGAAAAAAGGGAAAAAAGAGAATGGATAGAGAGAGAAAAAAGGGAAACAGACATGATAAAGAAATTACAAGAAAGACATGAAGAGCGAAAAACGAATGAAGACATTCACACTATATTTACATTATGGTGAAGAACGCACACACTGTTAACTCGGATTCTTGTCATTGATCGCTTAGTGGCAAAATTATTTTCACATTTTCAATGTCTCTGTAATAAGGAAAGAAAAATATGCGTATAAACTTGCTATAATGGGATACTATAGAAATTGAATAAATTATATCTTATTTAACGCAGAAATTGTAGTCGAGAAGTTTAAAGCATGCGGTTATAGTATGACCATGAGTATGGGTTTAATTTTTGTTCTTTATAATTCCAATGACGTTTACATTCAAAATAACATAAATTATGGTGGTATTTGTTCGGATATTCTTGTCTTTCGAAATTAGTGATGAGCAAATGCAAGACCAAGACCAAGACCCGGGTGATCTTCGTCTTGGTCTTGGTCTTGGTCGTGCACTGAAACCATTGGTCTTGGTCTTGCTTGCAAGTCTTTCAAGTCTTGCTTTTAAGAAATCTTTTTTACTCTGGATATAAAAGATAATAAATTCTACAATGCGCCAATAGCAACGGAAATATAATGTATGTTCCGAAATGTAATATAGTTTCCCTTCATGTAAGTATGAGCTCACACTTCACTACTTATGAGATAAATCACAACGTTTCGTAATCTTTTTATATGTTTAACAGATCCAATACTCCACTGGTTCCGAACTGGGGAGACTACCCCTGAGACAGATGAAAGAAAATCAAGACGGCACAGATTACTGAAATACAATGAATTGTAAAATTATTTTTACACTGTAAAGGCGTTATATTCTTTTCTTTTCAACCATGTTAGCTAATCTTTGTATTGTACAAACTTTCAATTAAATATAGAGATTTTGTTTTATTGATTTCAATACGTAGTCTATGGGGTAGGAACATGGACAGCATGCAAAAGCGATGAAAATGGAGACTTTCGAAACGTGGGCATGGAGAAAAAAGCAGAGAATTAGCTCGGAGAAACGAGAAAAGAACGGAAAACGAATGTATTAGAAATAGTAGCAGTAGTGCAGAAAAGAAAAATTTTAGATATAGGGTATAATTAAGAGGAGGAAGAGGAACTGGTTGGGTCATTGGCTGAAGAGGAACTGTATTATAAAGGAAATACTAGAAGGTGTGGTGGAATGAAAGAGAGGGAGGGTACGAAGAAGACTGAAGTTGAAAGAAGATAACTACGTCAAGACGAAGAAACTAGTTGAGAATCATCATACGGTACATCGAGGTTTCTCAGTTGCAACAAGTGACCTGCCATTAATGGCAGAATAGTTATGATGATGATGATGATATATTTAGCAATATTGGCCAAAAAAGAGAGAAAAAATAAAATAATGATTATTATAATCAAACTTCTTAATATTTTAGAATAATTTGAGTAAAAACTGAAAACTACTCAACTATCTATGACTTTTGTGTAAACTCAATTTATATAAATACTTTTGAGCTATATTAGAAATGCAAAATAACGGCATCAAACTCCAAGTTATTTGAAATACTGCACAAAATCACTCTCACTTGTGAATATGGATTATTTGTTGTTGTATAATGTTATATCGTTCAATCCTCGATGTACCGTATACCAAAGGAGGGTAAAGGTTATATTGATAAACAATTATTCGACATATAAGCATCCAGCCATGAAATCATGCTTGCGGTCACATGCACTAGGTTTTCCTCAATGCCATGAAAGTGTCATTTCGATATTAATTTTATGAGCACACATTAAAAATTTCCAACGGATGCTTGAGCCTCGAAGCCAAGGACATACCCATGTAGTCGCCACCTATGGTGTACGGAATTACTGATGTTCAATACTACAAGTACTTTGGTTTTCGAAGAACTCCACTAATATGTTCTGAAATGAAATAAAATATCTAGTTTAACGTCGAGGCTAGTTTAACGATTATGCATCGAGGCTAAGGGAGACGGTGATGATGAAAAATGAAAGAAACGGAGGAATGAAGAAAGTAGGAAACAAGAAAACCCGAGAAAACCCACGCACCCCATGTTTGCCCACCAAAAAACCTCATGTGGCGCAAACTGGGACCGAACCAGGGACCCCATGCACTACAGGTGAACGCTCTACCACTGAGCCGGTACTTATACAAGACTCTTGCGCAAGAGTCTTGGTTTTGATCTTGGTCTTGCAGATATGGTCTTGGTCTTGGTCTTGCATGCAATTCTCTTGCACAAACTGCAAGACCAACTCTTGCTCTTATCACTATTCGAAATAAAGAGAAGAATAAAAGCAATACGCAAAGACAAAAAGTATTATCACTACTAAACATTATCAGTAATAATTTCTACGAAAGATTAAAACAAACAGCTGAGTTCAACCACTCAAACCAATGTCCACTCGCACCAGCACTTAAGTAATTCGTTTAAGTGACAACTAAAAAGTGATTGTGAATATTTATTATTATTGTTGTTGTTACATATTATTATAATTATTATTATTATTATTATCACACTTTTGAATTTTTATGGAGCCTTACTGTATAACACGTTATCATTTCTGTAATTTTCCTGCATTGTATGTTATTTAGTTTCTTAGTGGGCACTAAATTGTCTCCAGGTCATCCAATAAATGGACTTCGGCATGCACTTTGGTGTAAATATCATAACAGGAAGAACATTACCGGTTCGTTCCAGACATCTGGGCTGAACTTAGCAATATTTGGCTTATAACTTTACGTGATTCGATATAGTAGAGGTAACTTGCGGGACTTGTGAGTAATACAGCTACTCAACATAGGTTCAAATCCTTTCCAAGTCAAAGATTTTTTTTTTACAAAATAATCGTGAAGAGTCGAAGACTGACTTCTCATACTAAACGAGCAATCCTTACTAAAATGGAAGCAAAAACCTGTATCATGATAGAGACGATTTACGAATGTTGATCGGGATTTGATTTGATTTGATTTTAAGTTTAACGTCCCGTTCAGCAGCGAGGCTATATGAGACGTGAACCTACTGATTAACATGGAATCCAAACCACATGAACTCCCGCCGGAAATCGAACCATGATGTCCCACGCCATAGCACAAAGGAGCTTAAATGTTGATTGGGAAAGCGTAAGAGAATTACCAGGACATTCGAAACACTTCATTGATCTGTAGTATACACTTTTCGTGTTATCGTTCTCAGAAAGAAATACTACGCCACTTGTTAAACAAATTTTGGCTAGAGCAATACGTGGAGTATTGATATCGTGGTAGACTTAAAAATGGAAATCCAGGACGGACTTCTGGGGGGGGGGGCGGTGGGTTTGTGACACTCCTACTTAGAGCTACTTTTAAGAGCTCCATACTCTTAGATGGATTTTATTTATACATAAAATAAGAAGGTTTCCTCTTCTAGGGGACAATCACCCCCATCGCCCCTATATCAACCCTTGTACCCAGGGACGTAGCTAAGGGGTAGGGATGAGCACGAGTCAACTCGAGTCGAGATTTAAGCGTGTCTTGACTCGTCCCCAGAAAATGTTGTCTCGACTCGAAAATATCTTTCTGTCTCGACTCGACTCGACTCGAATTCGAGTCGAAACAAAACACACGAGTTAAAATATACGCACACAGCAGCCAGAACATTATGATTACCTACCTAATTGTCTGTATGTCCACCTTTGGCACGGATGACAACGGCGATGCATCCTGTAATTAGAAGTATATAAAATACATTGCTCACTTGTGCACGTGTAAACTTTTCTTTGTTTCGACAAAAGCATATTCACAAATTTCCACTTGGGCAGGTAGTCTTCAAGCTTAAATTATCAGTTTTTGAAACCAACCATACATTTACCTCTAATGTTTTAACCCAATATTTAGCACCGTAGTTTCGAGAAACCCTCTCTGATTTTGGATCACCATTGTGTAGTTGGAGTGTGGGAATGATATAAATACAACTCAGGCAGATATCCAGCCTAACTTTACGTCAGTTTTTTCAGGTGAGACCTAAAATTAAAACTTTGTCTCTGTGCTAAAAATTGTTTTAGTAAACAGCCGGAACGCCTTTCCCTAGAATTATTTGGCGGAACACAATGACGTAGAACGAAAAGTTCTAAATTAGTTCTAATATCGTGCTTTAATAGGATATTAATCTGCTTAAAATGGTGCGTTCCGGTCCATTTTAAGCCCCGCTTAGTCAATCTTTCCCTGATCTTTGCCCAATCCCTCACATTGACCTGAGCCTTAAATGTTGTTAAGGAATTACCTGGAACAACCTATCAGCACAATATCCAAATATTCGTTTACCCCATCTCATTAATAGTTTCTTTCAGAAAAAATCTCCAAAGAGGGTATTTTAAAAGTAAAGAAAGGTATTATAGTCAAACATATGTATCTTGATATCCTGATTTTGTCTGAAAATTTGCCTGAAAAGTATTTTGCACTTGAGTGTGTGTGTATGGAGGGGAAAGCCCCGGCTCATCCTCTGATAGAAATACTGGTTACCAATAATACAAGGAAACCCAAATATTAGCCTGTAAATATCATATTTATAATTTTGATTTAATAAGTTAATATTACACTTACTGCTAAATGTAATGATATGGAAGAATTGTTAATGGAACTGTAGCCGCCTTCCTCGAAGTGTTGCTTCTGAATCAAATTTGTCAATAATCTGAGAAATGTTAATGTCGTAAGACCTTTCTATGCACAACACAGCTAAACTACGAAGTCTTTCTTGACTCATAGTGCTACGAACGTATGTTTTTAGCCGTCTCAGGCACCAAAAGGAACGTTCACTGGTTGCGGAACTGACAGGCACGGTTAGAAAAATCTTATAAATTTGGTTCAAGTTCGGGAAGTATTCGTAAAGGTTCAACTTTGAAAACAAATTTAGAAGCGATGAAAAATCATTTTCAGTCTGTCTCTCTGCACACCAATTGGAGAAAACTGTTAACCCTGATGTCAGCTCTACTTTGGGGATTTTGTAGGTGTTGCTGACAATTGTGATACTTTCTGCTGATGGCATGTGCTGATTCAACACCTCGTGGAGGGAATGAAGAACCTGCATATCATTTTCTTTTAACTTATTGCTAATATTTGCCACAAAGATGTCAATAACAGGATAATACACTTCACGTCTGTAATCTTCAGCTGCTGTGTCACACTCGGAAGAAGTATCACCATCATCCAATGCTCGTGGGATTTGTCTTCTTTGTGGAACGTTCGGTGCACTGCACCCCAGCATGGTTTCTGCAATTTCTTCTGTTGCTGTCCACAGCGTATTGAAACTTTTCTCACTCCGGAAGGACTGAAGGCTGCAGATAGTGCCTTGCGACAAATTGATTCGTGTATTCAAGAACACGTCTCATCAGTTTAAGACAAAACAGAAATAAAAAGTCATGAACATTTCTTAACAGGGAATGCGAATCTGGACCGTAAATTTGATAGTGATGTGTTATTTCTTCTAACGTTTAAACTACAGGTCCAAAATGTTCTAAAACTGCACGAATAACTTCCAATTTACAGTTCTATCTAGTGTCGCTCAAAGATTTTAATGTTACCAAATGCTTTAAGTTTTCTCCTTTACCTTGAATATTTTCACAAATAGCGTGCCTTTTTGGCGAATGAAGGAATGCAAACTACTCAAAACACCAAACATGTTTCGAATCGCAGACACTTCTCCGCACATATCAACAATGCATAAATTCAAAATGTGAGTGTAACAATGAATATAAATGGATAAATCATTCACGTCCCTGATCCACTTTGCAACGCCAGAGTACTGACCACGCATAGCGGCTGCATCATCGTAACATTGTCCTCGGATGTTATCTACGCTCAGACCCAGTGATATTACATTTGATAACAGTTTGGACAAACTTTCTCCGTGTTTTTTCTGTCTTGTAAAACCCGATAAAACTTTCGTGAATGTTTAATGTCTCATCACAGTATCGCAAAACAGTTGATACTTGTTAATGTCGCTTCAAATCTTGAGTTTCATCCATGATGATACTATATATACCTGTATTATTCACACGATCAATTATTTTTCCCAGCACATACTCACACATTAAATCTAGAAATTGATTTTGTATTCGGGACTAACGTATCTAAAGGTTTTCTCTTTGTTAACATAATACCGAAAAATCACGTCATTGTCTTTGAATCTTAGCGATAAGAGTTCTAGTAAATTACCTTTATTTTCACTTTCGTTATTTTCCCTATAGCCTCTAAGAGGAACACATTGGCGAGCACAATACAAAATACTATCTAGAAGTGCTTGCAAATATATTATATTGTCCTTAACTATTTGGTTCGTCTGCAAATTTAATTTACGAGCAACTGACCCGTGCAATAGTGTGCGTTTCGGAATTCCGCAGCCTTAGAAATACAAGTCTTATGAGCGTTACTTGCCTCATGAGTACCGAATTTATCTACGACCTTCTTCCAGTTTCGAAAACCCTCCTTAGTGAAGGTGTCTTCAGATTTCGGAATATTTTCGGAGAATGCGCGACAATAAAAGCAAAAAGCACTATCTCGAGAAACGCTATATTCTAACCAACTAAATTGCCTATACCACTCAGATCTGAACCGGTGGTCATTTTTATTGAAGTACGTTTTCCATTGCGGTTGAAAGGGACCTAGATCTACTGTCAGAAATGTCTTTGCCTTTTCACAACCTTTGACTGCATCACGATCTTCTGAAACTTCATCTTCTGACACTGTTTTCACACTAGTACTTGAATTCTTATCTTCTGAAACCCAAGAAATAGATCGTTTAGTCACTATTTCATTATCTCAGCTAGGCTAGCACTGTCAATATTGCTAAGTTTCGGCTTCTTACTAAAATATTCCAACAAATATTTCGATTTTTTTTTTTTTTGAAGCACTGCATATTAGTCACAACAACTTTCTGTGAAACTTAAGAAATGTTTAAGTACCACAGATAAAATATGAGAAAAATGAAACCACTATACACCGATACACGTGAAGGCTATATATACAGAAAAAACTTCAAACGAACTGCTCACTGCAAACACAAACTTCAAAATAAGTCAAGTGTATTATTTTTCGTTTGGGTGCCAGAGTGGCTATTAGTAAAAATAACTCGTTGTTTTAACCGTACAAGTCTCCCTTTTCACTTTACAACAACAGATGAAAGCAATAAAATATCTTTTGTATTTAGGACCACAAAATTTCCGACAAAGAGCCGAATTCTGTATATCTCTGCTTATCCTTATAAAACACACCTTGTATTCCAGACAACAGAACGACCTGTACTTCCTTTGACCATCAACGTACACCGCATCCCCATTCTCCAGCACGCTCAAAGTTCACTGACATTTATTAAGATGGATGAAGCAAAACATTTATTGCAACACATTATCAGATGTGGTTAAAATCAGAGTTCCATTCCCGTTGTTATTCTAGAACTTTTTTCAGACTTAAAGATTGTTTACAGTCGAACATTTTATAATAATATCAGCATAGATAAGACAAACATTTTAATAACTATCCATTGCCTAAGAAACAACCAGAATCAGTAAGGGAGAAGGTGACCATCGCTGAACACGAGCAATTTTTTTTTTTTAGATATAGTTCAATCACGATTTTACACTGGCTCTGTGATCCTCTCCCCCCCAAAAAATGTTCAGAATAAGTCCTATCTTTATTCAAATTACAAGCATTTCTGATGTAGGCCTAACAGAAAAATAAAGAAATTCTGAATTTGAAAATACAGTTTATAAACTATTATTATTACCGTCGTAGAGGAACATGTAATGTATAAAAACGAAAAAAAGCAATAAAATGAGGTGTGGACCAATTCAGATCACATGCATTGAAAGTGAGTGACAATTACCCAGCTAGTAGTAGAGAGGCAGTGTCAGGGCTTAAAGTAAGTCGGAACGCGCCGGCACTGGAAAATCAATCTGCTGTCGTAATTTAGTTCGTGTCCAACACTTGACCACTTTACAAACATTCTGCATTAATTTTTAATTAATATTTTGGTTCCGTCTATCATAGGCACCGACTTGAAGAAAATATTCGGGGTGCCAAACAATGAATAAATGTATAATCATATTCAACCGTTTTCTATAAACTGCTTGATAAAGGCTCCCTTCCTCCCAGATCTCGGTTCGCTGCATCCGCTCCGCTGCGAAATTCATAAGCTAAGTCAAATTTGTCTAAAGGCATTAAAACAAATTCAAGTTCAAATTCTGGGAACTTCGCTGCACCACATTGATCTTCACTTGCCCTATCAATGTTGCCATATTGTTGGAGTTTGAGATTTATATAGATTTTATCAATGGAAGAGTAGTAAGTCAGTGAAAAACGCGAAATTTTACTTATATCAAGTGGTCTTGCCCCCACCAAGCCAAATCTGAAATGACGCTACTGGTTACATGTTTATTTTGCATAATATGTTCCTCGAGGAGAGTTTAAGCTCGGAAACTCCTTTATGTACTACTACCCCTGAAAAAACCTTTAGAGTGGTTTGTTGAAAATCATTGTTGCTGATCAAGTGGACGAAACAGAACATCTTTTTTACCTGGCAACACTAAGTTTAGATGTAGTTGAACCTAGAAATTACGGATGGCAGCACATGAGTACATTGCTTGGAAAAGTCTGAAGCGTGTCTCATGTTGTAGAATTTTACATTTGTGTTTTTATAGATTGTGCCATAGTGAACTTTCGTGTTTTTTATAATGATACTAAATGTTTGGCCAATTTAATACAAGTAATGTCATTTTTTGACATTGCTTGTGTGAAGCTACAAGATGTAAGTAGGCTACATAAATCTGTTAGTCATTTGTTTTCTTTTGAAAATTTTGAGAATAAATAATGTTACCGTTAATTTAAAATATCCCGGAGTGTTGCACACTGATTATAAATATGATAATTTTATAACTATATGAGTATAGAAATAATTTTGAAAAATCAAGGATAAGTTCAATGCAATAACTATTGTTCTTCACTTTTTTCGTTGAAATTGTCCCGAGTTTTAGGGCGCCCTGTGGGATTTGATATTTTAAAAATTTTAGAAAAGTCCAGAAGTTAGTTTAATTTGTCAAATTTTGCAGTATTTTGTGTATTATATCATTTGAAACAGCTCTGGATTTTATACACCATAACGTTCTAAAAAATGGAGTTTATTGTCTAAGTATGAGAGCTGTAATCAAAAAGTTGGCATGTATGAATAATAACATTTAAGTCGACGTTAATTGAGTGGTATTAACCCTGGATTACCAACTTTATTTTGTGTCTATGTGGTTACAAACCATTCGTAAGTTTTACGTCTCAATTTTAGTCTTTATTATCGACAATAATATGGGATGCCTTTGGAATACTTTATTGAACAAGTACATGTAAAAAGTTACGTATATAACTTGCTAGCAGTATACTTGACTTGCAGGTGTGACGTCATGAAGAAATAGTTACATTTAGGTGGATAAATTGTTTTATAGATATTACAATAATAGATAGCTAAAGTAAAAGGACCAAGTCAACTAAAATACGTATCATTTTGCATATAAACTTCGAAAAAAGTAATTACGTGAAAACTTGTAAGTTGTCATTCCAAACCTTTTCAGTTTTTCTCATCACTCACTACGCAACACACAACTCTAGTTTCAGCACAAGTCGCCTTCCTCCAGTGCTTACAAAAGTGTGTTGTCATTCCCCTTTTCAGTGACGGTCAGTGAAAGCAAGTTTTTCTTATTCCTTGTGGCAGGTTTGCCACAAGGTTAGTGATATTAGAAGATATCTCATCCAATAACCTTATTTGATTATTTTCACGTTCTTCCTCATTGTTACCCATAGTTTTTCCACCAACGAAGACAAGAAATAGTTGTTACACAACTCTTTGCACTGTTATTGTTCAAAAAACACTCATTTGATGTTAAAAACAAGAAAGTAGATTTGTTAAAATTTGTATTTAAAAAAAAAAGTAACAAACCTTTCGTAAAAATGACGAGTAGACCTTCAAAATATGCATGATAAAACCGACTGACACGGCTGTAAAACCAAAACTAGCCTCTGCTGTAAGAGCTTAGGAAGGCATTGGGAAAGAGGGCGGCCGTGCATTCGCGGTTCAGCGAATTCAACAATGTTGAACATGCTGTTCCGTAAAATTTTAATGTTAAAAATATAAGCTAACCCAACCCTACCCTACTTATTCCTACATTGTGTCATGTCAACAACGTGACAAAATCACTTGTTCTGCATGAAGTGCACTCTTAACGTTGCATTCGTTTTGCATTTATTTTCCCACAATATTTAATGTTGTGTCCCGTAAGTAGCCAGAAATCATTGCATTTGTTTTACCACAATGGTAGTTCTGGATCCGAATTATGTCCCAGTGCAAAGTTTCTGATGTCATACCGTAATGGATGACATTACATTGCAACGAAATTTTACGTATGTTCATATATCAGTTTGTGTTTCATTCTGTTGCTTACAGAAATTGGCTCCTTATAAATATCTTTTCATGAAGGGTATTGAATTTTGCCTTCAGATTTTCCGAAATGTGGTGTGCCAGAACTTGACCAGTATCCGATTAGTCCGTAATTTTACAATTCGTGACGATGTCTATTGAAACTGTGTTGTCTTCTGACTATTAAAGCATTTTATTCTATTCTGTTCTTTTCTGTGAAATCCGTTAACTGGTAATTTAAGGGAAGTTTCACGTTCCTTTTATTATGTGAAAACATCTGAGATTTCTTCATCCTTAATGATTTTTAGAGGTGTTTAAGTTTGTGACGAATATATGAAAGGTGAGTTTCAACTCTCTTTTTCACCCCCTTTAGGACGCCTGTTTGACTCGAAACAAGATAGAAGTCCAACTCGACTCATTGTTTCATGAAATCATTTTACACGGGTTGGCCGTTGTTGTTCGTTATAATCTAACCATTTGTTTCAATGCATTTCAATCCAAGTGTAGAAGTATTGGTAAATATCTAAGTTAACACGGAGCAGGACCAGTTTAACCACTTTATAAATTCAAAACAGGAAATTAAAATATTACTTTTTAAATTTTTTTATTTATTATTATTATTATTTTTTTATTTTTTATTTTATTTATTTATTATTATTATTATTATTATTATTATTATTATTATTATTATTATTATTATTATTATTATTATTATTATTTTTTTTTTTTTTTTGTAAGGCAGAATTTTGGAAAACCCTGGGAGAAGTCTCAACTTACTTTCAGTTAGTATTTTAGTATATATCAAGTTCCATTTGACGGATGGCAGTTAGTATCTCTCCCGACTCGTTTCATGTCTCCAAAACCGAGTACCTTGTCTATGTCTAAATTGTGATAAAGGTAGAAAACAACGAGCCCTACGGGGCTTCTAACCCCCTTCGCTCGCTCAGCTATACTTTGTGAAGTATATAACACTAGAGATGTGCAAAATTGGGGGAGAAACTAAAGGCTTTTCCATTTACCCAACTTAGAGGGCTTAATAAACACATTTTTGTCGTGTAAGTTTTGGACCCCTTCCCCGTTAAGAGTGGAACTTTCAAAGATAAATTCACATACGCAATTAAGTTTTCAGGAAGTATACCTATGCACTCGTATTACTAAAGAAGCGATTGTAGAACAAACTTACATTAATGAAAAACTCTTAGTAAATAACATCAGTTGTCCATTGTTGCCGTATCAAGAAGAGGAAAATTATTCTAGGTCGTGTCGCTCTTTATTACTGTGTGTAAGAAAAAAATATTTGTTACTTCAAGACTAGTACATGTTTTGCCTAATTTAGAGACATTATAATTTGCAGTTTCTCTAGGGAATAAATACTTCCTGTGTAGTCATTATGTGTCTATGCCTATTTCGAAGAGGTTCAGTTACCAATACGGCGTAAAATGTTCCAAGCTCAGCGTGCAAGTCTTCTCAACTCAAATCTCATGTGAGTAGTCTTATATTCTGCTATATTTGCACCATGTACGAAATTTACATATTTTAAGTACGAAAAAAGAGAAGTTCACTTCAGAATTAAAACACTGAAGATCAACACAAAGCCGGAAAAACTTTTCGAAATGCGCGATTGAATTTTCTGTTAGTAAATTTGATTTTTTTCAGATGAAATCCAGGATTTTAAAATGAGACAATCTAATGCAATACATTCAGCATTTATAGTAGAAAAGGTAATACAAATTTTGAAGACGCACACATGTCTTTTCGCCGTTTCAGAAGAAAACAGTACAACGTTGAAATTTAAGTTAAAGGTTCAATTTAGAATGCAAAAATACTAAAATATATAAAAGTAAACAAGGAAACCTGTCTACACGAATAAAAGTGACTATCTGTCCCACTGCATTGTAGCCTTATGTCCTGATCTGGTTCTGTATGAGTTTTGCTTCAGTCTAGTTTGGATTTCACCTAAAATACTATGAAAAGTCACTTGCCGTATAGAAGTAAGTTTGTTGATTTCTGATTACTTTTGCAAAGCGACATACAGTTGTAACGACTTTTACATGAACGGAATAAACGGAATGTGAAGATAAAGACTAAAACACCATTTGTTCATATTAGTCCAGCACCTGACTAAATTGTTCATCTTGGCTCGGAGACCTGGGGACACCTATTACGAACATACCGCCGGCTGATTATATTTGTTTTGCTCTTTGTTAACTAACCTCCTTCCTGCCTTTTCAACATTTGGTAATGTCTTCGACAAAGGGTAATATTCGGGTTTTAAGCATATTTATTGTTTTTGAAGTAAGTATTTAAAAAAAAAAAAAAATTGCTTATATACTTATTGACTGTCGATGCAGAAGTTATGTACTGAATCAAATAATCTTGAATTTTCATCTTCAGATTATCATGCTTAATATTTTGTACAATAGGTCATTCAGTATGGAAACTTATGTGCTGCCTCTAGAAATTGACCAGTAGATCAAGAGAAGAACAATGTTAAAAAGCGAAAAAGTAGATGAAGAGGAGATGGAGTTTCCGGCAGTGCCTCGTGTGCTAGATGGCGATGATTGGACTTACACTATGAGGCGGAATATGCAAGAGATCATACCTGGTCTGTTTCTGGGCCCATATTCTGCTGCGATGAAGTCCAAGGTAAGTGGAATATTCATCTAAATCTTCTGTCGCCATTAAGAATGTAAAGGGGATATTGGTTCTTTCGAGGGCCAGGCCAAAATACTTGCTGAAAGGAATGTTTTTTAAATTTATTTCTTTAGGACAAAAAAAAAAAAATCCAAAATTAACACCGAAAACCGGAATTCGGATAAAGAACGGGATACTATTATCTCACATTTCATGAACAGGTTTAAATAGAAGAATTTTGTTTTACGTATCTTTATTGTGGGGAATTTGTGATAAATATAAGTCAATAATTACTATATTACTAATTTTTTGATTACACTGAAGTTTCTTTACGCAAGTTGTTAATTATGTATGTGCAGGGTGGCGACAAATCTGGAAAACCAGGAAATGTCAGGGAATTTCGATTTACTAAAATAATATTTTAGAGACGCTTAAAAATGAAAATTTTAAGGCTTATTTCAAATGTGGTAGAGTGCTTATATTTTAATTAGCAACTTCAAACTTAGAAACTTACCTGTGCTCTCAAATAACCTTACCCTTTGTTGGTGCAAACTCATGTTCTGTAGTTGTGCACATTATCTTTTGCTTTCGATTGTGCAGTGGAATATTATATTGGTGAATCCTCCATTAAATGCAGTTGATTCAACGATCCAATGGAAAATTCATTTTTGACGCATATATATATATATATATATATATATATATATATATATATATACACCATTAATTTCGATTCAGTTAGTATTTCCTGTCCTGAGGGTAGCTTATCACACAAATGAAAGAATTTTGGAATACAGTTATTCGTATTTGAACTTCGGTATCTTTATTGTAATATATTTTAATTCTCAAAGAGGTTTATTTCGGAAGTGCATAAGTATTTATAAAAGTTGCGCATCAGCGTATGTAAGCATGAGATTCGTCTATAGATACCAAAGTGTACTTTCTATTGCATGTTTATAATGCAATATTTATTCAGTTTTAGTTTGGCATCCCTTTCAGCAGCGCGGCTATGTAAAACGTGGACCTACTTATTAGCGTGGAATCCGAACCACATGAGCTTCTGCGGGGAATCGAACCCGGATTCCAATATTTATTAATTGTTATACATTTATAGGTACATATTTCATCATCCTCCTTCAATAGTTAGGATATTTGTAACGATTTGTTAATTATGCTGTTGCTATAAGTTACATTCTGACATTAAAAATGATTCAGCAATTTGCGGATAATAATTTTCTTGCTTTAATAATTCTTTGAGCCAAATTTTT
Organism: Thermobia domestica; assembly: GCF_964235325.1. Lineage (NCBI taxonomy): Eukaryota > Metazoa > Arthropoda > Insecta > Zygentoma > Lepismatidae > Thermobia > Thermobia domestica. Next base: position 108,858,422 of record NC_137462.1, on the reverse strand, counting down.
GTATGCTTTTAATGCATAGTCATGCTTTTTGAATACAAAATGTTCAGAGTTGTCCAAAACTTTTTTTTGGGGGGGGGGGGGGGATCCAGCTATTGAGAGAGAGAGGCACAGAAACAGTTCTAGGGGTTGGAGGATGTCTCTCATGGTGAAACTCCGTTTAGCACCCCTCTCGAAAAATAAATAACAAGGATTTTATTTCTTTATTTAGCAATTCGCAGTGAAATGAGATAGAAGAAAAGGGACGGCCAGATTTTGCGATTCAGATCATCATAAAATAATAATAATAATAATTTGTAGTACAGTACACTGTTTGCAGTACACTGTGGAAGTAACGAAGTTTCATGATGTTCAGTTCTTGTTGTAATTTTGGCATTTTACCTTTGATGTAGGAAATCATGTTCCTATATTACTGCTCTATACCATGTAAAACTGCCGAGTAATTCGTGAGTGTAGTGTAGGCAAAAAACTCCAGGCATTATTCTTGTTTTGTTGCTAGGAACTGAAAGAAAGGAATGGGAAAGTGTACGACCAGTAACTGGTATACACCGAAGTCATCTTTGGTTTTCGAAAGATGATAAAGTTTTTATGGCAGTAAGAGACCACTGTCAAGTTATTCTCCGTACTTCTTCCAATAACAAACTTCTACTATTAAAGGTATAGATTTAAGGAGTCGGCAAAGAGGAAATTTTGTTACCTGCATATACGATAACCAGTGAGGGGTAGCAGGAATAACAACAATAAAGCATAAATTGCGTGAAATTGAAGTTCTGTTCATGCTGCCACATAGACATCAACAGGGTACAGGTTTCCGGCAGAGTATTGTTAATAATAATAATAATAATAATGTAACTAAGTGTTTTGATCGACAGTGTGCTACGTGTTGTTAATGCAGCTACATGTATCGGAGTGTCTGCACGGTTACGTGCTATTAACGAAGAAGACATTAAGCAGACAAAGTCTTGTTGTTTCGACGGTTGTCAGTTGGGAAAAGAAAATTTACTTACTTCAAATGGCTGTAATTAAATCGTGAAGCACTGGTCGATAACGATCTTTGGTGTGTTTATTATTACAAGGGTTTTGTTGAGATAATGGTGCCCAAAAATAGAATGTTTTGAGAATTTGACAATTTCTCGAATTTGCTTCAAGAAAACGGTTTGCAGTTCCCCACAGAGGCGATAAAAGAATTGTGTTAGAAAAGGGGTAAATTAGATCTTTCAAACTATGAAAACAATATTTTAAAATTTGTACCGGAAATGCACGATAAAATAGCAAACATTGTCTTTTCCGATAAACTAACGTTAATTTGTTGTTTAATTTTTAAAAGAGATATGTATGAAAACCAAATTATAATAAAATATAACAAGAGTTATAACTCTACCATTCTCCGTGGCTGAATGATGGGGCTCCGAATTTGACAATTTTCCATGCTGGCTTCAATTCATAAATTGTACTTGCCGTCTTTGATGATAAATTATTTTACTTTTTTTTTTAGAAAACAAAGCAGTATCGGTCCATTAAAAACAAAATATAGTTTCCATTAGATAAGTGAACAAAATCGGAGATGATTATATAGTACATACTTTTTTTTTTTTTTTCGCCTGAGTTAAAGTGGATGTTCCCTTTCGTGTTTGAATCTTAATGATTTTGCATGGCCCGATGCTTCAGTGAATCGCATGGAATCACTTTTAGTTGAACTAGTTTAAAAATAATTGGTTAGATGGCAATAGGACAAATAGAGTAGTGAGGCAGTTCAAAGAGTTGTGTTCGGATCCAAATTGTAAAACCTGTGTACAATTCAGTACTTCTTAAGGTGGCCTTGAGATACTATCCATAAGAAAATCCAGAATTCATTATGTACGAAATTCTCACACTCATTTTACAGAAGCAACATATCCACGACGAGAAAAAGAAACAAAAATAAGCAGAAGACAATGAATAAGACATTCTGAACGAACTTGAAGCTATGAAGAATAAAATAATGGGAGATATGCGCAATATTGAGGAAGTAATAAAGCGTTTGGAGGAGTGAAATGAATTGCATAGTACTATTGATATTTTTTCTAAATATATGTTGTTAATATACCGCAGCCAGTTTCGTGTACAGGATGGGCCATAAGTCCCTTACCACCCCTTGTAAAATTCGTGTTCGTGGAAATTAGTAAACAGCAACCATGTAATAACATAGTAGGCCAAGGGGGAAGTCGGATTGTGATGGTGACCACGATGGCGGCCATCTTGAATTCACGTCAAGATTTTTAAATGGGAACATGGTCATGCGGCACATCATTTTAGGCTAGAATTTAAAAACAAACACAATGGTGAAATCGGTTTGTTGATATCTTAATTTGTTCAAAAGTTACAGGCATTTCAAATTGCTAATTTTACCGTACTGTTTCTGTTGTTGCAGGTGAATAATTATGCCGCTAACGACAGCAGAGAGGAAGGAGTTGATCAGGGCATGGGGAGGAAGGAGTGCAAGGGCCGTAGCAGCTGAATTCAATGCCAGGCACCCAGATCGACATCCTGTGTCCCATGTTGGTGTCGCCCAACTCTTCCAGAAATTCATGAATACTGCTTCCATAGCAGATAAACCCAGGTGTGGAAGACCCACGACCGAAACAGATGAAGCCACATCAGTAGCAGTGCTGGCATCATTTGCTATATCACCACACCACAGTACCCGTCGTCTGTCCATGCAATGTGGTGTCAGCCATACATCCATCAGACGTATCTTACAGAAAAGCAAGTGGCATCCGTACAAATTGTAACTTCAACATCATCTATCTGAAGATGACCCTGATCGTTGTGTGGAATTTTGCGACTGGGCCCTTGCACAGTTGCAAACGAACCCCACATTCCACACACAAATTTTATTTTCCGATGAGGGAAATTTTTATGTCACTGGGGAAGTGAATAAGCAAAACTCGCTATTGGTCCCCGATAAATCCTCAGAGGGTTGACCCTTGCAAAATGGTAGGTACAGGCAAATGAATGGTGTGGTGTAGTCTATGGTAGTCCATTCATCATTCATCGCACCCTCACTGCTGAACGGTATTTGGACATGTTGCGGGATCTCACCCTCCCTTCCATATTGTCCGAGGACGGCACATTTCCACTCTTTTTCCAGCAGGATGGTGCCCCTCCGCATTATGGATTACAGGTCCGTACCTATCTGGTTGAACAATTTCCTGGACGTTGGATTGGGCGCCGTGACCCCATTGAATGGCCAGCACGATCACCAGATCTTCGCCCTTGGATTTTTATCTGTGGGGTCATCTGAAGGCAAAGGTATACGCCTAAAAGATCCGGGATCTTGAACACCTGGAAGAACGCATATTTGCAGCCTGTGCCTATATTTCACCAGAAACTCTTTTGAGGGTCATGGACATATGGGTTGAACGACTTGCCTTGTGCATAGCTCGGGATGAAGGCCACGTAGAGCATGTGCTCCTCCATGCGTGACAGGTAAAATTAGCAATTTGAAATGCCTGTAACTTTTGAACAAATTAAGATATCAACAAACCGATTTCGCCATTGTGTTTGTCTTTAAATTCTAGCCTAAAATGATGTGCCACATGACCATGTTCCCGTTTAAAAATCTTGACGTGAATTCAAGATGGCCGCCATCTTGGTCACCATTACAATCCGACTTCCCCCTCAGCCTACAATGTTACTACATGGTTGTTGTTCACTATTTTCATACGAATACTGATTTTACAAGGGGTGGTAAGGGACTTATGGCCAATTGTATTCATCTGCCATTTTTCAGTGTGTGTCTCACGGTGACCTTTTCCTTTCATATGATACTAAAATTACAGATTCAAGTTTCAGAGATGTTTAATTCATGCTTTGCACAAGAATTTGTATTAGGTAAGTCTTTTGTAATTTCATAATAAAATACACGCATTTGTTTTTATATTATTCATTTTTCTGGTTGATTAGGGAAAAAGTATATTACTTATGTATCATCGTTGTCATGCTATTTTGGTTTTGTTTTCCCGTGAACATGGCTAATTACATGTAAGGTAAAATTTCAAAAAATGTTCTGGAAAACACAAAAGTCAGGGAATTGTTTTCCGTAATTTTTGTCGCCACCCTGGTTTTACATTCAATGAGAACTTCAGTTATGCTTGAAATTAGGTACTGTAAGTTGTTGCCAAATCCAGGCGCACACAATTATTGCTTCTATGGGACCCCTCTAAGCAAATACAGGAAGAAACAATACTCGAGTCTGCAAATAGATAAGATTAATGTCGGTGAATCTGGATGTTTTTATTAAAGCAGTTAGTGACGAAATTCCAATCTTTGTGTTGCTTTGATCCAGGTTGTGTGTTGGATTTTTGGGTGTAATATAAAATGACTCAAAAATGTTTCCAATGCGTTTTTGATATGCTACTTTATTCTCATACTAGTTTTTATTTTAGTAACATCAATATGTAAGCCATCACACTGACGTATAGCGTGATGAAGTTCGATCACTAACAAAACAGTTCTTAAAACCCAGTATAATATTTCTCAGTATTTTTTGGTAATTTATAAGTAACTTGAAAGCCCCATATTTCTTACAGTGTTTATATATATATATATATATATATATATATATATATATAAATTAAAGGACTATTTAGCCACAACGGAAGGTAAAGACAATAGCTATTAGACTTGACTTAGTGGATTACGAACGCCAAATACATGCTTTCTTAATGTATTCAGAGTATTCCGAGTATATCTATTTCTCTCACCTAATTCGAATGTAGTTTTCAGTTGATTTCTCATGTCTCCCTGGGAGAGAGCAATCTACACGCGTAGAAAGAAGTTAGCTTTAATGAGCAGTCTCTTGTGTGTATATAACTTAGATGATGTCGATTTCCTGTACAGTTTAGAGACTAATTATTATTTTGTCGGCTAGACATTAAATCTTAAAGAATTCAAACTATTATTATTATTTAGATAGATCGTGGATTTAATCTTGCATGTATTTGAAAAGAGCACTTTTAGATATTATTAGGAAGAGAAACTGGTTGGGACATTGCCTAAGAAGAGATTGTATCATGAGGGACGTCCTAGAGGGTATGGTGGCGGGAAAGAGAGGAAGCGTGCGAAGGAGACTACAATTAATGGATGATAGAAAAACAGAAAGATCATACGCGAAGACGAAGAAGTTAGCGGAGGACCGTGGAGCATGGAAACTTCTCAGCTGCGGCAAGTGACCTGCCAATAAAGGCAGAATACCTATGATGATGATGATGATGATGATGTATTTGATTTAGTTCATAAATAAGATTGTCATTTATCTTCAGTATTATAGACTATTAATTGAAATGTCCGTCCTTTGCGTGGAGAAATAGGTTTGTGGAAGTTATTTGAACTGCCTTTCTTCCGTAGGATACACATTTCAATGAAAGGTCACTGACAATGACTTAGTTGTCCTCTTGTCCAGTGTGTTTGAGTGACATAAACTGATTTCTATTTTCTTTTCTTTACTTCTTTACGAAGTTTACACTTACCTTACTCATGTTTTCCTAATCCCGGGATCCGTTTTCGGGATCCATCTATCTTCGTGAAGGAAACTGGGGAGTCACGTGAAAAAAGCCATGATAACCAGTAGATCCACAAAGTTCCTGGTACGACTGTTACAGGCAGGGTGACACGACGCGCATACTACGTGTTCGTCGCTAGGTTGGACGGAGTTCTGCCAGTTGCTAACAGATGGCGTAGAGCAGGCTCAGGCCAATAAAGCCTGTCACGTCAATGATTTACTGTAGTTTTTTTTTTTTCAGTTTTATTTAGACATAATAAAAATTCTTGACATGTTTCTTAGGCTATCTTGATAGCGACAAACTCAACACTTTGTACTCACTCATATGCATCAACTCCCAACCGCTATTAGCTTCTTAGTTAATAATTTAGTTGCGTATTTAAAAGGGAATCACAAGTACAGTTGGTTATGGTATAATTAATGGCATTAAAATTCTAGAAGTAAAGTTAAAATGTATTTAAAAAATGATTGCTGTGCAATTCAAATAAACAAAATGAACCCGTTGTCGTTAAAATTTACCACATTGTTAGCATTGGAATGCCGTTGCTAGGGGCGTTTTCTTCCAATAGGAAACCCTCTTCGGAAAACTAACGTGACAAAAACCCAAGTTAGCCTATACTTCATATATGTACAAAAAATCATCAAAAACAGTGCAGAGGTCTAGGAGGAGTTAGCTGCCAAACATCTTAGGTTCATTTTTATTGATACAGATGTCATCAACTGTTCTATAGTATTTAATGAATTTTAACCCCCCCCCTTTTTTTTTTTTTAATGTAATATTACGGTGTAAATTAGTAAGGGGGAAGTGGCTTCCCATATATTTATATGCTTTGGCCTCGAGGCTAAAGTAATTGGTGTGTAAACATGTCCAAAATTTTGGTTATTCACATATTTCCAGATCGTTAAACTTATTCAACAATTCAGCGAAATTCTTGTATCCGTCAGATATTTATTGATAGATGTCAAAATGAGTTTTTTATCGGAATTTCCTCCTTTTCTATGTTGAATCTGTATCTATATCCTAATCTGTAGCCTTGGTACATAATCATGGAATTTGGCATATAACCTTATAAGTTTATAATTTCAATGGTAACTTTACAAATGTATTTCAATGGTGAACTCAGTTCTACATTGGATGTATTGTTACAACAGAAGTTCTTGTGCCGAGTATTGGCAATACTAGGTAGATCAAAAGAAGACTTGTTCGAGTATAAAATATTTACATTAACAAGAGCTTAAATCTCGTCATTTTTCAATCGGGGAACACGAAAAAAATTTCAAAATGAAATTTTGAGACGTGAAAAACCTTTCATGTAAATTTCTCAGAGCTATGTGAGAAGACAATGGAGATTTCTCAAACAGTTTAGTAAATTAAAATCCATTTAGACGCAGTAAGTTGTTATACCTTTTACAAATTATATACATATGCGTCAAATCAAATTCGTATTGCTATAAACAGTACTCGCAGCAGCGAAGTAATCAGACAAACACAACTTATGTCTCAGAGTCTGGAAAACATGGAAAACCTGGAAAAGTCATGGAATATTCTGTATATTCTGGAAATTTTTGGTAAAGTTAGTTTAATTCATTGCTTTTACATTTTCTCTGCACAAGGTTTGGAAAACAACTTTTCACTAGAGCAGAAGTCATCATACAATGAAAGACTTCTGAAAGGAGTTGGCAACTCTTGCATCTGGAGCTCGTGGTTTCTGATGTTCACGTTAAAATAAAAAAAAGTATCTTCGTGTCCAGGGGTGTAGCTAGGCTATTGCAACCGGTGACCTCCAATAAAGTCCTAAATAACACTTGTTTTTATCTTGTTGATTTTAATGTAGCGATAAGTTAGAACCTAACTATGTGCGGTTAACTCTAATTTATAATATAATGCGTACCTACGTTAGTTAGATTTAAAACTCGTATTCCATTTCCTCCATATTCTGTTTTCAGTGCAGTTTGGCGTTCCGAGTGTGTTTTGTGATGTTTATTATTATTTTGCAGTCAGTTTCTGTGAATATTTTTGGTATGCTTGTACCTTTTTAATAAGACATTTTTTCTAGCGAGTGGTCATATTTTTATAGAAAATATGAATGTAGTAGACAGAGCTCAGCGATTAATACCACACTTGAAGAAGTGTGTCGATTCAGTTTCAGGTAGTAATGGTGAAATACTTAAATTTCTAAAGACCCTTATGATTAGATTTGTTGAAAGAATCCATTGTGAAGGAATTAGCAAGTTCTGTACATCTGTTGAAAGTTTACCTAGAAGATGGTAGTAAGAATCTGTGTTCGGCTAAGCAGGTTGATGTCGGATGTGCAACACGTACAGCATTAAAATTAAAGAAGTTATCTGAAGTGGATATTCTTCGTTTTCGGAGGGATTGTTTGTATATTTTAACAGGTTTTTGTAAGAAGATTCTCTGTAAATTGCCATTGTAATACAGACTTACTTATGGTGCTCTATGACTTTCTTCCGATTCAGTTTTAAACAAGAGACTTGGGGAGAAAAAAAAAATAACCGTAGCCACTGGCGCAAATTCCGGGGGGATGAGAGGGACCTGTTCCCCCAATAATCCGATTTGAAATGTGATTTTTGGCGAGAAATGTGATGTTTTGTACTCGATTACCACAAAGGAAAGTGTGATGAAATTGATGTCTCCCCAGAATAAGCTTCAAATCTGCCCGCATCCCAATGTTGAAGATAATTCTGTTCCTCCCTGATCCTCTACAAGCAGAGGTGTTCAACTTGGAACAGTGGGCGGGCCAATAACAGAGCACAAAATGGCGTCGCGGGCCTCACTGTAGGTATATCATTTTTACGACAATTGAATAGTATAGTATTAAATGACGGAACATGTTCATCGTAATTTACATCACAATAACACAAAACAACTGGTAACCAAAATATTTACTCACTAAAGAGGAGCAGAATAATGTATTTAGAACTTTGTCGGTACATCTGGCAATCTTTATACCGAGGGAAATTTCCCCCAAGTACCTGCGCTTACCAAGTGCTTGTCTTCAGGGTGTTACCACGTTTCGCACTATGTGATCGATGGAAAATTTGCAGTTCACTCTTAACAGGTTTTGTAAAAAAGAAAAATTATAATTATTATTGTTTTCAATAACTGGCCAGTTGGCCGGAAGACAGGGTTAGGCGGGCCGCACATGGCCCGCGGGCCGGTTGTTGCACACGGCTGATCAAGCATTGTTTTTCTTCATAAACATTTTGAACGTCGCTTTTACACACACACACACACACACACACACATATATATATATATATATATATATATATATATATATATATATATATATATATATATATATATATATATATATATATATATATATATATATATATATATGGGAACGATCTTACCCGTCCCTCCCCAGTGTTGAAGACAGATTTGCGCTGCTGACCGTAACATTGGAAGTGTTTGTAGAGAATCATCATGTCTGGCCATGCTACTGATGAAATAAAACAATTCTACAATGAAATTTGTACTCAGGATTCAGTTATCACAAGAATGAAGAATTTTGACGTGAGTAAAGATCGTTTAAATCACTTGTGGTTCTTCATTCTTGAAAATGCTAACACCAACAACAACGTTTCAGCGTTCGTTAAGAAATTTCTAATGTTATCACGTAGAAACGCTTCCATTGAACGCAGTTTCTCATTGAATAAGTTTCTTGTGGATAATCTATACGAAAAGTATTTAGTTTTGGAGAGAATAGTACATGACGCTATCACGTTCCACGGAGGTGTTTAGGCAATGCCAATCTCATAACAATTAATTCATGCAGCAAGAAATGCAGCTGCCAAATGGAAAGAGGCTTTCAGAAGGAAACAGACAACAACTGAGGCAGAGAAAAATCATTTGAAAGAAAGAAAGAGAGCAACTGCAGAGTTGGAAGAAATGCAGCAAATCAACGAAGTTGATGAGCATATGAAAAGTCTTCAGAGAAAATCCAGTAACGTGATCATAATTTAAAATCTCATGTAGATTTTAGTGTTCTAGATTATTAAAAATATTCTGTATTTAGTATTTTACATAAAAATACTAAATATAGAATGCTTTTGTAATCTAGAATACTAAAATCCACAATGTTTGTCAGTATTTGTATCTCGCAACATTCTTGTTAGTATCCATATATATCTGAGTGTATTGTCGTGTATGTATTAGCCCTACTTCATGTCCTGGAATCATAAAAAGTCTAATAGAAGTAAATTATTTGAATAGTCCAGTTCATGTAACTGAGTGTACTTCACAAGTACGTGGTAAGAAATGTAAAATCTTTATACACATTTTTGTGTATTATTATGTATGTTTCGTCATTCACACTTTTTGAATAGAAACAAGGAGCGGAGAGAGGTGGCTATAAGGGGAGATGGGAGGCCATCAAAAAATACATTGTATTTAACAATATTGTTCTTGCCAGGAATAAATAGGTAATTACTTAAGCATTGTTCATATTTTTATAATAGCTGTCGCAACTAAGAGAAAAGATTTTTTTTAAAAAAAGTTATTACAGAATAGCGGTTACTTCACTAAAATTTAGTCTGGAAAATTTTGTTTTGGTCTCGAAAACCTGGAAAAGTCAGGGAATTTTGTTAGTCTGAAACAGTAGACACCCTGCTCAAATAAACCAATAAGGAGCAACAAACTTAATGAGACTTCATGCATATACAATAAAATTTCCCTGAATAAGTATATCTTCAAGCAAACTACTCCTCATCATGTCCGCTTTTTGCTGGAATGGAATTATACTAAGTTGGAAATTGGACTACAGATTCTTCAGAACAGCTATTTACAAATGAATAACCATTCTCCTATTGACCAGCATACTTGGTGTAACTTGTGTGAAATGTTTTAAGAATGTCATCCAGATGACACCAAATTTTGCCATTACAATTAAATTATATTTGGATAATACGTATAGATAGGTAAAAACAAAAAAGACTATATATTCCGTACTTGTGGTTTAGTCTTGGAATCCAGCTGTCTTGGAGGTAAGATGTGTGTGGTACTCTTTCATAATGGTTCGTACTAATCGGAATCTCTCAACAGCGCCAGATTCAAGTTTTAATTTGGTTTAAAACTAACGTAAATAGTAGGTATCGTCCTTCGTAGTTTCGGTATTGTATCCTGAAGGTAACATAACTTCAGGAAATCAAACACCATACGCCCTTAACTACGTAACTTGTACCTTCTGTATATTAAAACCGGGAACTTTGAATCAGAAGTTGTGATTGTCGTGGAAGAATACTTAGAATTCTGTATAATATTTTCAGTTTTTATTGATTTCTTTTCTTTTTTTCAGTTAGATACATTGTTGCAACATGGGATAACGCATATTATTTGCGTTAGGCAGGATATTGAATCGCACTTCATCCGACCGAACTTCCCGGATCGTTTCAAGTAAGTATATGATTATCAGTTATAATATAAACCATGTGCAATATTATATTAAAAAGACAGACCGCAGTTTCTCAGTAATATAACGCTCACCTCTAGTGCGTGGAGTCCTTGGTCCAATCCCAGCTCGCGCCAAGTGAACTTTGTGGTGGACAAACATCATGTGCGTGGGTCTTTCCAAGGTTTTCCCGTTTCCTCCTTTCTTTCACCACTTCCTTCATTTCTTATCATCTAGCAGCCGTAACCGTGGGATTTAAAATTTACAGATTTAATTTCATTATTAAAAAGACATTTAGACAACATCTGAATGTACTGAATTTGCCCCTACAAAATATTAAAGGTGTTTAAAAATTTTTATTAGACTTCGAATTTTCGCTAACAACTATTAACATTGTCAAAACTTAGGTAAGGAAAGGTACTTCTTGGAAATCGAATATTTATAAACATATTCTGTGTAGCAGTAAGATGATTATATATATCCAGTTTCACTTGATCAATGTTATGTTTCATCTTTTTCACGTTCCGAAAGGCCGATATTAGGGCATCGTTGTATGTGACATCTCGAATATATTTTTTCAGTTAGTGAGTGTGATTCTTTCTATCATGCCTATATAAGTGTCTTTGCGTGTACATGAGACTTGATAGATACATGTGGAATTATTAAACGGATTAGCAAACGCACTTTTTTAAAATAACGTGTTAAATTTTTCGCTAACGCTGTGGTGAAGCACTCCTGATCCTCTTTTGGGAGCACTAATGCTGTTAAAATTGTTTCCATTCGAACAAGGAGATCAAAGTTAAATTCGAACAGATATATTTTGGACAAAAGTTGGATTAACATTGTCATCTTCATCACCATCATCACGAATCCCTGAAGAACAAATTATATATTCTGTGGAGCAGTACATTTTTTATTTATTTATTTATTTATAAGTAATCAGATTTCATACATCCTATCCCCGCGAATCTATCAAAGTTTTGACAATGCTGATAATTATCAGTGAAAATTCGGTTTTTAAACATATTGAATAATACATTTTTTAAATTTCTTGAAAGTATATGATTAATTTCAAGTTAGTTTCATTGAATTTAGCTAGTAATTTAATAATAATTTAGTAACTGGATGCTAGCTTACAGTAGGAAAAGGTTTATAGTGATATATATTTCAAGTACAATAATAAGCCTACACAGCAAAAATAAGTGAGCTTCATAAGGTAATTGTTTATCAGTCTGTATTATTACTGTTGTGCTTTTGTGACTCTCCTTTATTACCTATGTTTCAAGAGAGATCAGGTCAAACATTAAGGAGCAGTATTTTTAGTGCCAAACTTGAAATACATAGATAAAAACATATATGCGTCTAGAATATCGTAGATCCCAAGATCCGAGACACCCAAGCTCTTTCTCAAGTATATCAGGCTTAGTGGACCTTGTTGATAAAGTCCGTTTTGTGGGCATATGCTACATACGTACAGCCGATTGGACTTTTTCAGCACAATTGGGATATTAGTAGATGAAGCCACTGGTCATTCCGAATTCTTTGCTAAATGCGTGTGACAGAGATGGATGCTGATGAAACAGTTACAAGTTGTTTCTGTTGAAAAGCAGCGAGTCGGTAAAGCGCATATGGCTCTGCGGATCTGCATAAGCAGGGTACACTCTCTTGTGATTTACTTGCACCAATTTGATGTGATTTTTTTTTTATCGTAAAAATTAGACATATTGCTCCTGACTATATTACAGCCCGTATTAATCCTGTTAAAATTATTCGAATATTTTGTCTTCTGTTATTGAGATATCAAATATTCGTTATCCGAATAATTGTGCGAACAGTTATTCGAAAAATTAATTTTGTTCGAATAACAAATATCCGAAGAATCCATTATTCGAATTTTTACAGCACTAGCTTCGTATTACTTCCTTCATGGCAACGGCAGTGAAACCAGTCCGTTGTATGATACAAATTACTTGTCATCTACGAGAAGAGAAAGAGAATGCATTACTCTCTGATTTGTCATCTTACTTCACTCGATTAAATTATTTACCGTAGGTTTAGTTAAAGCTTCCAGCCTAGTAGGAGTTTAAAGGTAATGCAGGACTTGTATTAAAGGCTTATTGCGCGTATTTGATGAAAAAGTGGAGAGGAATTTTGTAGGATCATACTTATAAATTAAAGGTTGTTGAAACCGAAAGTACAGTGCTCGTATATGCAGTGCTCGGAAGTTACAAATCACATTGTTTTTTAACTACAAATTCCATTGTTTATTATTATTATTATTATTATTATTATTATTATTATTATTATTATTATTATTATCGTTTACCCTTTGTAATGTTGATTGTAGCATAGTGTCTTTTTTGGTCACTTGGATCCATGAAGTACTGCAGTCTTCTTCATACCTGAAACTACTATTATCTTGAACCAACTGGAATCATTACTCACCAGACCATTGGTGCAGGTAGTAAGATTACGAATCCAAGCGAAGCACTGTCGGTTGTGACATGGCAGCAACAGAAGCACTCTGGTGGGTCTTCTGTTCCTATTTCTTATGGGCACTAATAAATTCCCCTTCATCTTACTGGATATGGGTCCTGTATCTCCGGCATTCATTCGTACCTTCTCGTAAGTCAATGTCGCTCATACATAGGACAATTATAGCAAGACGCCGTTATCGCGATCGTGTTGAGAATCGGCGGTTGATCAATGTGTTGTGATCCATGCTTTCTATACGGTATTCTTGATTCACGTGTATACCATGGATCGCGAAAGTCTCAGTCTTGACACAGCGTCTGAAGTGAAATGTCACATCCTTCTGGTACACACTATCATGGCCCACCATACTGCGTTAATTCACTACTTCTGCTATGAATGTCAGTCAGTGTTCACTTTCATTTAATGTAGTCGAATTGATACACATCTGTGCATTTGTATGACATATACCTGTCGTGGTGCGACTTTCAATGGTACATACTCTTTTTGACTTGTGTCTTTATTATTATTAATAAGGATTATTACTTGCAGGTATCTAATTTTGAATGTTGCCGATTGCGTCACAGAGAACATCATTCGACACTTTTCTAAAGTAAGACAGTTTATTGATGAGTGCATGACAATGGGAGGCAAGGTGCTTGTACACGGAAATGCAGGCATATCGAGAAGCGCTGCTTTGGTCCTTGGATACATTATGGAGAAGTATGGTCTTTCATGCAAGTAAGTTTTTATTATGTTTATACGTGATAGTACTACTACTACTCAATTTGTGATTGTAATAATTTTACGTACCTTTACCTAATTTTATTTGGATCCTTATTTCGATCACTTTACACCTTTTAAAACTTAAATCTAGTGGAAATTAACATGTTGCTTATTTGGTCTTTTCCTCACACACTATATTCCACTGGAAACAACTTCTCAAAGTCTCTGCAACAATCCCTGAGAACTTCAACACACTCACGGAAAATGCACTTATAGATTAATCAAGGAAAATAACGATTTTAGCACTCTCCATTGTAATTCAAATAAACACAAGTACAATAATCTAAGTAAATAAAACTACGTAAAGGTATGTAAAATTATTTTCTTTATTGTTCATAATTTGCGTATAAAATATGAAAACTGCACCGTAATTGAAGGAAAGTAAAATCGTGTATTACACCATTCGGAATTACCATCTCAGAAACGCACAATTAAATTAAACTAAAGGTAGATAAGGACCAAGCTTATATACGTTATTTGTATTATCTTGCTCCCAATACGTCGTGTTTACAGCTGAAAGCTTTTATTAACCTTTGATCGTACCTACTACAGATAATAAAATTTCCCGAAATATTTAAAATTAGTGCGTCAGAAGTAGTAAAATTCTAACAAGCTTTATAAAATTAGAAATTTTAGTAATTGGAAACATTGAAATTACAGATTCGAAAATTAGCGGTATGTTCTCCATGACTATTGGTGGTGTTATTTTTACATTCTTTAAAAAAAATTCTCATCAATGTATCTTAACTCTTACTGGCATGAGAAGAATATAACTAGTGTAAAGTAATATTTTTTTCTTTGAAAAAGTTGTTTCAGGGAAAAGCTTCCAAAAGTAAATGAAAACGTAATATTGGGAGAAAGGAAATACAAATAACATACACAAGTACTTCTTATTTTATTTTTAAATAAGACGAAGAACATTAATTGGATAAACTAACGATAATACTGTAATTCACGGTATTAATAATGAAATATGACACAGGTTTTTAGTTGAAAACCGAAAATTTCTCCGGGTAGAAATAGGAAACTACGAACATGAGTGAATCCTTCCTCCCACTGTGTTATCTGTATGTCTTCCTCTTTGTATTGTATTGCAAGTTCAGTAAATGTTAAATAGTTATTTTGTAATTTGTTCTTTTTCTTTGTGGAAAAGAAAAGAGATGTTCGAAGGTAATTTTGCACTTTCCCCCCTAATCGTTCATGTCAATGTTAAAGAAGTATGTCCGTTCATATCTTCACTTACATTTAGTATCTTTTAAGAATGATATTCCAAGTACATAGTAATTAAATATGCAATAAACTTAAAAGTTTGAGATCCTGACCCGTGGGAATAAAGTTTGTGAATTAGTCTTAATTAGTGGATTATTGTATTTCCTTTTTTCTGATATCAGTGTATTCCTTATTATTCTTTCCTCATAGGCGCAGTTGCATTTATGATGATAAAGGATTATATATAATATTAACACAATGGACTCACGGTTCAGAGAACCCTCAATTCGAGAAAATATCTTTTGGCGTGGGAGACCCGGGTTCGATTCCCGGCGGAGCTCATATGGTTCGGATTCCACGTTAATCAGTAGATGCCGTTTCATATAGCATCGCTGCTGAAAGGGAAGTTAAACTCGAAATCAACTCAACTCGAGAAAAAATCAATTTACCAACGAATTTTGAGAACAGTTTTTCCATGCTCCCAGCAGTGTTTTTGTGCGGTCTGTTGTAAACGTTATGTCAGAGTGTTTTCTTCAAAAAATACTTTTTGTTCTGTTTTGTACTTATTATTATTATTTTTTTAAGCCCTGTTTCTGTTTTGTTTTTAATTTAACACGTTGACTGCCAGAGCGAAATCGGTTAAGGTTCATCGTGGGGCCATTTTTATTGGAGGAAAATACGTAACAAAATGATCAAACAATTTCTATGAAAAAACTGTCAGAAACCGCAAACCAAGGATGCCGAATATCTTTCGGAGGCCGAATTTATTTAACCATTTAAAACTTGTGCGTGTGCATCACCGGTGATTCACACGGCTTCAAAAACAAGGATGCAAAGCCTGTGAATCACATTTGATGCACATTGCTCCGTAGAACATCCACTGTGAATCACCGTTGATGCATATGGCGGTCAACGTGTTAATGCTACTCTTTTGTGTTTAAAAGGGATAATGTTATTTTCATTCTATATTCTTCATTAAAGAAAAATACTTGAAAGTGTTTTTTTTAAATAAATAATAAAAAAAACTACTGTTTTTCTGTAACTAGAACTGATCAGTTACATTTATGTTGATTTGAATGGGAAAAATAATTTCAATTCACGAATACCGTTACGGAACGTGCTAAGTTCGTGACTGTTCACTGTATTAAAAAAAAAAATAATAAAAAAAATGTGTATCTTTGTTTTTCTAATAGAATTATTTATTTGTTTGTGTTTTAGGGACGCCTTCGCTATAGTGCAGCAAAGGAGGTTCTGTATTAATCCTAACGAGGGTTTCATGCAACAACTAAAAGAGTATGAACCTATATATAAAGCTCTTAGAACTCTTCAAAACGGTCAGTGCTCTAAAGAAAAAGGAATGTTCAAAAGACGAATTGATGAGTTAGATGATTACTCTGAGAACCCAGAACCAATGGATGACTGTAGCTGATGCAGATTAAAAGTTTCAAGTGTGTGCCTTCCATGACATTTTTCTCATCCCTTCTTCGACGTAGTTGTTTCTTTCAGAATAAGTGAACGGAAACAGACAGTTGTGAATTCGTGTGGTTTTTCCAGTGTTTATAAAAATGTGCTCATCTTTACTGTCATCATCACCACCATCATCATTAGTGAGCGAAAGACTGTTGGCTTCATAGCTATTGTTATGTGTTCAAGACGCTTCTTTTTTATAAGATCAGGAAAGACTGATACGTTCAGAAGAAACACTGTTCACTCTTCATCTATATATAAAATGTTATTGCCATCATCAAAGATTATCATGATATTTCGATAATATTAAACAAGTTACACATTTTCAAGAGAATACAACAATTAAATTTCAGTCATGTGTGTACTAAATTCGCTGTTTAGTACATATTTTTATTAAAATTTATATTTTTCATTAAACTTGTGTTTTATTCAAATGTGAGAGGGGATTTGTCGTTAAGAAGAAAATATTTAAACAGTTCAATTATTTTGTGCAATATTGTACCAAAATCCACAATTTTGAATATTTCAAACCGGGACACCAATCTCAGACTATATATAAGGTCAGGTCTCCTACTTATTTGATGAGTCAATTAATTACATGTTTTTTACGGTTACTACTCACAATTTGCCAGTTCATTGTATACATATTTAACACAAATGTGGGGGCGCGGTGGCTCAGTGGTAGAACGTTCACCTCCGGTGCTTGGGGTCCCTGGTTCTATCACAGCTCGCGCCGTGAGGACTTTGTGGTGGACAAAGACCGTACTCGTGGGTTTTCTCGGGGTTCTCCCGTTTCCTCCCACTTTTTTCATTCCACCATTTCATTCATTTCTCATAATTACCGTCTCCTTTAGCCTAACCGGCATAACCGTGGGACGTAAAACTCAAAGATTTCATTTCTTTTTTTTTTCTTTCTTTTTTCTTTTCTTTTTTTAACACAAATGAAGCCCCAGAAGGGATGCATAAAGAATGTGAAAAGGTAATGTAAGGAAAGCTGCCTGGCACCCCTTATTCCAAATTCCGATTTGTGTTTAACAAATCCTAAATTTTGCGCCAATTACGACACTCTCTCCCATTTATGATTGAAAAGAGACTTTTATCTTTGTTGTGTCATCACCTGTCAGAAACACTATCAGAAAATGCCACTAAAAGACATACAAATTTAGCATTTAGCAAGAAAAAAATACATTTTCGCTAAATTCAGAACGATAAATAAAAACTAGATATCTTGAAAGACTTACACAGACTCTCCAAAAGTTTGGCACAAAACAAAATCCAGTATCAAAATTAGTGATGAGCGCAAGAGTCTTGCTCTTGCAGTTTGTGCAAGTGTCTTGCATACAAGATCAAGACCAAGAATAAGATTCTTGCACAAGTACCGGCTCAGTGGTAGAGCATTCACCTATGGTACATGGCGTCCCTGGTTCGATCCCAGCTTGCACCATGTGAGCTTTTAGGGGGCAAAAACCATGCGCGTGGGTTTTCCTGTTTCCTCTTACTTTCTTCATTCCACCATTTCATTCATTTCTTATCACAGTCTCCCTTATCCTCGGTGCATAATCGTGGGACGTTAAACTAGATATTTCATTTCATTTCAAAACTAAAGAGAAATGTAGCATTGAACATTGGTAATTCCGTACACCATAGGTGCCGACTACATGGGTATGACTTTGGCTCCGAGACTCAAATATCCGTTGGAAATTTTTAATGTGTGCTCATAAAATTAATGTTTAAATAACATTTTCATGACATGGACAAAAACTTGTGCATGTGACCACAAGCTTGATTTCATACGTTCAATAATTATTTATCAATATAACTTTTAGCCTCCTTAGGTATACTGCACATCGAGGATTGAGCGATATATTATACAACAATAAATAATCAAGAAGTGAAAGTGATTTTGTACAGTTATTTTAAATAACTGGAGTTTTTAGCCGTTATTTTGTATTTTTAATATTGATCAAAAGTATTTGTATAAATTGAGTTTACACGAAAGATATAGACAGTTGAGTCGTTTTCAGTTTTCACTCAAATTATCCAAAAATATTAGGAGGTTTGATTATAATCATTATTATTTTAATTTTTTCTCTCGCTTTTTTGGCCAATATTGCTAAACATATCATCATCATCATAGTTATTCTGCCATTATTGCTGCTTTCTGCATTTGAGAAGCTTCGATGTACGGTGGTGCTTAGCTAGTCTCTTCGTCTTGATGCAACAATTTTCTGTGTTAATACTTTCTTTCAACTAGTCCCCTTCTTTCCCTCCCTCTCTTTCCTTCCACCCCCTCATAATACAGTTCCTCCTCCTCCTCTTAATTACATCTGAAAGTCCTCTTTTCTCCCCTACTGCTACTATTTCTAACATCTCATTCGTGTTCCGTTCAACCCAGCTAATTCTCTGCTTTTTTCAACATGCCTACGTTTCGAAAGCCTCCATTTTTTTTTTTTTTTTTTTTTTTTATCGCTTTTGCGTAATGTCCACGTTTCTACCCCATAGAGCACATATTAGAATCAGTAAAACAAAATGTCAGTATTTAATTGGAAGTTTGTTCAATGCAAAAATTAGCTAATCGTGGTTGAAAAGAAAAAATCTGACACCTTTAGAGTATAAAAATAATTTTGCAATTCATGGTATGTCGATAATCTGTGGCGTCTTTATTTTCTTTCATGTGTCTCAGGGGTAACCTCCCCAGTTTGGGAATCAGTGGAGTATTGGATCTTTTAAAAAATATAAAAAGATTACGAAACGTAGAGAAGCGTGGGCTTTCATTGAAAAAAATAAAGATCATCCCCTATATTGTACACTATCATCATACTTATACCAAAGTAAACAATATTACATTTAGTAACGTACATTGTATTTTCGTTACTATTGGCGCATTGTAGAATTTATCATCCCTTATATCGAGAGTAAAATTTACCTATGAAAAACATAAGATTTCTAAAAGCAAGACTTGCAGCAAGACCAAGACCACCCGGGTCTTGGTCTTGGCCTTGGTCTTGCATTGGCTCATCACTAATCAAAATTAAACAAGACACATACATTTAATTCCATTTTTTTGCATTAGAGTAAGCTGTTACAGAATTTTAGCCTGAAAATTTTATCATATAAAGGAAAAATATCCAAAATTATTGAATGCTTCCACATCTTTAGAAATATTTATCGAAATATGGGAAAGTACTTTAAAGAAAACCCAGTTCTCAGAAGAAATTGTGCTTAAGAAAACGGCAGACAGGACATCATAGTTTAAATGCGGTTAACATGCAACGACTGAGAGCAGTATCATCATTGTTGATTAAAGTTCCAACAATGAAGCAGTCCTGCACAGCCGATTGAAGTATAAAATAACTAGTAGAAAGCCCGTCATAGGAAAAAAAATGTTCTTTTCTATTGAAAGCGATATTCAAGAAATCATTTACGTAACATATGCCCCCCTTTTAAAATCCTTTTTTCTTGCCCTGCAAGAAACCCTTAGGACAAAAGAATGGATGTGATTTCAAACTCCCTGTTGTTTGTTTAGTAAAATTAATTGGCTACAAATTAACCGAAAACCTTCCGTTTTTAGGTGAGACATACTACTACTTGCAGTTTTTTTTCAATCTGAAGACGGAAAACCGGGACAACCAGGCGTCCCGAAAGCCTTTTTCGGGACAGTTAATTTTTTCATTGAAAACCGGGACGTCTGGCAACCCTAGACATGAATGAATTACAAGACTAAAGAGCTTCGTAATTTTCATTGTGTAATATTGCATATTTCCATTTCGCGTTATACTACATCTCTATTACAGTCAAAATCTCTTGGTAATTTCTTCCCACAATCATTACGCATTTTAAGCCCACAAATGCTGTTAAAATTGAGTTGTTCCTAATAAATAAATAAATTTACTTAGGTAAAAGGACTTCAAATTATTCATGACATTCTACCAAAAAAGTTTCGACATTTATGATCTCAGATTTCAATTGAAACTTGTGCTGTTCTTCCATCGGGGAGATATATGAAGTCAGCGATAATTATCAACTGCTCTTCAAAATTTTCACTGAACTTTTCGATGTTTTCAAAATCTAGATTTATTTCAGTAAATAGCGTTACAGAAAAAAAAAATGTAAGCAAATTAGGAATGTAACTTCGTATGTTACATATGGGACAAAAGCTAAAAATTATTGGATGTACAATGTATTATTCCGATCTATTTTATTCAACTTTCGAACAGTGTAACTCCTTTACTTTTCGTCAGTTTTACGTTAAATGGGAATGGTTTTATGAGGGTAAATTGAATGAAAAGAAAGACTTGGAAGCTCAAAATACAGAAATTGGACGTTTTCTTTCGTTTGAATAATTATGGTACATGAAAAATGAAGTATATAAAGTCAGGTTGTGTAAGCAGTAGTAAGTAAGCCTTTGGAAGTCTTTTATTATTATTATTATTTGAAAAGAACATTGTGAAACCACTGCGCCATTTTGTTCGATGACGACCTAACATATTTTTCGGCAACACCATAATCCTCTCGCTATACAACTTCTGTGGTTTCTGCTCAAAAAATTGTGGCATTTCAGCTAAGTTCTCTCAATTTCTGACGGGTCTGTAAAGATGTGTGTGGTCTGGTGGTGTCAGTGTGGTATATGACACCCTTTCTGTTGACTAATTCCGCCCGTTTCTTTTAATCGCTAGGTGCTTTCGCGCTAATTGTCGACAGTACAGGTCTGAGTCGATCATTCTGCCCGGTGGGAACATCTACTGATGCACAGTGCCCTTTTAATTCCACCACGGGGCGTCAGTGTGGACTTGCTACGGACTGTGGAGATTTTCACTTCGACCACGATCTTTTTCGCACATTGTTGTTGGTTATCCACTTCGTGAGCAACCGCTTCAGAAGTGGCTCGAGTTTATATTTCAGTAGGGATTCGAAGATTAAAAAAAAATAAATTACTCGATCGAATTGTAAGTCATCGTGCAGCACCCAAACATGGAGTTGCTTCGTGTAGCCAGCTGAGCTCCTTCGTGGCTAAGCGGTTAGCGTACACGCCTTTGGCGTGAGAGACCCAGGTTCGATTCCCGGCGGGAGCTTGTGTGGTTCGGATTCCATATTAATCAGTAAGTCCCGTCCCATATAGCCATACTGCTGAAAGGGACGTTAAACTGAAAATCCACTCAACTCTTGTTGCCAGCTTTCTTCAAATGGTTTAACACTGTTTGGTGATGGATATTAAGGTCATTGACGATATCACGACTGCATACATGCCGGTCTTGCTCGGCTTGTCAAAAATATCATCTGCTTAAGTCGTGATTGGTCGCCCACTGAGGGGAGCATCTTTGACATTGAAATTTCCGGAACGAAAGCGTCTGAATCATTTCTTGGCTGCTGCTTTTGGTAACGATCTTGCCTATAAGCAGCACAAATTTCTCTATATAAGCCTTCGCAGTATTTGTGCCTTTGCCGAAATGAAATTGTAAAATGAAGCGCAGTTTTGCGGAAAGTTCATTTATCTTCACGGCGCAGTACCTTATGACTAATTTTAAGAACTCCAACACTTTTTTTTGCACATTACTAGCTTCAAGTGTCAATTGTCAAACGACATTAAATCTGGCTCGCAGCGATTCATATACCCTCCTATTTGGGACACTCGTGCATAAAAGGAACAATACTGTTTTAGATTACCTGATAGGAAGTTTAATAGATCTGATTGTACGCAGTTTTCCCTTAAATCTCAGTGGCGGTGAACCATCCATAAAGTAAAATGAATCAGTGGTAGCGCGCTTACTTCTGGTGCTTGAGCTCTCTGGTTCGATCTAAGCTCGTGCGAAGTGGGTTTTGTGGTGGACAAACGCTGTGTACTGGGTTTTCTCGTTGTTCCTCCGTTTCCTCCCACTTTTGTCATTCATCTAATCATCCCCCTTAGCCTCGGTGCATAATCATGGAACGTTAAACTAAGCTTTAAAAAATCTAAATAAATCTTATAGCGTCCGTTGTGGTAAAGTGGCGTATCCCATAATTTGATGTTTAAAAATGTCATCTATTGTCTAGGCAGTACCGTAGATCACGTTGGGATTGTGAAGAGGATTCATGTTGACTCGTACACTCCATACACTTGGGGACACGGTGTCTCAGTGGTAGATTGCTTACCTCTGGTGCGTGGGGTCCCTGGTTCGATCCCCGGTCAAGTTAGTTTGTGGTGGACAACATTGTGTCCGTGGGTTTTCTCGGGGTACTCCCGTTTCTTCCCACTTTCTCATTCCACCAATTCATCATTCACTTGCTTTAACCCTTTAGAGATCTTGGCTTTTTGGGCTATTTTTTAGACTTTCAGTTAAGCAGCTACTGCATCGTCACTATTTATGCTAGGATCATGGTTCATACCTCATTCTCTTCAGAATAGAGCTGGCTTTCAACTGGTACCACTTGCATGCCAATACCATATACCAGGCGAGGGAAAATTGATGTCGGGAAAATTTTGAGGGGGAATTTTTTTGTCCAACTTTGGCCCCCCTGCCCCCCCCCCCCTATGTGAACGTAGAGACCTCAAAAAATCTGATAAATAGTACTTGGTAAACTAAATGCGTGTACCAAATTTCAAGTTTCTATCTTGAATAGTAAGGGCGGGAGAAATTTTATCAAAAATTCCCACAATGCCCCAAATTACCACAAAACACTATGATCTCAGGGAAAATATTTCCTGAGACATCCCTAATTACCCTAGGGACATGTGTCGCCCATATTCTCTTCTGAATAGAACTGCCTTTCAGGCGGTACCATTCACATGTCTCCATCATGTATCTACGGCGGGAAATTCCAGAAAAAAGGGATTTTTGGGTCTAAATTTCCCTTTTTTCAACTTTTAGCCCCTCTGGACCCCCCTGTTTTAGCGCAGAAATCTAAAAAAAAATCTGTTAAATGCTACTCGGTGGACTGAATGTTTGTGCACAAATTCAATCTTCTAGGTACAAAAATAAGCCCGCCAAAAAAAATATACCCACCATGTCCCATTTTTCCCTATATAGAAGTATATTTTTCAAAAAATCCCTGAGACGTCCCTAATTACCCTAGGATAATGATTCGACCGTCATTCTCTTCAGAATGGAACTGCCTTTCAGACGGTATGACTCACGTGTCTCCATGTATGTGAGGCGGGAAAATCATGAAAAACGGGATTTTTTTGTCAAATTCCCTTTTTTCAATTTTTTCCCCTTCTGGACCCCCCTCCCCCTGTTTTAATGCAGAGATCTGAAAACAATCTGAGAAATACTACTAGGTGGGCTGAATGTTTGTGCACAATTTCAATCTTCTAGGTGCAAAAAGTAAGCCCGCCAAAAAAAAATATACCCACCATGTCCCATTTTTCCCTATATAGAAGTATATTTTTCAAAAAATCCCTGAGACGTCCCTAATTACCCTAGGATAATGATTCGACCGTCATTCTCTTCAGAATGGAACTGCCTTTTAGACGGTATGGCTCACGTGTCCCCATCATGTATGTGAGGCGAGAAAATCCTGAAAGACGGTATTTTTTGTGTAAAAATATCCCTTTTTTCAACCCTTTGCCCCTCTGGTTCCCCCCCTGTTTTAGCACTGACATCGGAACAAAAAATTTGGTAAACACTACTCAGTGGACTGAATGTTTGTGCAAAATTTCAATCTTCTACGTGAAAAAATAAGCCCGCCAAAAAATAATGAACATAGGCTTCATAAGGGAAAATTTCTATTTCAAAATTATGACGTCATCACCTCCTATGTCTGGACGCAGGACGGTCTGAAACCATACGTAATGTCTTCTACAATGTATCTGGACTTTGGAAAAAAAAAAAAAACGGACGAAAAAGCTCAAATAGAAGAGAAATAACGCAATGTACGATGAAAAATGCGTATCGTACAAAATGTACGATAAGATCCCCAAAGGGTTAATCAGTTTCCCTTAACTTAACAGGCATAATCGTGGGACATTAAACTGAAAGATTCAATTTGTAATTTTTTATTCCTCCTACATTTGTTCATTCCATTCTCCTACCTCGTCTCCACCCCTCCTTTGCTATACTTATTTCTATCTGTAGCTTCTCATACCTAATCGCGTGCTCCTACTGTCATACATCCGCCAGGAGAAAATGGCTGATATACACAATATATTAATAAACGGATTCCGTTTCATGGTATGAAACTATGGTAGCCTTCCAAATTACGGGAATTCAATATTCAAACTTGAAGTAATATAATTTACAACTGCAGTTTGTAATAGAGAAATAAGATCAACGATAGAAACTTCCTCGGGGGCTGATTCTACATCAAAAAGCCATCTCTCTTATTGTTTCTGCTCTATGGAAATTAACATTAAAACCGGAAGTATTATTGATGTATTGATGATGATTAATGCAGTAAAGGAATAAAATCAGAAGTAAAACATATTCTTGGGATAGTGAATCCATATCAAACACCTGCCTGTTGTATCATCTATTATACGAGCCGTGTTGCAACTGAAAAATATTTAGTTTCAACAGATAGATAGAACTCGACACAAAACTCATTTTGGGTGGGACACCAAATCAGTCAAAAAGCTGCTTTTAGATTTCTTACTATTTTTCCTCTTTGGAAATAAATATTGAAACTGAAACTTGTAAATTCTAACCACTTACGTATTTGATACAGTGTTGTGGGTAATGATGGTAAGTTCTCTTGGGGCGTTAAATCAATTGCTAGAAACCGCTTGTCACTATCTATTAACGTTTTTGTTCTATGGGGATCAACGGTGGACCGCTGAGCAGCAGTAGGAAACTTAAAAGAATGACAAATGTATACGAAGCGTTGTAATGGATTCTGCTTTTCATCTTTTCAATGCCTGAATTTAAACGAGTCCCTTGCGTGTTTCGAAGCATTTTCTTCCAGTCTCTTGGCTAATTCCGCATAAATATTCGTACAGTCTGATTTGTCAGTGCTGCTCTAAAAACCTTTAAAACGCAATGTTTTTATTATATTGTGTTGTCATTGCCGCATTTTCCGGTGACCGGAGACCTCGCCATTGTGTAATCCATGTGATAAAATACCATTTCGAGAAGAATATATACACCAAAGATTCCTCTAACACTGACACACATACTGCAACACATCATACGGATAAATGGTCAAGAAATTTTGCTTTATTCCGAGGCTGAAACATAAAGAGACGAACTATTATGATCTTAACATACTTTATTAAAATAGTCATACAACAGTATGTCTTACATTTTGTATAAAATAATTAGGAACTACCATATTTTTTCCTCCAAAATATCAAATAATACAAAACAGAAAAAGATTTAAAAAAAAGATACTATGCATCTAGTATTGATATAGTATATATACAACTGAAGATCTAAAGTCTGATACAATTTATTAAGTAGCATCACTTACTTCTGTAAGAATTTCTTCTGAAAATCATAAATGGTAAACTTGTAAACAATGTTCGAAATTCCGAACGTCTGTACAGAAATGCATTTTATAGTCTACATACAAGGGTGAAAGTATACAGGTACAACATTTAGACTTTGGAAGATCACAATATGCTATGGATATGTCTTAACATCACAGTAGTGTGTTTGTGGGTTCAGTAATACTTTCAGGAAGCAACTTGTTTCATCAATAGTTTTTTTTAAAAAAAAAAAGTTTATTCTACAATTCCAAATAAAGAGTCATTCACACGAAACTATTGTACAAGTCCAAGGTATTGGTTTGGGTTCCATATACTTTCCAAATTTTATGATTACAGTTACAGAAGTTATTACACGAAATTTATCAGTTGTGTGTTCTACTGCTTGTTCATATAGTGCTATCTGTCAATAATCATCTTTTGACATACTCTTACTTGTGACACTACTGCAAGGGACAGAGGCGCCACATAAACTATAGTACATGAGTAACAGGACGGCGAGAAATAATTCATTTTATGCATTTTACCAATGAAATGTTCTACACAGAAAAACGCTCGATCAACTTATATGCTCATTCGTCCTGTGATGGAGAAACAATTCATTACAGTATAGAAATCCGATGTTTGTAAGTCTCGCAAAGATTTAAATTTATGTTGAAGCTATTAATATATTGCCAATTACATCATCATAAATCTTATTTGAACACACATTATCCATACCTTTTATTTTTATTTTGGCACATTATAACTCAGCACATATTCAAAATATGCAACACAATATGCTTGAATTATCTTTGATAAGTAATTGGAATAGACTATCTTTGTATACCAGGAAAAAAGGATAAAAATTATTAGTGTATGTATAAATATACTATGTAGCTAAAAAAAAAAAGTTCAAAACAGTATCACTATGCACCAGTTAAAAAACAACTACACCACCGACTAACATAAAACATTTTTAGAGGCATGAAACAAGTAGCCACTTAAATCATGTCTATGGCCTTTGGGTAATAATGCTAGTGTGTTCCGCGTAGGAACTGAGCAGATATATTTTTTTTCCCTTATAACCAATATGTTTCCCCTCCCAACTAATTCATAGAATATTTAGTATAAAAATTAACAATTAGGTTTCCTGCCTCGAGAAATCCTCTCTAAGATGTTTAACGACCTCTACGAGATTTTCCTTTACCAACTATTTTAGCAGGTATCAAAGCACAAACTATATCTTCATCCATTTCGTTCTTCAACTCCCATTTGACATCCACAGTTACCTATATAAAAAAATACAGATCATTATTAATAATACACAGGCTTCCCAGCAGGACATTGAAAAAATACAGGACAGTTTGGTTTACACAATGGAATATTATGCTCTGAAGAACAGAAAAAAAATATAAATGTATTGTAAGAAAAGGCCACCCTTCACTCCAATGGACAACTATTTGTTATTCAAAATAGTAATAAAAAAAATTAAAAATGCAGCTTCAATATCTTTAGAATTCAGAACATATTCGCACTATCTCAGAAGAAAAAGAAATAGTTAACTCTTATTTATAGGATTACCATGACATTTAACACTTTTAACATGCCGTTATTCATACATAATTTTGAGTACGTAAATTTAATTAATGCATGCAAAAATATTAACTATTTCGCTACCTTCCTACTATCCTTCTAGTTCTTTTATTTACAGATGAACTTTATTTTGGCATTATTTTTAATTACTTCAAATCTTTCTAATGGAAAAAGAAGATTGATAACTTATTTTTCTGGTAATAAAATATTTGAATCTAATTAAACTTCCAGTTCATAATTTCCAGGACATTTCCAGGATTTTCACCATTTGTCTGCTTTTCATAACTTTTCCAAAGCGTTTCCAAGACACTTTTATTTCCAGGTTTTTCAGGACACATATTATGTACAGCAATATTGGAAGGCGTTGGGATATGTTGGTGAATACCCACACACCTCAATGCCTAGCCAATACTGCTGCACACACTGCTGAAAGAAAATGCTAACACAGTTGCGTTCAAGAACCTGGAGCATGCAAGGTTCCTCAGCTAAGCTTTACTGGAGAAGAATGGGCACATAGGAAACAAAGATGGAAAAAAAGTGGCCATGGAAGGATAGGAAAAAACAAATTTAAAAAAGGTAATAGTGAGGATTAATTACTGTCCCTCAGAAAAATAATGCTAACACATTTAAGCATATTGCTAATATGTAGAAATTTAAATCATCACTAGAACTGCCCTTGGCATGCACTTTTAATAATTCAATCACTGAAAAATATAGGAAATATAGGACAAAAACATAAATTTCCAAAATATAGGAAAACAGGACAGCTGAGAGCCCTGATAATACATCACACTCCTCAGAATCAGAAATAGTCCCCATTACAAGCAATATTCTACTTCCAACACTCACGTAGATTATGGACACCATGATGATAGAAATCAGAAGAATTGAGTCAAAGAAGTAAACCAGTGCGTGGATCTCCTCTTCGAGGGTTCAAAACCATCGTTCCCGTAGATGGTTCTCTAGTGTGTATGACCCTATGACGTACTATAATGGTGCAATATTCGGAATATAGGCAGAGGCTTAGTGTTTCCCAATTGAGCTGAATAATGGTGTCATGGGTAATTTTAAGCATCTAGCTGTGCATTGTTCTGAAACAGAATAATACCTCTGCGATTCACAAGCACTGGCTGAACAGTTTTCAATTTTTCATGCACACATTTCAACGGATGGTACATAGTTGAGTTGATCGTCTGGTCAGTTGGCAACAGTTAGCGAAATGCACAATATCCGGAACAGCCCACTAAACATGGAGCACAACCTTCTGCTGATGCAGTGATGGCTTTGGTTGTTCGGGAGTAAGTTCATATGGTGCCAACCATTGATGAACGCGCCATGGAGTACCGTAAAACGCCTTCACACCGCACGTTAGCACTTTATCCAAAAACTGACCCTTTCCCTGAAGAGACTACAAATAATCTCCGGCTCGTGTAGTTTTTAGAGCTGCAGTCAACAGTGACAGTTTTCTTACGCAAGCGTTGGAAAATTATCAGTGCACTGAAATTGAAGCTTCTCTCAATGATTCAGATATCTGGCCATTATCGGCCTCGCCCTCCCCATTGGTGTAGTGGCTATTGCGTATACCTTTGATACACGGGATCCTGGGTTCAATGGGAGAGCATTGAAAATTTGAACGCATTACGTTGGTTCGGATTCCATCTTAAACTATAGATCTATGTCTCACATAGCCTCGGTGCTGCAAAGGGAGCTAAATTCCAACCAATCAAAATGTTTAGCTAATGGATGTATAGGATACATACTTATAGATTAAAAATAAGCATTAACCTTGTTATATAATTTCGATTCTCCCTGAGGTCTATCAAAGTAACTACTCTCTTGCTGCTACTTCTTTTCTTAATTATTCATCCATGTGGAGGAGATTTTTGGAACATCAAAAATCAGAATCTACCGAAAAACTACTTTAATTTCCAAAATTACCTGAGGATAATAACAACAAAATTTAATAGAGATGTTACGTTTTTTCAACAAGCTGAGTGACGCTAGATGAATTTTTTTCCTAGTACATAGAACTCATTTTGCGGCGTAGTGTTGGAAGAACAGATGTGTTCAAGCATATGTAAAGAGTTTCTCAATTATCAGCATACTTCTGTAAACAGATTTTCTATACCATATTAGTGGCTAAAATTAAATTTTTAAGAATAGATGCACACAAGTGTAGATACACGTTACACAAAAAAATATTGTAGGTTTTCGGCAGATTTTGGGTTCTGATATTTCAAGAGTTATCCTTCACATGGATGAATAATTAAGAAAAGAAGCACCAGCAATAGAGGAGTTACTTTAGAAGGTCCCAGAGAGGGTCACAATGATAACAAAAATAAATCTTTCGTATACAAGGTTAATGCTTACTTTTAATCAATCAAAATTACATTGGCCTCAACAGCCGCCTTGAGTGCACCATTGTCTATGGCTTGTGGACGTCCCGTACTTAGTCTTCTGGTTTCATTAGCATTTGTTTTCAGTTCAAATTTGAAATCATACAGCTATTATAATGCTGTTTGGAGTTTCCAAGATTCGCCTGCTTTCCTGCGTTTAACTGAAGCGTCCACAATCAGCAGATTACGAGAGGACTAACAACTTTCTCTTTTCCTCAGCGTGTGCAGTACCATGACGTGGAAATCCAACAAAAATTTTTTAGACAAATAATACCTATATTTAAGGAGTAATGAGGATTACATAATTCAATTAGTTTCAAAAATAAAGTAAAGCTAACGTGCTATTCACTTTTAAAAGTAACTAAATTTTTAAAAAAGCTGATAACAGTTTTTAATATAAAAAATGTGATGACCTAGCTATGAGGAATCTTAACCTTTTTTGTTTCCACAAACAAACGAAGAAAGTACTACGTCACCTTGAACTCTTAAAAGCCGCATCTTTATAAAATTCACATATCGTTGGCGTTATGTAGACAACCCTTTTTTGAATATGACAACGGAACCATGGAAATTTCAATATTAATTGTATCCAATCTAAAACTAAAATCACAGATAATGGGAACCTTATTAGATATAGGCACAATTAGCAGAAAAAAAATATTTTTCCCCATACAATTGTGTTAACCTTTGAACTGACTAATTTCGGTAGTCTTCGGTACTGCTTACAAAAAAATTATGTACTCTGCATAAAAGAGAAATGTGACCGAATCGGACAACTCGTTCTGAATTTATTTACAAAATAGCATGCAAGAGAAAGGTATGAATTTTTACTGGATATTATACAACGTTCAGAAAGAGAGGGTACCTACGTACTACATTTTTTTATTGTCCTAATCTTACGTTCTTTCTCCTGACAAATCAGAGGAAGAAAACATACTCCTATGTTGAGGATGTTCATATTTAATATTCTCTCCTTTGAAACAAATTACTTTCACATAGAAATCATCTGGTGGCATCCACTTCATCTCTTGGTAGATGGGCGAAAACTTTTTCTTCTCCACAAGCTATTCTTTCGTACGAGAAGAGATGCGTTGCCCCAAACATGTCCTTTACACTGACATTATAAACCTCAATAAGTTGGCGATGAATTTCCGCAAGTGATGTATCCTTTCGACACAAAAATGTGATCAGATTACGCACTTCTACATTTGGTCATGTATTAGAGAGCGCAGCCATCTTCCAACTGATGACCCTTTCTCGATGGTCTAATGGCTAGCACGCGCGCCTTTGGTGCATGAGATCCTGTGCGAGGATCTTGAAACCTGAACACACTACGGTGGTTCGGATTCCACCTTAAACTGTAAGTCCACGTCTCATAGCCTCGGTGTTGGTAAGGACGCTAAACTCCAATCTTCCAACTGATAAGTTAGCGGGAGAGTCTGACGCAACATAGGCGCCTCTAACGGGTATGTGACAAAGTAGTGGTGACTGCTACGGCCTGGCGAAAAATTCTAATACGATGAAGAATATAACCTCAAAGAAAGCAATTGCTACCTTCCTTTTTGGATAACTCGTAGAACAAAGCAACAAGAATAGTTTCGACGTTTCAAGGTAAATATGGTTTCATCAGTACCTCGGATGATTTCCACAAATATTTTAGTTACGCAAAATTTGAACTAAAACTAACTTTTCAATAATTTTATTAATCGCCCTGTGCACCAACGAAGTTCAACTGTTGACCGAGGGTCATAACCAAGCTCGATGAATATTTCTATTGCACCAACAACGTTCAAGGTTATCTCAGTCAAATGGTGGAATAAACTTGGTTTTAGCTTGAACGACCGAATTTGGGGGTTTAAACTTCGTTGATACAAGTCAGTCTGTTTACATTCACTAATGTCTTTCTATTTTTCCACTAATAAAATTACAATACATTTCTCGTGTTCGGGAACACTTTTTGCTCGTTGTTTCATTATTTTTTCCCCTCACAATGCGATCACTGAAATTAGACTACTCACAACTCTATGTACACAATCTCGAAAGTCGAAAAGATCGGCACGCGGTATACTTTCTTCATTTGTTACTTTGTTAAACGAAGATTAGAGACAAAAGATGACAACCAATCAGAGTCGATTTTACAAATTGACCGAAGTTTACTTAAACTATATGTACTGAACTTCGACTTCCAATGGTGCAACGAAAGTCCTGAAACCACGTTTAAACTTGAAAGTTTAATGTTGAACGCGTTTGAACTTCGTTGGTGCACACGGCTGTAAGACTGTTCCAAATACAGCTGGGAAATGTGCAGCCATTTTACATTAAATCAAGTAATAATGAAATATGTGAAAGAATTTTGAAAGGAATTGGTCTGACAGGGCTGATATCAATGTGGGGAACAAGAAATGTTCTTAATTTTTAAATATTTCATAACAGGAAATCTTACATTTAAATGTTGTACAAGAAATATAGGGAATTACCACATATTAATTTCAATTTCAAAGTTAGGAAAAAAGTTTAACTGAATTGAAATGCAAGAAATACAATCGAATAATCGAATATATGAAGACAGAACACATATGCCAACTTGGATCGAGCTGTTTAGAGCTATTTCAATTCAACTGCTGTATCACCGTATGAATGATTCTTCTGTACGATATAAACTTCACTTTTTGTGAAAAAGAATATGATAAACGTATGAAAAGATACTAAAAGAGCAAAAGATGTAGAAGGGTGGTTGGCCCAATTAACCCGAGACAGCCCAAGGGTTGCCTCGGAGGCACCCTGGTCAACTTTTAATGCCATTATTCTTAATAGATATTTCGTTCCGTGTCTTGCGCTCTATAATTCTTCTATCTCTCTGAAATACAGTCTCTGATTGCGTTTCCTAAGCATTTTTTTTTTACTTTACCTCAGAAAAAAATAGGGTTAATTTTATACTAGCGTAAAGGCCCAAGAGATGCCTCTGAGACTCCTACTGAAGTATGTACTTTTCTAATTATTTGATACTGTTCATTTTTTATTACCATTGACAAGTGATTTCATAGCAAAGTAGTAACTAGCCTTTCCTATTAATGACGGAAAATACAAATGGTTGCGGTGGGTTCAGGTAGCTTGCATATGCAGCAGGGAGTCTCAAGAGGCACCCCTTGAGCCTTTTAAGGGTAAAATTAGCATGGGCTTTCTCTGGTTAATCAAAAATATTAACACTACAAAACTAGGAATGCTACAACAAAGCAAAATGACTGGTAATGACTTTAGGTCTAATACATGGATTTTGTTGTGCAACATAAGTATCTTTACAAAGCTTAAATTATATACATATACATATATACACACACACACACACATATATATTATATATATATAAAATTTATTAATTAATATATGTTCTCACAGTACTCACCGATGGATACTCCTTCAAAACAGGCAATACTGCTTTATATTCATAACTTGCACCTTTATTCAGAGGGCAATGTAGTGAGCCAAACTTGCAGGCATCAGCTTTTTTCAACCGGAAAGGAATTGGTATACCTCCCAATACACCATGCACCACAGCTCTTACATTAGTTGCTGGCTTTACTTGAGAGAAAAGAAATAATATTAAATCTTAATAGTTACTGCGGAAATTCTACACAATAATATAACATAATATGACAATGACTTTACATGTTACGCTGAGAACAGAACCTGCACAAGGGATGTAGGAAAATGGCTTAAAATACGAGGGCAAGTCAAGAAAGACTTGGACTGATTTTTTTCCCGGCAGTTCTGTTAACGCTGGAGCTTCATAGTTTGGCATACAAGTAGGGTGGGTCTTGCTGTGCATATATATAAAATGTTGTTAAGGAATCATTGCATGTTTGGTAACCACGACTTTTTATTGCAGGTGATGTTCTGCGCCGCCTCTAGAAGTCGCCTGTAGAAGAAATGGAGTCATTACGAGATGAACAATTTGCAGCTATACGGTTCTGCTATCGCCTGGGGAAAAGTGCAACAGAAACTCTAGGAATGTTGAGAGCAGCCTACAAAGATGACGCTCTGCCACGAAGTACCGTGTTCTGGTGGTTCAAAGAGTTTAAAGAGGGCCGAATGACAATCACGAAAGCTGGTGGACCAGGTGTATCAGCGTCAGCTGTTACTGAGGTGAACATTAACACGGCAGCAGTCATTGTTAGAGAAGATCGCCGCATCAGTATCGACGATCTGGCAGCCGCACTACGCATATCTCATGGCAGTGCCTTCAAAATTTTGCATGACCACCTCCACATGCGCCGAGTGTGTGCGCGATGGATTCCGCGACTCCTGACACCAGAGCAGAAGGCCGTTCGAGTGGAGACTTGCAGGGAGCTGTTGCAAAGGTTTGAGGATGGTGGAGACGCCTACCGCACCGTGCGACTTTTTTCTATTCCCTGCCCTAAAATCCAGACTGCGTGGACGCCGCTTCTCCGATAATTCCGAGGTTCTGAAGGCATCGGAGGCGGTTTTGAAGGACATCTCAAAGAATGGCCTGCGACACGTGTTTGAGGACTGGAAGACTCGAATGAAAAAGTGCATTCAAATGGGCGGGGACTACTTTGAAAAGGATCATGTGCCTGTTGCTGAGTAATAATAAATTGCCTAGAAAAAAAAAATCAGTCCAAGTCTTTCTTGACTAGCCCTCGTAGAATTACAGTTGAGCGCACGTACATAATTATTTTGGGCAGTACAATTCTTTAACTGATTTATTTTATTGTTACTTTAGTTGTAACTTTTTACGAGTAGCATTTATATATACATGTTTTTACATAATCTGAAGTACTAAACGTTGTAAACTAAGATCGAAACACTATTAAAATAGGAACCAATTGAGGAACTAAAGGAAAAGCTAATATTTATATCATGTTCGGGTTCGTTGTACCCAATTTGATCAAAGTAGAAAATTGTTAAGTCTAATGTAGTTCGATTGACAAGAAGCAATTTGTTGATGTAATACCGGTAATTTTGAAATTTAAGGAAGCTTTCGCTTTACTTTCGTAGACAGTTTCCATTTCGCTGCACAAATTCTCACCACAATGCCTGGAAATGGAAGTGACAGCTAAATAAAACTAGTAAAACTATGAGGTTGGGAATACAAAAGTTTTAACAGATTACGAAATAAGAGCCTATGAAGGTATGCATTAATTATTTATTATGCTATCATTAGTATAATTTAACTGGATTGATTTAAACCGTCTGATATGTCTAGAAATGTCTATCTGAGATTCCTGATGGGACCTCGTGTGAATCGAAACCCACATTAAGATGCAAGTCGATGTCTTATATAGCTTCGGTGCTGAACAAAACGCTTCAATCAACCAACCAACCATGTCTATCTGATAATAACAGACCCAAGATATGTGGATTATTGTATAGCTATCATAATTTTACGAAAACGTAAAAACATTTAAAATGGGAGTGTCATATACCTAGGAAGTGCTTAAAGAACATTATTTTACTACTAATAATACACGTGTAATAGCCTAATGGTGCAGAAACATGACTAATTACGAAAACAAGAGAATTCAAGCATGGAGATAAGATTCCTAAGAAGCACTGTCTGAAATGATAATGGAATTATCACGAATGCTCTTAACCTAAAGACTATCCGAAAAATGGTACAAAAGTCTAGGTTCTGCTGATATAGATCTGTACACCTATCAAGTTTCCACATACTATGATAGGAAATTACAGTGGAGTACAAACAGATGAGAAATAAGGTAGGGAAAGATTAAAAATAATAAATAATAAATTGAAACAAATCGGACAGGTACTGTACAAGGGAAATTTTAAAAAATGTGTAAATTTTCTACAGCAAAACAGAAATTATTCACAAAAACTCTAGTATATACTTGGAAATATACATTCCTCTGCTTTTCTAAGTAGTAGCAAATGGAATTGAGACATCTGTCCCAACGTGACACGAAGTTTATGATATTCGTGTTACAGAATTCGTTCTGCTAGGCGTTAAGCTATAGAAGAACGGCTGTGATTAGCCTTACGCTCGATGCGGGAGCGTTGGCTGGCAAAGTATTCGTTTTCTGGTCTGAACAGATCAAGTCTGGAGGCACCAGGTCTGAACTGATGCTGGATGCCTCAGAATTAATCAATTCCAAGACTGGAGCTTCTGTAACTATTGCAACATGTTCATGTATATTGTCATGCAGAAAGATATCATCCTCAGAGACTGTGGGATGTTTTTGATACAGAAAAAGCTCGTAGACGGTCCAAGCATAATACGCAGCAGCGTCGACGTTTTGTCCTCTTACTACAAAATCAGCAGGAATCAAACCTTGGTAGTCCACGAAAATGGTGAGGAAAATTTTCCTGTGGACGAGGTTTTCTTGAATCTTCGGACAGTATGTGTAATGAAGTACTCCGGTGTGCATTGAAACGCTCACGATTCATCACCGCTAACACGATGGTCGAGAAACGTGTTTCAATCCCTCTCGTACAATGTAAATGTTCAAAACAGAATGCTATTCCGTTTTCCATATGCCGTGGTGTGAGTTGTCTAGGGACCCTTCTTGCTGAGACTCTTTGACATCTGAGCATTTAATGGATAATGTTATATGTACTATCATATGAAATTCCCACTTCATCCATAATGTTCGGATTATGGCCTGTCGATTCCACTGAATCACTTCATTCACACCTTCAGCAGTCAACTGTGTGTGAAGTGCGTGGTGGTCCTGAACAGACATCATCGAACACGTAACCTGTTTTAAACTTTGTACACCAGTTACACACGTTTGTGAATGTCACATACTTGTCATCGTACGTTGAATACAACTCACGATAGGTTTCATGAGGCTTATGTCCTATTAGCGATTGAAATCTATTACACTCCGCAACTCATAGGTTTGAGCGTCTCGAGCCGAGGTGTCATTTTGAAACTACTGCCGTTCCCCATGCACGAGATGCACACACCTTCCATCTCATGGAGATGTGACCATGGTACATATATGTACTTAAAAATGCATTAGTGAAACTAAACTGACCAAAACACGAAATACATTAATAACAGTTGTGTAACAGTTTGGGCAATATAACGTCGCATTCATCAGCAAATATGTTTCTGATGAAGGCAATGTTACATTACCGAAACCATTACATATGTGTTATATTTACTGCTTTGGTCAGTTTTGTTTCATGAATACATGTTGACTATTTTCCAAGCTATGATGAATAATATACAAGTTCAAAATGCACTAATTTCTCCACTAATATTTATCAATTTAGGTTTTATTGTGGTGGTGCATGTGTCATGCAGACCGAGTGGTGAACCAATTAATTTCTCCAAAAATTCTATTAAAAATAGAAGGAAATGCCAGTTTAATGTTCCACGATTTTGTCCGTTAGGCTAAGGGAGAAGACGGATGATTCAGCAAGTGAATGATGATGGAAGAATTGGATGGATGAGAATATGGGAGGAAACGAAATACTCCGAGAAAACATTTGGGCAGGATGTTGTCCCATACACACTTACTTGGCCGGGAATCGAACCAGGGTCTTCATGCACTAGAGGTAAGCACTCTACCAATGGGCCAATGTGCAGCCCAGGAATTCTATTAAGACACCGGTATTTTCGAACGTGGTGCCCACAAAATTGGCTGCATGTCATTTTTGGAGAGAAGAAACTTATGCTCATCAAGCCATTTGAGGCCACACTGGATCAGTGGTAAAGTGCTCACCCCCTGGTGTGTGCGGTCCCTTGTTCGATCCCACTCACGCTAAGTTGATTTTATGGTAGACAAACACTGTGTTAGAGGGTTTTTCGTTTATTCACACTTTTTTTCCTTCACCATTAATATACATTTTATAATCACAGTCTTCCTTAGCATCGGAACATAAACGTCGGACGTTAAACAAAACAAAAACAGGACATCTGTCATACCCATCAATGCTGCTAAGTCGAAATTAAAAATCTGTAAAGTATAGAAGTTTACTTACGTGCCACAAAGTCAAGTTCAATGGTAACGTTAGTGTTTTTCTTCAACACACATCTTGGACCTGATCCACACTCCGGTATGTCCACTTTCACCAACTTGCCAGCCTGAGAACCTATAAAATAAAATAAAATAAAAGTTTTGTTATCGTTCTAAATACAGCATAGTCGTCAAAATGATACGCAAGGCACTTTCAGCAACTACTCATCTTAAATTACTTGGCTGCTTAACTAAGTTAAACATTGAGTGTCTCACCTTACGACACTAAGTATAGACATATTTGGGATATATATCTGATCTGAGTGAATAACGCTATAATTAGTATAACTATACAAAATTTTTCAATTAGCTTACAGTATTGGAAAAATCAGTAATAATTTATCACGTGGAATAATTTATAACTTGATGGAATAGTTATATAAAAAATTCAGTAAGTTATTTTTAAGTTTGATGAAAAAATTATTTTATTTCGCTTCATCTCTACCCATATGGAGCCCCCAGTTCTTAGAATTTTGTCTGCTTCAAATGCGAGCCCAAGTTAGGAAGCAAATCCTGCTCTGATGTGATCATCGTTCGTCACCCACACACTGCATAAACCTCACCTCTCTGTGAGGTTTAAGTGTTGGTGTATAATTTCCATATTATCGCAAAAAATAAACTTTCCAGAGGAACATAACATTCTCAAAAAATATATTTGATATATTGAAATAAACTTTTGTGTGTGTGTATGAAGTGGAATACTATCAATACGTCTGATAACAACATGCCAGTGATGCTATTGTACTATTCCGCCTTCTTCAGCTACTAGTAAAAGTGACACGGTAAACAGAGTCACAACACCAGCAAGCTTTGAAGCTCAAAGATGTTTTAAAGATGGTGTCTGCACAAATTGGGAAAAACCAAGGAACATCTTTTGCGTACTGCTGAATATTAACATGTGAGTCTATTCTGGAGATCGATCGTCTTTCAATTATCTACACAACACGAAAAGACTGACATTCCAGGGATAAATAATTTTTGTGCGTGACGGTTAACATATTCTCGCCACGCGTGTTATATTTTGAATATTTCTCGTATCGTTATAGCCGTTTCAGAAGCTACGAAATAGAGCCTCTTAATTATAAAAATGTAATCTTAACCATTTGCTTTATATCTCAACCATCTAAAAAAGATAATAAATCTAATGTGATTCGAAAAAAAAAAATGCTTTTCTTTTAATACTTCAAAATTTTATGTTAGTGTTGTTTTATATGAGTTGTGTTTAGTGAAAATGATCTTAATCTTACACTTAACCTTAGTAAAAGTGAAGTTCTAATTTTTAACTATTTCTTTTGCATGTATTTAATGCAATGCAGTAAGTATTATTGTTTTCTGCCCAACATTAGTACTTTTTTTTAAGTCTGTGATATGCGTCCCCCTGAGACTATTTACGGACAAACTAAGGAATCGAACCCAGGACTTACCGCTTCTTCTTTGCAATGTATTAATAGTTTTGTGGGGGGGGGGGGATTAGGGGTTCAGTTATTACTAGAAATAAAGGTTTCAGTTCCGCAGTTAGGAGCGGGATAAATGGAACAAACAAAACTTACGGTGAAAATTTATTGTACGAGTCCACATATTTATAAAATTTACAGAACAAATCTGAGTTGAGTTGATTTTGAGTTTAACGTTCCGTTGAGCAGCGAGGCTATTTGAGACGTGGACCTAGTGATTAACGTGGAATCCGAACCACATGAGCTCCCGCCGGGAATCGAACCCGGGCCTCCCACGCGAAAGGCGCGTACGCTAACCGCTTAGCCACGGAGAAGCTCCAGAACAAATTTGTAATAACATTTTAATAGATCAGTGTGTAAACAATAGAAATGGCTAAACTGACACAGATGGGTGTCCCAGACAAAGACCTAAACGAATCTGTTTTCAACGTTGTATTACAACTTAACGGTTCTTACTTTCATATACCTTACCTACAATTACCCCTGTTTCATGTCTTTGAAACTCCTTATGCTCTTTCCTACATCCACATTCATCAATATAATATTACTGCGGAAAATCAGTACCTTGGAACTGTTAAGTGTTGCAAACTAGACACTACGCATTACACTAAAACAATAGAGACGATTAAATATCGTGTCTTCCAAACTTTGCAATCACAAAATTTTCTTCTTGCTTCCCAAATTTACTTTGTGAAAAACTGAATATATCGATGTTAGTCACTTGAAAAATTACATTTAGTGTCGTTCGTCGTTAATTGATCGCAAAGTTTGCGTTACAATCACGCAAATCAATATTTAATTGATTCCTATGACTTTCCCACTGCGATGGAGGATTAAGCTTCGAAATTACACTAAAAATCCGTTCCTGTCCATGTGTCAGAGGCGTTTGGAGGTGCAGTTCCCCATCAAAGACCAAGTTACAAAACGCATATAAAATACTCCTTTCCTTCATGATAACCATTCAATGGAGGTGTATATTTGCATTCCCTGGGCAGAGCCACTTCAAGAGGCCTTATGGAAAAACAACCAACCTGTGCTAGGTGGCCACTAAAAAGCACGAATACCATCTAACAGAGTCAGAGCAGGAGCGCAGCAGGGGGGGGGGCGCGGCAGTGCGTCTGTAGAGCTGGCGCGTCGATGGTGGGTATACGCGTAAACGAGGATTTTGGAAAACTCCGGCTTTCGCGATAGAAAGATATGCGATAGGTCCCTTCATATTCCGAATATTTTTATATCTTGCACATTAGTTTTGCAAAGTAACATAACAGCACTAACGTAAATTTCACAAATATGTGGATCTCGTAACTCCCGGACACTTCTATGGTTTCTTGTCATGAGTTAGCACACTGACTTCAGATAATTCACTTCACTTTACTTTGTATATTGTGATTAAAGACTTCATTACAGATGAATCAATGTTTAGTTGATTAACTTTCATTATTGTATTTTTATGTAAATACGCATATCACACGTAAGAACAGATTCACATCGTATTTTACCTATAAATTTTCTATTTGGTAGAACCGTCTGCTCGAGTGAAACCTTGCTGCACTCCTGCTCTGACTCGGTTAGTGTCTTTTGCACAATAGTTCTTATCGTGTATGTACACTTAAGCCGTCAGAAAGTGAATCTTCACAGAAGAATGCAAATCCACACCCCAAGAATGATCGTTTAAGATTCAATGAGTCGATTTCCTGAAAAATAAGTATATATACCAGTATAGCTATATAAAACACTGCTGAATATATGTATGGATCCGAACAATAAATCTGTATGAAATTTACCAGGAAGCAATGTACACAACAGTAAAACTGCAATATATAAAACCCACGAAAACAAGTTTATCGGAAAATATTACATCTTATATTATAATTAACATATTTTGGGCTTTGTGCCGCAGAGTAAATTCAAGATGTTCGGGTTAGACTGTATCTGAGCAAGGTGACCAGACGTCCCGTTTTAGCCGGGACAGTCCCTTTTCTCCACCGTTGTCCCGTTTTTTATCTGATTCTCAAACGGAACGCCTAAATGTCCCATTTTCAAGCAAATTTGATCCAGGTGTCAAGAAATTATTATTCAAAATATAAATGATTAATGCAAATTCTACACTCTTCCGTACCAGCACTCATTGGGAAGGTTCAGCTGTGTCTGGAACTTCCGAATGTTCAAATGGGAATTGAGTGTTCTGTAGTTCAAGTGGAAATTGAGTTGAAATTATGAGTGTTCAAGTAGTTAAAAGTATTGTTGGGTTGTACTTAAGTTAGAAACGGTATGTTATCATTCTTACTTGTATATTTCGTAAATTGAAAACACTGCTGAGTCCCAAAATACAATGTGGAAATCATATATATAAGCCCCCCTCCCCCGGTCGCCAATTCATCTGCGTCCCGTTTTTGAAAGTAAAAGTTCTGGTCACCTTGTGTCTGAGCCTACTCTTGGCACTTAATCCCACACTTTTAACATATTTTTCTGTCCCCATTAGTGGAACCTAAGCCGAAATAGTTTGTAATTCACAGGTACAACACACTGGTATTGGTACTTACCACAATCTTCATAGTTAACTGCTACGATTGTTACTGGAAGTAAAGCTAATATAAAAATCTGAATTCTGTTCATTTCTTTCGTTGTCAGAAATTCCAAATATACGTTGATAAGAAATTATTTAAAGTAATTTACGTATGTGACATTAAACACTTACTGTAGTCTATTTTATATGCAAACCTCTGTCACTTTATTCTCCAATAAATGTCTGTTTTCGTTAGTACTGCTGTAGGGTATAACTATTTGCACACTCAACTTATATGCGGTGGAATGACTCATGTCACATGACAGAATTGTTTTTGATTTAATTACTCCAATTGCAGATGACGACATTCGACCTTTAAACAGCGCTGTCTGCTGTCGTCTACCACGCACGACGTTTAGTTGTTGTTAAAAGTGTTGGCAGATCTAATGGTAGAAAATGCTACAAAATTTCATTTTTGGAGTTATTCAAAACTACGAAGAAAAAGGGAGTCATTCCGTACGAGTCATCGCAATTTATTATGTGTACAGCAAATGCAAAAAGTC
Organism: Thermobia domestica; assembly: GCF_964235325.1. NCBI lineage: Eukaryota > Metazoa > Arthropoda > Insecta > Zygentoma > Lepismatidae > Thermobia > Thermobia domestica. The sequence goes on along the minus strand of NC_137462.1, from coordinate 108,815,641 downwards.
ATTATAACTGCTAGAGAATTATCCCAAATTTAGTGTTATTTGCGATTTAGTTTGCGATAATTCCTATAGCAATTATAATTATTTTTGAGTAGCGTTGCGCCTTGCGCGTGTTGAAGTACAGAGGATTTTGCGAAGACTGGTACGAATAGTCCCACAGGATATCAAAACTAGGGGTCTCGTTCGGTAATGGATTGCGTCAACGCAACGCAAAATTCTTTGTTTTAGTTTGCAATAATCAACATATCAGTTATAATTGATTTTTGTATGTTTTACGCTACGTTTCACTAAACAATTTTTGCGAAGGTTGCAACGAGATGAGACCCCAGAACTAATTTTATGGGATCTTGGGACTGATTCCGTAGCGAATTACGTCATCACACCGCAAATTTTGAGTCTTAGTTTGCGATAATCAGTATAGTAATTACTAGAGCCCGGATTATATGTAATTACATATTTTATTCTCGTTGCATGTAGTTCCGAAAAAAAGTTTAAATTTCCACGAATCCCATAAACAAGATCATTATACCTAGGTTTTATTTTAAATATTTTTACATCTTTTACTCAATATTACATATTTTCAGACATTTTACAAAAAATCAAATATTTAGCAGTTTCTTGTAATTCCTGACCATTCTCTGTTTGTGGATGTTATAAGAAATACAAAACAACTTACTGGAATTTCCGTGAAATTTGCCCTGTTTTGCACTGCGTTCCAAGCTTTATGAGGGGGGAGGAGCAGAAGGTCAAACCTCATTTTAGATATCTGGCATTGAAGATTTCACTGCTTGAGGCAGTTCATTCCGTCATTCTTTCAAGGAAAGCCACTCTGCCAGTTTCATCCTTCCGTGCTGTCTGACAAAAATAGCCGTACTGTCGAAAATTTCTTCATACGGACAGATGAATTGAGGATTGAGGATTGAGGATTTGTAAAATGAAATGAAATGAAATCTTTGAGTTCTACGTCCCACGGTTATGCCGGGTAGGCTAAAGGAGACGGTGATGATGTGTAATGAATGAAATGGTGGAATGAAGGAAGTGGGAGGAAACGGGAGAACCCCGAGAAAACCCACGCTTACGGTGTTTGTCCACCACAAAGTTCACTTGGCGGGGGCTGGGATCGAACCCGGGACCCCAAGCACCAGAGGTGAACGCTCTACCATTGAGCCACCGCGGCCCGATTGAGGATTTGTGTATTGATATTTCATCATGGCACCGGTTGCATCATCCCTAGCATTTAAGTTTAAATAGTGGGTTACTGTAAATGATGCTTTTACAACTAATGGTAAGGTGGTGATTTGTACAGTATGTGACAAAACGGTAAGTTGCTCCATGAAATCGCAGTTGGAACAACATATAAGAACCGCGCTTCACACGAGAAAGAAACAGGAATCATCTCACAAACAAGTTCTTTTGACGCAGATGCGACAGGGGTCGTCTTCATTGGAAAATGAGTTTTTCGCGGACATGTGTGGTGTGGTGCAACGGTAGCTACAAACATTTCTTGGAACAAGCTTCAAGTGCCAGAATACCGGGATTTCTTGAAGAAGTATGCAAGCGAAATATCCTGGACGAATCTACACTGCGGAAAAAATACCTCGATGCTTGCTACAACAAAAGTGTCGAAGTAATTCGCGCTCAGATCGGTGATTCCTATATATAGGTGGCTGCAGACGAAACCATTGGCAGTTTGGGACGCTTTGTAGTGAATTTAATAGTTGGCAAGCTAGATTCCAACTCGCCCTCCAAATCCTATTAGATATATTGCACGGAGCTTGAATGTGTCAATTATTCTTCCGTGGCAAGATTCGTAAATGATGGCCTGAAAGTGCTGCGGCCTCGTGGTGTTGAAGACGAGAAAGTTCTCGTTTTCTACATCGACGCTGCAGCGTACATCTTAAAGGCAAGTAACGCACTCAAAGTTTTCTACCCCAAGTTAGTTCACTCACTTGTGCTGAATCTGCACTTTAACGTGTCGCAGAGGATGTAAGAAGCAACTTCCCTGACGTGAATAAACTTATTTTCAGTGGAAAAATGTGTTTTTGAAAGCTCCCCAAAGAGTCCAGTTTCAAGGAACGTCTGTCAAATGTACCTCTCCCTCACAAGCCGGCGTTAACAATATGGAGTACTTGGCTAGAAGCAGTGACATTTTACAACGAACATTTTTAGGGCGACAAATCCGTTGTATACTCTTTGTCCCCGCCGTCAGTGCAGTTTCTTTGCGTGAAGTGCAAGGTGCGTTATCTAATCCCAAGATGTCTTTTTGCTTGCGTACATTACAAACAATTTTGGTTGGCTTCCGGAGAACATCAAGAAATAGGAAACTTCTGGACTCTTGCTTCAGGAATCCCTGAGTGCCCTGGAGGATGCGAGGAGGAAGTTAGATGTTGTTCGAGGAGAAGGTGGTATGAATGTTGCTCCTAAGTTCCAGAGGGTGCTAGAAAGGAATCCTGGTTTCGTCACATTTCTCAGTATGTGTAAAATCCTGAGTGGAGAAGTTACAGAAGATCTGCATGATAATTTCCCCCGAGAAAATTCACTTCATGAAATACGCCCCAGTGACATCATGTGACCTAGAAAGGTCATTCTCTACCTATAAAAATGTAGTCAGACAAGTGTCTTTCTATGTATTTTGAAAACGTCGCAAAACATATCGTGGTGCATTGTTTTTCTAAATAAGTGCCTCAAATAGTGTTTGGATTGTATTAGAATACTAGCAACTATACCTATTACTCGCTTAGCTGGGTTGAAATGAAAATTTAAATACACAACTCCGTATCTCACGTGTTTAGTACCCGTGAAACATGCTGTTTTCGTTTTAAATGGCATCGATTTTAACGGCATCGGAAAGAACACTGTTAGTCTCGGCGACCCTAAAAACCACGGATACGACACTAATATTGGTCATTTTCGATAATTTTATTATCTCCCCCTCTCCCAAGTTGCGGAGCTGAATTTGGTTTTAACCGGGATCGGAAGTGTCACCGGTCATCTCAGCGACCCCGGAAACTATGGATTCGACACAAATATGGGTCATTTCTGATCAGTTTTATGTATATCCCTTTCCCTCTCCCCCAAGATGTGGGGCTGCATTTGGATTTAAACAACATCAGAAGTGTCACTGTTCATCTCGGCGACCCCAAGAACTATAGATTCAACACTAATATCGGTCATTTTCGGCCATATATATATATATATATATATATATATATATATATATATATATATATATATATATATATATATGTATGTGTGTGTGTGTGTGTGTGTGTGTGTGTGTGGTCCATAAGTCTTAGTACAGTGGACTATTTTGAAAAAAAAAATGATTAAAGCAAATCTGACTAGCGGAGGGCGGACTTGGATAAAGGAGCTACCGATTGATGCATGCGTATTGAATGACGGCCAGTTTTTTTTTTTAATTTAATTTAATTTTTTTTTTATGAGAAGGTAGGCATGTGACACATCAATTACCACTGCTTTTTGCACGGGAATGCAGTCCCGCAAGCAGAAATGTATTATCATGTGCCGTTCCAAAGTTATGACGCCCCAAAGTCTACAGGATGTGCTCTACATGTTGCCCTCAATTGCAACACACAACCTGAGTCTCTTAATCCAGTTATCCTGAACCAGTAACAACACAGAAGGGTGATGCTATCAGAGGCGTCCTGAATACGTCCCTGTAGGTGGGCAACATCCCGAATCTTCTCCTGATACACCAGAAGTTTTAAGTGTCCCCATAAAAAATCCAAGGAAGTGAGGTCCGGCAACCGGGCTAGCCACTTCACAAAGCCTCGGTGACCGATCCAAAGTCCAGGAAAATGCAGATCCAAGCATTCCCACGCAGGCAATGCATAGTGCGGTGGGGCACCATCTTGCTGAAAATATCGCGGCAAGGGCTTCATCAGGGCGGAGAAGCAACGGAAACACCAACTCCTGTAAAATGTCCAGATACAGATTGTGATCAGAAAAATGGAAACATCTATAGTTGGGAACACGTCAGATGTATGGGTTGGCAGTGGTGTCGTGGTGCCCGCAGCGCCGGACCGCTGGTGGTGGTGTGTTAGGTCGGTCTCCATACTACGTCAGGCGCAGTGGAACAGGAGTGTCCAGTGGCTGCAGCAGACGGAGGTAGTGCGAAATGGGAGACCTCTCAGATTTTCAAAGAGGGCAAATTGTTGGTGCGCGGTTATGTGGAGTGAGTGTGACGGCAGTGGCTACTGTGTTAGGTGTGTCACGTGGGACAGTGTCGAAGGTGATGACGGCCTACACAACACACGGGAAAACCACATCGGGGAAGCGGAACAGTGGGCGGAAGAAAATCATGAGTGACAGGTCACGCCGGATATTAAAGCACATTGTCACGCAGAACCGTCGTGCCATTCGGAGCAAGTGACGGAGGAACTTAATCAGCACCTCCCCCACCCTGTTTCGACAATCACAGTCCGCCGCGAATTACATGACATGAACTTACGGGGTCGTGTTGCACGGGCCAAACCGCTCATCAGGGACCATAACGCTTTCGCACGCCGAAAATGGTGCCGCGACCATGCAACTTGGACTGTTGGGGACTGGAAACGTGTGATATGGTCGTATGAGTCATCCTTCACCCTATTCCCAACCACGGGCCATGTTTATGTGTGGAGAACGCCCAAAGAAGCTTATGATCTGCAGTGTCTCCAATTGATTGATTGATTGATTTTGAGTTTTACGTCCCGTTCAGCAGCGAGGCTATATGAGACATGGACCTACTGATTAACGTGGAATCCGAACCACATGAGCTCCCGCCGGGAATCGAACCCGGGTCTCCCGTGCAGTGTCTCCGCCCAACTGTGAAACATGGCGGCAACTCGGTGATGCTGTGGGCCGCCATATCATGGTTTTCATTGGGTCCTGTGGTCACACTTAGCGGACGAATCACTGCCAACGATTATGTCGCAATTTTAGGAGACCACTTGCATCCTATGGTCCGGATGTTGTTCCCGGACAATGACACCATCTTCCAGGATGATAATGCACCCATTCACACAGCTGGCGTTGTTGCAGCGTGGTTTGAGGAACATCGGGAAGAAGTTCAACACCTCCCCTGGCCCGCCCAATCCCCAGATCTCAACATAATTGAACATCTGTGCTCCGTCTTGGAAACACGACTCCGGCGACGATTTCCACCTTCATCCTCTCTCACAGAACTGGCCGATACCCTGCACGAGGAATGGTGTAAAATTCCACTCGCTACCATTCACGACCTCTATGCCTCCATCCCACGTCGCATCAAGGCTGTTCTGAAGGCGAAAGGTGGCCCGACACCATATTAATCTGGTAAGTTGCAATTTCGTTCAGGTGTTTCCATTTCTCTGATCACCATCTGTATCAGACACCATTTAGGGTACCAGGAATGAATAAGGGTCCTATGATCGACATGTTCCATATGTCACATCACACCATGATATGAAAAGGGTTACCCTCTTGCAGGGATTGATCGCATGTGGGTTTGCATACGACCAATATCGCATGTTCTGGCAATTCACTTCCCCATCCAAATAAAAGTTTGCCTCGTCTGTGAAGAGAATGCTGGCCGGGAAATGTGGATCTCGGTCATATTGTGACAAAGCGCAATTGGGGAATTCCATGCGCCAGTCTGGATCATCCTTTGAAAGGTTGTGAACAAGCTGCAGCTTGAAGGGATGCCACTTGTTCGTATGGAGAATCCTCATCACGGAATCACGTGGTACGCCTGTTATCGCTGATAGTTGTCTTGCGCTGCGCTTTGGACTTTTCACACTCGCAGCAACCACCATTGTGGATGTCTCCTCATCTGTCGCGGTTCGTGGGGGACCTGACCGTGGTCTGTCGGCAACATTACCAGTTACACTGAATTTCCCAATGAGATAGCTAACGGTGTTGTGGCTTATTGCAGGTCTTTCGGGGTGGCGCGTGTTGAAGTCCTGATCAATCACACGACTGCTTCTTTCCCCAGAAATTAGGATGATCTCAATTCTTTCCTGCTTCGTCAGTGCCATCCTGCTCTACCTGCAACGAAAAGAAAACCTGTCAAATTTGGGGCGTCAAGTCTTTCTTGCAGCGTTAGTGTCATGTCGTTCTCCCTGCAAGGAAACAGAAAACCGTTAACTTTGTGGCGTCATAACTGTGGTACGGGACATGATAACGCATTTATGCTTGCGAGACTGTATTCCCCTGCAAAAAAGAAAAAGTGGTAATTGATGTATCACATGTCTACCTTCGTATTAGAAAAAATAACCTGGATACAAGATAGCCGCCATTAACCATGCATGCATCAATCGGTAGCTCCTTTACCCAAGTGCACCCTCCGCTAGTCAGATTTGCTTTAAGAAGATACAGTATATCCCCTTCCCCCATGTTGCAGGCCATGGCATCGGAAATATCACCGTTTATCTCAGCAACCCTAAAAAATGTTGATTCAGCACTAATATCGGTCCTTTTCGATCATTTTTAAATATATCTTCCTCGCCCTCCCCAAGTTGCGGGGTTGAATTTGAATTTAAACGGGATTGAAATTATTGCTGTTCATCTATCCCACCCAGAAAACTATAAATTCGACACTGATAGTGGCCATTTTCGATCATTTTTATATATCTCTTTCTCCCCCTTCTCCAAGTTGCGGAGCTGGTTTTGGGTTTAAACCGGATCGGAAATGTCAGTGTTCGTCTGAATGATCCCGAAAACTATGGATTAGACACTAATATTCGTCATTTTCGATCATTATTATATATAGCTCCCCTCCCCTTCCTCCGTGCTGCGGCACACGGCATCAGAATTGTCACTGTTAATCTCAGCTAATCCTAAAGCTATGGACTCGACACTAATATTAGTCATTTTCGATCATTTAAAATGTTTATCCCCTTCCCTACGCTGTACCCTCCCCCTCCCCAACAATCAGGGCTGAACTTAGATTGAAACAGCATCAGAAGTGTCACTCTTTCATTCATGGACCCCGAAAACTATGGATTCAACACTAATATCCATGTCAATAAGGAATAAGTAACCTTTGATTACCTACCCACCAAAGGTTTTTGAGTATCGAAAACAAGTTGTTTACTTCGGAACCATGAATTTGAAAAAAATATGAAATTATTTTACATAATTTCAAAATCTGTCCAAACGAAGTGTCATATATGAGATTTAAGAACACTCAAAAACTAAACTCCGTAACTACGACCTAAAGAGGGGGTTAAAAGATAACTTGTTCATGTGAAATGTAACATTTTCTCATTATTTAAACGCTAGTGCTCTTTAACGGGGGAAGGAGGTTAAACCTTGAAACTTCCTCTTACGTACGCTACTATATCTACCCTATAAACAAACAAAAAGTATTAAGTGCACCCAGTGGCGTATTTACGATTTTGCTTCGGGGAGGGCTTTGCTAACTTTCGGGGGGGGGGCTTTGCCTGAAATGTGAAAATTCTGCAAGATATTTCATATACTTTACTATAGTAAGTCAGATTTCGGGGGCTTATGCCCGGAAGCCCTCCCTAAATACGCCACTGAGTGCACCCTAATACTAGTTTAATAATTGTAACATTGAAATTAACGTTCAATTCAGAATGATTTCTTCAAACAATGATATTCAATTTTTCTGTATCTAATCTCAGGATGCTCATCTGTGGAATTGTATTGTTTCTTCTTTTTCTTCTTCCGCACTTACACGTGGAAAGAAGAATGAAGAACAATGCTGTCTAACAACATTCCACTATTTCACGATGTTCCAAACGAAAGAAGAAAACTTACTACATGGAAAAAATAGTATATTAAAGAAAAAGTACCCTGATGGTTAACAGGTTCTTCGTAGCAGACATATGAACTGACAGAACTGAAAAAAATAAAAACAAAAATATGAGTCACGCACGTAGAACATAGTGCGTAAACGTGCGTTTGGAAATACGTTCCATGATTCTTAAGACCTTAAAAAATAAAAGAAAATATATTGAAAGTCCGTAAATCAAGTAAAAGGTAGTGATCTCTAACATTTATTTGAAACATCACAAACATTTTCTACGGGGCTCCTCGATTTGAGATACTAATACATTAACATACTAATTGGCATTGCTCTAGCCACACAAGCCGGCTAAGTTATATTTAGATTACCGAAGTCAAGCAGTGTAAGGTCTGACCAGTATTTAGATAGATAGCTGCTGGGGGAAAAACATACCCTTGGATTATCCAGCGTCGTGAAGACAGTTGGTGAGCTATCTGATAAGAAACAACATAAAGTCTAGTCAAGAAAACTATCAACAATACCAGTAGGATACCAATGGTTCACAACCTATGAACGAGGACATCAGGAACGAACAAGGAGAGCTCAAGCTGCTGACAGAAATCAATTACATTTATAATTTCGAATGCTGTGAAAAGAGGCGTTAAATTAAATGCCGTACAAGCACAAAATAACTATTGAGTAAGAACTGTGATTTCATTAAGAATAAAGCTGTTAAAAAATAATACTTTACTACAGTGCAATGCAGAAGTTTTGCTGGAAATAAATGTAAATTGTGAGATTATTATTATTATTATTATTATTATTATTATCGTATTTTCGAAAACTACCGTTAGTCAGGAAAATGGTCTCAATTGAACTCCACAACATTCTGCCACCTGTCAACTAGTTGTTGAATCCCCTAGTGAAAGAAATCACTGGTTATGGAGGGAAAAACACTGGGGAACAGTTGGTAGCACGTCATCCTCATCTCACAGTATTTTTTTCGGAAAAATAGTTTTGCAGGCTGCGAAAAAGACAGTCTGTTGGTGCAAGATCTGGTGAAAACACTGGATGGATATTTTCTCCAGGCTCCATTCCTCGATCTTAGCACAAGTCCTTGCCGTGTGCGGGCGATGATAATGAACGATCGAAAGGGCGACGTAGAGTTCTCTGACTATTTCTTCAACAGTTTGCATTGGGTATGCCTCCGCCGCTGCTCTCAGGGCATCGTTGACTAGTTCCACAGGTCTCTCTCTTTGTGAGTTATCGGTAAGTCTGGTGTCCCCAGACCGAAACCTCTGGAACCAACACTGGCACTTCCGCTCATCCACAACCCTGACCAAGGCATTGATGTTCTGTGCCACTGTACTGACCAAATGTCCCTGGTGAAATTCATACAGCATGACATGCCGTATGTGGTCCTGCGACACTACCATGATCAAACACAAGCCACAATTCCAGAACTTGGATTATACCGTTCTCCTTTACACGCTGCAGCACAATAAAGTGGCCCAAATGACACAGCTACGATATTTGACGTCTCCTCTACTATACTTGCTCTTCAGATGGTGTCGTATCAGTCATCTAAAAAACATTACTTATGGGATGAGCTGATATTTATAATTACTTTTTTCACTAACTTATAAAACATTTTAAAACGTTGTATTTATTTATTTAATTATTGATTAATTAAAAAAAAAACGGCTGAAATCGTTATACAGGGAAGACAAAAAGATATAACAGAAAACTTGGCAGAAAAATGATCAACTTATGGGAGAAAAATAAGATCTGGCAACCCTACTTAATAATGTACTTCTTTTAAATATATAAATAAATAAATGATCTGTTGCAACGGAATAAAAACTAATCAAACTATTGTTGGCAAGAAACGTCATACTTTTTAACGCCATAAGAGTAAACAATTTTCCACGATAACCATATATGAAAACTTACCCTCAAGTATCTTTTTATGTTCAGCGGAATGTAATTTATCGACTGATATATGTCTCATTTTCGGACGATTTTTAATTAAACTAAAACTCAGCTTTAAATGTTAATAATAATTTTGAGTAATATGTTATTAAACATACTGTGTACTGCCGTCTTGCTGGTATCATAGATATATTAGAATATACTTTATTATCAGTTTCATATTATTAAGTGTACAACATTGTACATTTTAGATCTACAAAAGAATCCGTTATTCTACATTTTCTAGAAAACTCTCACGCACATAAGGACGTTTTACACTCACGCACATAATGATGTTTACACTCACGCACATAATGATGTTTTACACTCACGCACATAATGGTGTTTTATACTCAAGCACATAATGATGTTTTACACTCAAGTACATAATGATGTTTTACACTCACGCACATAATGATGTTTTACACTCACACACATAATGATGTTTTACACTCACGCACATAATGATGTTTTACACTCACGCACATAATTTTGTTCAGCTGAATAAGATCTATCGATTAGCATATGTCTTATTTTTGGATATTTTCTTTTTTGTCTTACTTTAATAATATTGTAGAATTTTCGGAACACTTTCGGTTAAAAGAAAATAATAGTAATACTGTAAAATCTAAATATAACTTTACTTTGCTATGCCCTTTAGTGTAAATGACTTTTCTTTTAACAAATCAATGATGAATTTACGTTTTTGTACCTAAAATATTGAAAGTTTTTCTTTTCTTTCTTAATTTATACGAATACACACGTAGGTACATACGTAGGTATAAAGAGTTAGTATATATATATATATATATATATATATATATATATATATATATATATATATATATATATATATATATATATATATATATAATATATATATATATATATATATATATATAAATCAAGGAGTTTTCTTTTTATTTCAAGTTTTCTTGACATATAAAAATTATTCATAACAGGTGAATAAGCGTAAAAAAATCTTTAAAATATATACACATGAACACGCATAACACTAATTTGTTTTGTTGTCTTTCGTTTTACGAATTAATCTTGATGCTTATATAGTGTTGCCAAGCATTTGAAACGAATCATTAACTCGGCAATACGCCAAGTATTTAGCCTTTGGGTGTATATTATCGTCACATTAGTCTCTTCAAGATTATAATACTAAAATGGATTTCTTTCTTTCTTTTTTTTTTTAATTCTGGAAAGAAGGCAATTTTCCATTCTACAGTCCACAATAAGAACTCTGATATATCTACGTATGTACGAAAACAGTAACTCGGCAACAGTTGTCCATAACGCGACTTGGTTCTCTAACAGTTCATTCCATTTACCTTTACAAAACTAAAATGAAGTACATAACAAGGACAGGATATAAGGTAAATAGGGGGAATATGGGCATCGGGGAATATGGGCGGAAATAAGGTTTCCTCCTCGTAGCACAGCAAGTGCAAGATAAAATTTCTTGTTGCGTGGGTTGGAAGCACTGTTGGAGTCTTGGTTGCGACTGTAAGTTATATGAAACGTGGAAGTAGAAATTTAAGAGAATATTAATGGTTTGACCTATAAAACTTAAGATATTGTCCAGATATATAAAACAATTACGAAAACTTGGTTACTGATGTGTAGAGTCCAAGGTGTTTCCCTTTGTTCGCAAGGCATGGCGCGCGCTGCAGAATCGTGTACGAACAGTGTTGCAAACCCAATAGAATATAGCAACCCATAAAATATAGCAAGATGGGGTAATATGAGATGAGGCATTCGGGGTAATATCGGTACGTGGATTTACGTGGGGTAAATATGGGTATGTTGGTAATATGGTCAAGACACAAAAGGTCTCGTGAAAGCGATACAGGGTACGTTTCAAATACATGGCTCAATAGGTTGACCAGTGGGTAAGTCTCGCAAGTATGAGTCCTGTCCCATCGCGTGAAAAATAGTAAATAAAAGATCGAAAACAAACACATTCAAAGTTGGGAAATTTCTTGTTTTACAGTAAAACAAATATAATGTTTCATGTAAACTTTAGGTACAGTAGGCAGTTCCAAAGAATTGACAGCAAACGAAAATCTTCCGATGCTGAAAAAGAGAAGGACGTCTGCAACGACAAAGATAAGACGACGATGAACACCGAAGTTTCTGAGAATAACATTGACTCTCAATGTTCAGTGTGCCAAGGGTGGTTCCATGTTGATCGCAATGGAGAAGAGTGGTATCATTTTACGTGTGTTAATTTTGAAACCAAGAAGACGTTTATCTGTCCTCAGTGTCTTTAGGCAGAATTCTTAACTTCACGAGTTCATTGTAATATTTTTCATTTATAAGTTCCTTTTAGTTTTAGTGATATTGAGTTTCTAATATTGTCTATAATAGTATGTTTGTCACTACCTTTTGTTCTAAAGCTTATTATTGTAGAATTTATGTGTACTGTGAGATGATTAGTTAATGCATTTCTATTGCTCATATTCCCTACACTCTAACCTATAGTACCCTTAATTTTGGGGTAATATGGGTTATTTCACATGTGTTGCAATTATGCGTGTAGTACTAAATAGTAAGTGTAATGTACTAATGTTTGCTAACATTTCTATGGCGTAATACACAAGCTTTCTTATTACACAAGCGTTGTTGATTCAATTGTTTAATAAATTACTGAAATACAGAACAATATTTCAGAAACTGCCCCCATTTCCCCTATTTACCTTATATATCGTACGTCCGCAGATAAACTCAACCGAACTTAATCAAACTTAGCACTACGGTTGATCCTGATATTCTTATTGTTAGTACGAAAGTGAAAAATATTTACTTGTGCAGACATTTGGTTCATCAGTTATAGGCCATCATATTTAAAGTTTCGACTAAGTGAAATGTGTTTAAACATCCTCAAGTAAACTCATCCAATCTTCATGAAGCTTAGAATAGTGGTATATTTTGCCTTTCTTAGCCTACGTGTAAGAAATATTTTTCTGTATACAAAATTTTGGTTGGAGAATTATGGGCTTTGAAAATTAGGTTTAAAACTTGGTCGAATTTTATACCATACCTTTAAATTTTGGTATCTGTGTAGAAGTAGTAGTTGAGAGACAGGTTGCAATATTACGGTAACAATAATTATATTACAACAATTACTAACCAATTATTTATATTATAAGCATATTAACTTATAGTATATAAATACAGAGGGTTCATTGCATTATTTACGTATTTTAAAAATTACGAGATGTAAATAATACATGCCACGGACGCCTCCGCGGACCATCAATTGAGAAATACTACTCTTCAATATTATAAGATTGTCGCGAATGAAATTTCCACTTTGAATCTGGTGAGAAACTCGTTCAGTATTGATCAGGTTCGTATGACAATGCAGCATGGAAAGCATATAATTACGAGTGAATTTTCTTTACGAATTCAAATTGATATATTCTGCGCATCTAGTCACAGAAATAAATAAATAAATAACATTGAATTTGGGTTAAGTTCAAAAGTTGGGCGCCCGTTTCCAGCAAAATTTTTAAAATTTACAGGAAAGATATGGATAATTTGATCGTTTGTGTGCTTGATAATATATAAGGGTCTCGAAAAATCTGTTTATTTGTTAAGCGGTTATAAACATGGGACTATACGGCGAGCGGAGGGAACTACTTGGCGCAAGGTAACCAAACAGTTGCATTGTGGGGAAGTAACGAGCATTTATGTTATCAACATGGCGAATGTACAAGGGCAATGAACTAACAGTTTTAACATTTGTGAAGCAATACGTTGATAACGAGCAAAATCTTTTAAAAGTTTGTGAAGAGCACGGATTAATGAACCTAATATAACAAATTGCAGAACATGTGGAAAGGAGATAACAGCGAAAAAACGTGTCGAAAGCGGACGCCCAACTTCGGAATAAATGCCTTGAATTTGGACCAGGAATGGCGAATGAAAGCACCACTTACCGTTGATTTCTCAAATTTTATTAGTGGTGTTAGTAGGCACCGACTAACATCTTGTTTGGTTGTGCTCTTCAGGAATACCGTGGAAGTAGACTCAAAGTGTTCTTGCTATTGCATACGAGTAACGCACACACATTATCACAGTCGATCGGCGGCTCCGTGCAACCGGTAAGATTAAAAAAAAAAAAAAAAAAGTTGGAATCACGTGTCCCCAATACCGGCCAACAAGAATCACCATCAGATGTGTGCATTTCTATGAATGAGTATAAAGGAAACTCGGGAAAGTTATTATTATTATTATTATTATTATTATTATTATTATTATTATTATTATTATTATTATTATTATTATTATTATTATTATTATTATTATTATTATTATCGGATTGACACTTCAAATGAAAAACGGATTTGCTCTGATGATTGTAAACCATTGGTACAATGGTTGGGTCATGATCAACTTACAAAACGGTTTCTTAAACCATCTATCCACCCACAGATGTTGCTGGTGGTATGGTGGTTTATGGTGAGTTTGTTCCATTATGCATTTCTCAGGTAAGGTAATCCAGATTATTATAGTCCTGAACTCCATGAAATGTACGAACTTGTCCACAAGCACCCAGTAATGGTCAGCAGACATTAGTGTTCTCACGCTATACTCTCACATATCGGTTAAACGACGATATAGGCTCTTTGTGAGTTGCAGTATGAAATTCTTCCCCATCCATCATATTCCCCCGATATCTCTCCCCCTGACTACAACGTCATACAGCATTCTAGAGCACCTCTTGGGAGGGAGAAAACTTCCCGGATGTTCGAATGGTGCAACGTGTGGTTAAGAACTTTTTGCATTGCAGGTCTGATATATATATATATATATATATATATATATATATATATATATATATATATATATATATATATATATATATATATATATATATATATATATATTAAAGAAATCCAATCGTTGACTGAGCAGTGACAAAAGTATGTAGTTGCAGACGGCGATTATTTTGTTTAACAGGTATTGTAGTTGTATTTATTTATTTATTGGCCTTTGAAAAGGCACACCTGGTGCGGACGTTTCAGTGACATCAATCTAACATTAGCGTTTAACGAAAAAAAAAAAAATGCTCAAAATGAGACATATATCAACCGAAAAGATCTTGTTAAGCTGAACAAAATGATCGCTCATGAGTGCAAAAGCTCACGCGTAATTTTCAGGAAAACAGAAAAGAATCAATCAATTTGCAAACTTGAAAATTGATGCTGTCCAATGATGTCACTTAATAAATTGAAACTGATGCTGAAATACAGTATACTTTCATTAAAATCTTCATTATGAAAGTTGCAAAGACGACAGTGCATAGTATAGTTAATAAGATAAAATGGTCATTAACTCTTAAATTTTAAGTTTAACTAAAATATTGTCCAAGTATAAGACATATGTCAGTCGGTAGAACAGTTCGAGCTGAATAAGAGAAACATGCTTGAGGGTAAATTCTGATATACGGTACCGAGAAAATTAAAAAAAAAAAAAAAAAAATGTGATTCCAAAAAGTATATGTCATTCATTGCCAATAATAATTGATGGTTTTCTTCCAGCGTATTTTAATACGTATACATATATACATATCAAAATACACTCCTAAGGAGAAGATTTTCGTTTGTCTTTTTCTAAGAGTGACATAGAGCCTATTCTTTTCGCTCCAAGATCTGATATTTGCAGTATAATGCATGGGGAAACGGGAATTATTTTATAAAACAATAAAAAGTATGTACTCTCATTCAACCCTTTCGCTCTCATTCGTGGAAATGTAGCCAGATATCTCGCACGTTCCTCTTATAACTATGGTCATTCCCATTTTTTTTTTTTTATTACTCTTATTAAAATCATAAACTACTTTCTTGTCTTTTTTTTCTCTTACAATTTTGTAGATATTCGTCCTCTAATTATATGCATTCACAATCTGAACTCTAGCCAGAAGCATTTTTCAGATGAGACACAATTTTTCCATCCCCGCATCAGAGAAATGTTCGGCTTCCCCTAAGATAATTTGCACTCATGTTAGTAGTATGTATAGGTTGAATCATATATGATCTCCTTTTTCTAGGGGACACTTACCGCATCTACCTCGTGTTTCGTTCCCGTTTTCTAATGTGTCTCGTAATTCCCGAATTTCATTCTAGTAAGTCCATCCCATGGTTTTCCCCAGTTTTATCCTTTGGGTAACTTGTATATTTCTACTATAGGTGTACTCACTTTAAAAATGTTGGCACAACTAGTGATTTATCCAATTTCAGTACTTTACGTATTGTTATGATTATAATTTATTTATTCATTTCACTTTAGATAGCCAAAAGCTTTGGTGATTGGTAATACATATGTTTTAATATAGAATGAAACGAGTTTAATAAATGTGTTGCAAAATAATCTAAATTACTCTTTGGAAAATATTGTTTGAAAAAGATACGAGAAGTACTTATCCTTATAAGCAGTGGCGTATTTAGGGGGGTGGATTCCGGGCTAACCCCCCCCCGAAATCTTACTTAGTATAGTAAAGTAAATGAAATATCTTGCAGAATTTTCACATTTCCAAGCAAAGCCCCCCCCCCGAAAGTTAGCAAAGCCCCTCCCGAAACAAAATCGTAAATACGCCACTGCTTATAAGTGTTTCTAGATTCTGTGAGAGAATTTTGATAAGTAATCTTAATGTTCCTTTCTCAGGGTGTCTATCGAGTTTCATTTTCAAAATTCCAATATATTTCCAGTATATTCAGTATAATTATCAGCAAAATTCCAGTACCTAATATAATGATTTTTTTAAAGTTCTTTAGGAATAATCACACTCTTGATGATTTCAGATTTGTAATTGTTTAACCATTAAAAGAATATTTTATTTTTAATAAATTTAGTTAGCCTTGATTTTTTGAAATACAATGATTTTTTAACCTTTTTTTTAAGGGACTCCCAACTCCCCTCACATCCCTTCACTCCACCTGTTGCTTTAAATGTTGAATTACAAAATATATACAACTCTTGCTATGGAAAAATTTACAATCTTAATGGATACAAAATTGTTTCTAAGACTATTAAAGAATTAGAAAAAAAAAGATGGTTGACAAATTACCAGTTTCATGATTTTTCCAATATGTTGATCAAAATTCCAGTGTATTTCCAGCATCAAAATTAAATTCCAGTATAATTCAAGTATTTCCAGTATTTCTAGTATCAGTAGACACCCTGTTTCTTTAACATCGTAGTTACATGAAATATGAATCTACGTGTATAGTTAGTGCCGTAATTTTGGATATTATTGCAGTGGCTTAGCCGTTGTAATGGTTATCTTTCCTCGAAAGTAATTTCAGACGGATGATTGTTACAGGATACCCTCAGATTTCAAAACCTTCAGAGTTGTTTTCATACTTAGAAACAAATATTCTTCAGAAGGGATTCACAAAAATGAAATCACAGTAGCAGAAGAAAAGTTTTGTTTTCTAGGAAGTAGAATGTAAAACAATAACAGAATCCATGGTGCTTGAGTCCCTGGTACAATTCCAGCTCTCACCCAGTAGGCTTTGTGGTAGAAAAACACGTGTAAGTGGTTCCGTGTTCTCTCATACTTTCTTCATTCTACTCATTCTCATAAGTACCTCCCTTATTCTACATGCATAATAGTGGGACGTAAAACTGACAGATTTAATTTCATTTTCAACAGATCCCATTTTTGGATTGAAGCAAACAACGAAATTACGACGACAAAAGCAAATACAACTGCATTTGATAGTCATACAACTTCACTCAGCATTTTGAATATGAAACATATATATAATGAATTATTAACAAGAAACTTAAGCTTATCTTCGCTAGTTACTGTGTCACGGAAACTTACTACAAAGGATAATAGGCCAAGGATAATAAATAAGTAAATAAAATTAATGAATTAATTAAAATAAAATCGTCAGGTTTCTATCGTCAATAGCAATCATTGTAATAATAATAATAATAATAACATTTCGCTGATGACTTCCAGTGACACTCAAACAGTTGAACCTGAAATCTAGAATGTCATTGGTGATTTCATTGAAGGGCTCTATGTAATGAATGATATTTTGCATATGACTTCAATATGATTGTTGTGATTCTTTTTGCTACATGTTTAATTTACAACCAACCACCTCATATTTAAAAAAAAATAAATAAATAAAATAAAATAAAAGTGCATTGCTCCATTCTGTTCTGCCACAACAAGTCTCTAGAGAATACTTCCCTCACCATGATCAAACTAAACCATCTTCCAAATTAATTAATTGCAGTAAATAATTGCATTTTTTCTTCGTGACAAGACGTATCTTAATTGGGAATAATGAAAGCCGTTGGGTGTTCCCTCTCTGAGTCGATGGCGGCCTGTTTTCCTCTTTCCTTTCTCACAATTCACTGCTCTACGAATGAAGGCTTCGTCTCGAAATGATGAAGCAACCATTTTATAGAAGAAGAAAAAGATGAAGATAAATCTTTCTTTACAGAGAATAGAATAGATGTTGGCCACCATAGAACGCTTGGATAAGATTAAATTCAAGTTAGTAGTTTTTCTGGTGTCTTAATGTCATCCCAACCAGTGAATCATGACGAAATATATATAGTGGTAAAGTTAGGAAGTAAAACTGTTTAAAAATGCAATTTAATCAAGACTTTATAATAAATGGTAGTGATAGGATATTGAAAACTTAAACCGTTATGAAAGTTTAAAAGCAGAGGTTACTTTTGTTGGGGTAATTCAGTACAATTTACGAGGCAGATTTGTTATGAATCCTAGGTAGTGTGAGTACCCCTAATTCCAAATATTCTTTTCTCTGTTTGTTAATTAAGGACTGCGTGGTTCAGTGCTAGAGAATTTATGTCTGGTGCATAGGGCCCCTGTTTCGAACCCAGCTCCCACCAAGGAAGCTTTGTGGTGGGCAAGCACCGTAAGCGAGTGTTTTCTCTCGAGGTGTCCAATTTCCTTCTACTTTCTTCATTCCACTATTTCGTTCATTATCATGATCATCGTCTCCCTTAGGATCGGAGCATAATCGTGGGATGTTAAACTTCAACGTTTTTTTTTTTTTTTTTTGCCAATTAGTTATTGAAGAAAATAGAAAATAATTACCGTATATTGGAAAACTTGGCTTTGTCTTGTCTTGTTGAAGTTTAGTATTGCTTTTTAGCATCCAGGTTTCTGAAGGTAGAGCCTATATGAAATTTTATTCCCTTAGTTTATAACAATAACATTTAAATTTTTACCTATGTGACTTCCCTCAAGAGGCACCACTGTTCCCAAGCTATAACAGTTCAAAGGTCACAGGCCAGGATTTTGTGGAAACTGTATTATTAAAATTCGTGTATTGTCGCAGAAAACAAGATACAAGATCTCAAAATAACCTCTTTGGCCTAGAATATTCAATTTTCCGCTATAATAAGTGTACTGCTCTGTTGCCGATCTGCGAGATGATGTCCTTCTATAAGAGATTCTCGGAAACCGACATGAGAGGGAACTGTTTATTAAACATGCTCTGTTCTTTTGCCACAGAGAGAAAGTTGGCAAGTCTACCTTGCACTCCTGGCTTAATGGTCTCACCTTGTGAGTTAGGTAAATGTGCTAGAAACTACCTTCAGGTAAAACATTCAGATTTTTTTTTTAAAGTGTTAATGAGGCATACTTGAGCACGGCTAATCCGAAAAATGAATGTATGGAAAGTGTATGATTATGAAAGAATTGAAGGCAGGGACGTACGCAGGAATTTATTTCGGGAGGGGTCTAAAGTGTTTCGGAGGGGTCCAAATACAATTTGAGGCTTAATTATATGAAAATTTCTAAAATTCCCCCTAAAAGTAGACTACATTTACAAAAAAGTCGGGATTTCGGGGGGTCCGGACCCCCAGGACCCACCCCCAGCGTACGCCCCTGATTGAAGGAACAAAGGAATTATGAATTAAGAATTAGATTTCTGGGCTTTTGGTATTAATGGCTATTTAGCCCGTCACGGATGAGAGATGACACCCCTCGGTGATCACACTGTCCGAGGAGAGGGAAGGAAGGAAGAGGTCTGAAATCTGTTTGTTAGGTACCATCCCGGCATTTGCTTGGTGGAAGTGAGGAAAACCTCACTCAGAATGGTTGGCCTGAAAAGAGCTTTTATATTTTTTTTTCAACCGAGTGTCCTCACCGGGAAACAAACCCGGGACCGCCCGTACCAAAGACGAAAGCGTTAGCGACTACGCTACGCGGGGCTACAATTGGAGGAACGAGACTATTGAATGATACACATGAATCTCGGGAAGACGGATAGGATAAATTTACATGGAGTAGGATCAAATCAAAGACTCATCCCGCGAGTGGTGTTCTCCCATTACTTGACGAATGGACTATAGTACATTCCAACTATAGTACATTCCCTACAGTTAGACCACTCCAAATCTAAGTGAGTTTACTGTTTTATAGTACGGCTCGTATCTAGAAACATTTAAATTTAGAATTTAAAAATAACATAATGAGTAATCAAAATGCAGACGAAACCTAATGAAAACAATTACTTTTTTACAAAAAAAAAAATCACAAAACCACATCACACCCTCAGATTTTATCTATATATGTTTATTACCTAGTGTCATAGTATTGAACTTGCCTTATGGAATTGCTGACATTCAACATTCTTCGCTTATGACAGCGCTTTCTATATTATGTTCTTAAACGCTTATTTAGCTAAAAAGTCTTCTTTTCTTGTCTTTGAAAAACTCTTCACAGCTACATGTTCCGGAAGTACAGAATTTCAAATGAAAAAATATTTACTGTGAATGTCAGCGTTATAATTATAGGCTTGAAAACTCTTTACGATGTTAAATCGGAGAAATTCCTTAAAAGCCCATGAATTTTTTTGTTAATTGACCTTTGGAGAAAGTTAATCGCGTCAAATGATCCGACACATAGAATTATTTTTTCTACATTAAATATTACCTGAAATTCCAATGTATTCTTCACGCACTTGTCCAGAAACATGTATTCTGAAACAAAAATTGTGCGTAGATGCATTGACTATTTTGGAAATTGAAATATTATCTGAGTGAGTCAATTTTAATCTAGAATGGGTGTCCGGTAATTATCCAAATTTGAAGAAATTTTCCAAAGAAAAATCCCAAGTTTCTGCTATATAGTAATAACAATGGTATATAAACACAGCAAGTTTCTTTACTTATTCATTCGTGGTTTCTAAACCAAATCGAATATTTTCGTAAGTAAAGAAGAAAATTTTAGTATTTTTGTGAGCCTTCTTTACGATTTGTAAATGTCAGCCTGTGTGGCTTTACCAGTCAAAGAAATAAGTTTGTAACGACTCAGTCAACATAAATACGTGAATAAAAATTTAACAATGATATATGTTGCCTCTATTCTGGAAAACAGCCTAATTTACGTATTACACGAAATGGGGCGTTCAGAACACACTATGCCCAATAGTGCTGCCACGAGACGAGACATTTCTCGTGTCTCGTCTCGTCTCGTCTCGTCTCGTAAACGAGACGAGACACGAGACGGGACAGAACCCTCTTAGACGAGACACGAGACGAGACAGACTACTTGTCCCGTCTCGAAAACGAGACGAGACACGAGACGAGACGGGACGTCTCGTGAAATGTCTCGTCTTGTCTCGTGTCTCGAAAATGAAAACGCTGGCGGGAATGGCCAAGATTGAAATTGCCAGTGGTCATATAGATTGCAAAAGGAAAATCCCCTTTGTGAGAAAACATGTTGAAAAGCCTTCATAGAAAAGTGTCCTCTGTCTATTGAATGAAACAATCGTGATACATGAGCTTCCAGAAATATCATCCTTAATGTCTTGTCCCCAATTCCCCTTGCTGTAAACTGAGGAATTCTCTTTTTTTTTTCTGGCTGGAATAATGACAAACAAATCAAAGACAGGGAAGATTTTTACAAGGTCAAGAAACCGAACTACCACTACCATCTATTCAATTTGAAAACTGGGTAAGGTCTACATTTGTCTTTATTCTCTGGTGGCGGTATTCTTTTGCTATATGAACCGAAAACGGCAATTGAAGTATGTCATCTTGCAACTAAAATTTTGTCTTCTCTCTCTCTCTCTTCCTCTCTCTCTCTCTCTCTCTCACACACACACATACACACACACACATAAAAACACACTTTTACCATTTTACCAATCGCTCGCTTATTATACAGCAGTCATGTTGTAAAATTCACCTCTTCGTTTGGAAGGCGGGCGGACGACAAAGGAAGCAAAGATATTATCGACGAACCCTTCAAATTGTTTGCTTTCAGCAAATTTATGATACTAATAATAACACTTTAGGTAAAGAATTTTTACAGGGGGACCTTCGTTTTGTTACGCGGAAATGTTTGATCTGACCAGAGTGCGAAATTGCCCTCTGCTTCCATGTTCAGAGGAGGGGAATACTTCCCTTTCCTAGTGAATAATATTCATTAGGACCTGAATTATCTTCAGAAATTGTTTCTTACAGGCGCATAAAACCTCTCGAACTTGATAAGTGTAAAGAACATTTGGTATAATATTCATGGAACTCCGTTGAAAGCAGAAAATATCATGAGAATGATCAAAATTCGAACATTGAAGAACATAATTAACAGAAATGAAATAAGATACCCAAACCATATTTTTAAAGCTGCTATAAAATGTATATCCTATATTTTTACTAATTCCTTACTCCCATGAAAGTATCCTGGGGAGGATATTCTCTCCATTTTTTTCAGGCTGAAATCCTTTTATCCCGTACGATTCCCCCCCCTGACACAGTACGAAAAAACAAATGTTGTTAAAATCCATACACATGACCCTTCCGGGACTCAACCCGGGGCCTTCAAGCCGATGGTCTATCGCCGCAGACCGCTAGGCTTGGTATGAAGATGTACGTTGTATGATTGAGAATAGATCCCGACAATATAAGGAACTTTAATCCAAAATGGCCACCCAAAAATCAACTTTTTTTTAGACATTAGCTAATCTGGGTGTACTGTCATGAGTTTGTTACACAAACGGGGCAAGCACCACATAGTAGCACACACCCCGCGGTTATGGGAACAGATTTGAACCATGGAGGTGAAGACTGGCCCCAAGCAATTTTTCGTCCGATGTGTCATTCAGCTCCCATTACTATGGCACTTAAAGTAGAGCTTAGTGTGCAGTAACATATAAAATTTCAATCAAATACTTTCCATTACTCAATAAAATTATTTGGTTCCGAGCTTTTTTTAAAAAAAAAAATGATTGCAACAAATCTAAATATGCTAAAATGGAAAGTAGTTTTTGGATTGTTATGGGTTAACACTATGAAACCTAAAGGCTGGAATATATGAAATCAAAGTGTACACCCATATCTATCTCTCCATTTATCTATATATCTTTCCATCTCTCTCTCTCTCTCTGTATATATATATCTATATCTATCTATCTATCTATCTATCTATATATATATATATATATATATATATATATATATATATATATATATATATATATATATATATATATATATATATATATGACACTATAAAGCAAGTGGGCTGATAGTATACGATAGTGTCGGGGATGATGACAGCTTTACATCGAACTTTGCTTGTCGTGTAAACATTATTTAACATTAGTGTCTTCATCTTCGACGTACCTATGAGCAATTTACTGTATATTCGTGTATTGAAACTGGTGAAACAAATTTCACTGTTTTAGAATGTAAAAAAAGAAGCCAGGGCCGAGAAGCCTCAGACAACTAACAGCAGAGATATATTATCTTGTAAACTATTTGTCCTTGCCTTGTGAGCTTATTTGAATTTATTTTTAAGACCTTTAGGCAACTTTGGCCGAATGGATGATAATGGGAAAATTAATGGAATGAAGAAAGTGGTAGGATACTAGACAACTTCGAGAAAACACACACATTCGAAAAATGAAATGAAATTTTTTGAGTTTTACGTCCCACGGTTATGCCGGTTAGGCTAAAGAAGACAGAGATGATGAGTAATGAATTAAATGGTGGAATGAAGAAAGTGGGAGGAAACAGGAGAACCCCGAGAAAACCCACGCACACGGTGTTTGTCCACCACAAAGTTCACTTGGCGGGGCTGGGTTCGAACCCGAGACCCGAAGCACCAGAGGTGAACGCTCTACCACTGAGCCACCGCGGTCCCCACACACATTCAATGTTTGTCCACCACAAAGCTCACATGGCACTAACCGAGATCGAACCGACTACCACATACACCAGAGGTGAAGGCTTCACGGTGTAGCTACCGTGACATTTCTTGTCTTGTGTGTTCTGGGTAATACTTGTAACTTACAAGGGAAGAGAGGGAGATTATATATCGAAGTGGAAGATGGTTTATATACCAATCGAAAGCACTAATGACGCCTATTACAAAACTGTAATAAAAATTTTCCGAATGCATATACTATGCGAGTTATATGGATATATAGAGTGTCCAGATAATCCGTTACCACCCCTTGAAATCGCAAACGATAAGACAGATGCCAAAACTGGAAAACATGTGTTTGATCATTTTAAAAGTACAACGTATCAAAGCAAAAATTCTTGTCACAAGGCCACCCGCAGTGTACTGGGCGGGGTCCAACTCAAAAATTACAAAAGGTAAGGGGGTCAAGTAGCATATCGTTCGAAACTTCTTGGGAAATGAAAGAAGACGGAACAAGTCCCAATACTCTAAAATTACCTTGTGCAAAATGGCGGCCGGTCAAACTGTCAGCAAAAACGTAATTGTAAAGTCGATGGCCACCCCCCCCCCCCAAAAAAAAAAAATCCCGAAACGGTGAGGCAGGTGTCAAAACAGGAAAACATGTGTGTCATCATTTCAAAAGTACAATGATTGGAAGTAAAAATATTTGTCTCAGGGTCCTCCACAATGTCCCAGGGGGGTCATGTTCAAATTGTTCAAATGGCAAGGGAGGTCAAGTAGCACATCGTTTAAAGCTGTTATTAAATGAAAGCAGAAAGTACAAGTATGGACGCTCTACGATAATACTGTGCAAACATCTTGCATTTTAGTTGTTCTTTCTGTAACCGGGTTTTAGTTTATTTTCACTTTAATTCTTGTACTCAACGGAAAGAAAGGAAATGCCCCTGCTGTGAGATTCTGCTCTTTGAGCCCAATAATATCTAAATAAAGAAAAAAAATAATAAAATAAAAGCAAATTAAGACATAAAGAAAAGAAACGACAACATTTGACATCTTTGAGTATAGAACTGACTAGTTGACATATAATGTACTTCCACAAACACAAATAAGTAGAGGTTGGAGCCATCAGAAGTAAAGACTCTTACCTCTACTTATTTATGTTTATGACTGCACAACAGTGGTACTTATGCTCGTTATCTGGTTTATCAATTATAAAATGATTCAAACGAAAGAATTCCTTGCACCAGGAAGAGTAAATACGTACAAATGCCTCAGAATGAAAACAAGTGCCGATTGCAAAATGGAAAGTGAACGTGCTCAGAAAATCGAAATGAAGATGTACATTTTGACCGGCCGCCATTTTACACAGGGTAATTTTAGAGGATCGAGACTTGTTCCGTCTTCTTTTATTTCTCAACAGCTTTATTTGACCATATTTGCCATTTGAAAATTTTGAGTAGGACCCCGTCTGGAAACTTGTGGAGGACCCTGGGACAAACATTTTTACTTTCAATCATTGTACTTTTGAAAAGATGACACACATCTTTTTTCTTTTTTGACATCTGTCTTACCGTTTCAGTTTTTTTTTTCTTTCTTTGGAGGGTGGCCATAGACTCTACAATGACGTTTTTGCTGACAGTTTGACCGGCCGCCATTTTGCACAGGGTAATTTTAGAGAGTTGGGACTTGTTCGTCTTCTTTCGTTTCCCAAGAAGTTTCGAACGATATACTACTTGACCCCCCTTACCTTTTGTAATTTTTGAGTTGGATCCCGCCTGGGACTCTGCGGGTGGCCCTGGGACAACAATGTTTGCTTTGATACATTGTACTTTTATAATGATCAAAAACGTGTTTTACAGTTTTGGCATCTGTCTCATCGTTTGCGATTTCAAGAGGTGGAAATGAATTTTCTGGACACCCTGTATATTCATATAACGCGCACAGTATATGCATTCGGAAAATTTTTATTACAGTTTTGTAATAGGCGTCATTAGTGCTTTCGATTGGTATATAAACCATCTTCCACTTCGATATATAATCTCCCTCTCTTCCCTTGTTAGTTGTATCTTGATTAACATGGTGCAGCCTGCTACATTTTACTTTCGTTCCCATGGTATGCTGCTATATTTTTACGAGACAAGACGAGACAAAACGAGACAAACGAGACGAGACGAGATGAGACGGGACAGAACCACTCGAGACGAGACACGAGACGGGACGAGCACATTTTTTCGAGACGAGACACGAGACGAGACATGCTTTGCACGAGACGAGACGAGACAGCCTGAAGTCTCGTCTCGTGGCAACACTAATGCCCAATCACCAAAGTTGTAAGAAGATTAGACATAAAATTTGTGTATTCCGTTTAAATACATAAAAAAGCGAACATTGTTTTCTACATTACAAGGAGGCAAGGGCACCCATGTTTTGGTTTCCAAGGGGGGCAAATATAAGCGAAGTTTCAAATATAGTTTTACATTTTGCTATAGCTAATGTAAACGTTCTATCGGGCTTTCGATATTCCCAAGTACGATTTCTCTTAGGGGGGATAGCGCCCCACCTTGCATCCTCTGATGGGCGCCCTTGCAAGGAGGAGTTATTTATAATATTTAGACATAAATCTTTTTAGCACTGAAAGGAGCATCAAGTAGAGATGTTAAATATGAAACTTGTCCGAAATGATCATAGAGTGGACTTGTACCCTTTGTGCATTGAGCACCTCACACATGCATAAGTAATAAAATGTACGAGCCACGACACTAAACTTTCTCGCTCCAATTCCTTAAACTAAATCATGTTGTGCTGCAGTTATTAATGAAACACTTTCGTGTGAAATACGAACAAAATTAAAAGGCTTTTTTTTTTTTTTTTTTGAAAGTTTCACCGAAAGAAACTATTTTCAAAAATAAACTACCCCTTGTGGATATTTTCAAGGAAGTGATTTATGCAACTCTATAAGAAGAATGATGAAAAATTTGTTAAAGAAATATCACCAAAAACGCTTGGGTCGTTTTGGAGAAAAATAATCTGAAAATAAAGTCATACCCAAGATTAAACTACCCAATGTGAATTCATTCATAAGGAGTAATTTACGTAAACACTATTGAGTTATTAATGAAATATTTATTTATGAAATGTGAACAAAATCACCTGAGTTATTTGTAAAAAAAAAATCGTCCGAAAAACGTCACCTTCAAGAATAAAACCACCCCTCGTAGATTTTTCAGGAGAAATAAATTATGTCATATTGTCAGGTTATTAATAAAATGTTTATTTACGAAATATGAACAAAATTCCCTGAGTCGGTTTTGAAGAAATCGTCAGACAAGAATAAACCACTACTTCTCGATGTTTTCCCAGAGAAATGACTTATATATACCACATGATGGGGTTGTTTTTGGAAAATTGATTTGTGAAATAAAAACAACATTGGTATTTTTGGACCATGAAATGTGTAATTCTGTTGAAATCACGAATTCAAATCAGGGTGATTGGAACGAAGCGGTCAGTGTCAACTATACAAATAGAAGGGGAGAAAATAGAACAGGTGACTAGTTGTCGATACCTGTATGGTATTATTAGTGATGATGTGAAGTACGAACGTGAAATAAATCAACTATAGGAATGGCGAAGGAAACCTTTAGGAGGAAGAAAAGTCTATTTTGTGGGACCTTGAATAAAGAGTTGAGAAAAATACTCATAAAATGCTTCGTGTGAAGTATTGTACTGTGTGGGGCAGTAGCATGGACATTACGCAAAAATTATGAAAAACGACTGGAAGCTTTCGAAATATGAGTGTGGAGAAGAATGGAGAGAAATATCTGAGTCGAGCGGAAAACGAATGAGAGGTGTTAGAAATTGACGGAAAGAAAAGAACAATTTTAGATATTTATATTATTGAAAAGAGGAAAAGAAACTGATTGGGAAATTGGTTAAGAAGGAACTGTGTAATGACGGGCAGGAACTAGAGGGTATGGTGGCAGGAAAGAGAGAGAGAGGACGAAGAAGGTCACAATTGATGGACTTTATCAAAACTGAAAAATCGTACGTTAAGACGAAGAGGTTAGCTGAAGACCAAGGAGCATGGAAACTTCTGAGTTGCAGTAAGCGACCTGTTACTAATGGCAGAATATTTACGATGATTATGATCATACTTTCTTCTTTCGTTTCGTCGGTCGAAAGTACAAAGGTGCCCCTTTCTTGTCGTTCCGTGGGATGACTTTGGCGTTTCAAAGGTTAAACTGTGAGGAACAACGTAAAAATCAGCTTTCAGCCTGTCTGAGATCTTGATATTACGAATTATTTAAAATGTCTTTCACCAAAACTATAAAGGTAACCAAGAAAGTTCTATCGCTTTTTCACCCACCACCTTCGAACATCGATATATCGCCTAAGACGCACTTGGAAGATCAAAAATAGTCCTCATCAGCATCGATGACCTTCTACCAGGGTCTGGAAGGCCATGAATTCCATCACGGAGAACTTGGAGAGCCGTGAAGTGAAGAAGGTATCAAGTGCATTTTTGTACCTCTACTAGGGGTTTGAATTGACGTCCTCTAAAGTGTTTGTCCAAGGAATTGAACAGGTTATAATCAGACGATGCAATGTCCGGGAAATATGGCAGATACAATAGTGTTTCCCATCCAAGGCGTAGAATGGTGTCCTCGTCATCTTAAAAACGTGGGGCTTAGCATTGTCCTGTAACAGGAGGACCCCTTTGCGATTCAGAAGTCCTGATTCCAGAGTTTTGAGTTTTTCTTGAACACGGCTCAACTGCTGACAATACACAGTTGCATTGATGCTCTGACCAGCTGGTAACAGTTCTCGATGTACGATGCCGCGAGCAGTCCACCAAACACACAGGAGGATCTTCTTCTGGTACAGTCCTGGTTTCGGCTATTTTGGAACCGGTTCATGGGATGCTAATCAATGATGAAGGCGCCGTGTAGCTTCGTACAGGACCCACTTATCATCACATGACTACGCCCTGTCCAGAAATGGCTCCTTCCTCAGACAAGGCAGCAAAGAGACACAGGTGTCTGCTCGCGTTGCCTTCTGGCCCGGAGTCAAATCATGTGGGACCCATCAACCCAACTTGTAATTTTTCCCAAGTTGATGGAGGTGCTTCCAAATAGTTTCTCCACTTACACTGAATTGTAGTCCCTGTTCCTCACATGTCTGGCCACTGTTTGCCTCAATTGGTGCCTGAAGATCTTCATTTTGTACATATGTTGGTCTTTCGGCACGGGTGCGTCTTCGAGTGTTTCATCATCGTCATAAAACTTGTTAAACAACCGCTGCACCGTGTGCGTAGTCACGACACCCTCATCAAAAGCCTGGCATATCTTCCTCCCCTCTGCAGCGGCGTTTGATCCCAGTTTGAACTCGTACAGCATACACGCCCTTATGACGCTCTCTGAAGATTCCATGATCACTCTGTCCTGAAGCAAGTTCACGGTGTAACTGAACTGCCACAACCAGGTAGTATGTTGAATATACCCACACCAACAACTAACTTTCGCCTTATCTCCATTCGCATTCAACTCACAGTGTGAAGGCCAATTGAACATAGACCTCTTCAAAAAGCGACAGAACTGTCTTGATTACCTTTATATTTATCAAGTCGATGTCAACGAAACAAACGGAACATACGCACAGACCAGACATATAGTACTATAATTATCTGGTTGATGTTAGTTTTGCATTGCTATCTCAAAATAGAAATAACATACAGCTTCTAAGCAAAGCACTATGTTTTGTATCCATGTATAACAGTGTGGCTAACTAACTAAACTTTTGGCTTCGCCAGACAAACTAGGCCTTATGCAGAGTCATTCTGACGAGTGATTAGTGCCATACTAAAGAGTCCGAGTAACATAAATGTTCATGCAGTAGTCAGACCTTTAGTATGACGCTAATGAAACGTCAAAACGACTTTGCATAAGGCCCACTCTTATTGTTTGGTGAAGTCAAAAGTTTAGTTTGTTGGCGAGACCGTTACACATCGATAAAAGCGTCGTGCTTTGCTCAGAGGCTGTGTTATTTCTATGTAGACATTTTTTCAATTAATATTGAAAAAAAAATAACATAATCGTTTAGTACTGTACTATTTAACATTTCATTAGAGGATTGATTAGAGAAGGATTATTGTTATTGATAAGTTGCTGTAGTTCATTAGTGTTATAGTCCAAAAACAATCAGAACTAAATCCGTTTGAGGTTAAGTATTATCTCGTATAGAAAATAATTTAAGTCTGGAAGATCAACATCTTAACTGAATCAATTAATGCAAAAAGAACTTCAGTCAAAGAAACTTCAGAAAGATATGGAGAACATTGCAGTTTTGAAACTATAAAATCAAAATGATTTTTTTTTTAGATAAAAATTACATTAATCGAATGCTGGATAGGAAAACCAGTTTTATACTCATTGCCATGGTTGAAAAAAGAAGTTTCGGCGTGGACTGAAGCTCTTCTTGCATGTAAATTATACAGGAAGCACTGTATGCATGTAATTTTATTTAGTTATTTTTTGCTCGTTCTTTTAACACAAAACTGTCTTAAGACATTCTTGCCAGGTTCAATCATGTGGTTCGGATTTCACGTTAATCAGTAGGTCCACGTCTCATATAGCCTCGCTGCTGAACGGGACGTAAAACTCAAAATCACCTCATCTTGCCAGGTTCAAGACGTTGCAGGTCTATCAACCGAGTGGGACGAAATCAATAGCTATTGCCACTAACATAAAACAAATTTAATTCTCCATGCAGAAAGAGCTTCAGTCACTGACTCAAGCCCATGCTGCCTAGTATAAGCGCGGTTGACACCTATCTATAAAATGTTAGATCAGTGAAACAGATCTTTATGCATAGAAACATAGGTGTACCCAATAGGGAAAAATAGATGTTAACTCAATTTCGTCATTTTGGTGACTGAAGTTTTTTTTTTTTTTTTTGTATGAACTAATTGAACTGTTTGATAAACATAAATATCAAGCAGGAAGGAAGTAAAAGAGAACGTTAGATGCAGCGATGTAATGCTAGAACGGTATCTTAGCGGATATACGATAGATGGTTCTAAAAGAGTATAGCGTATACTCACCCCCGTATACACTTGTTCTTTTTTAAATTTTAGGTGTGTATGCGCTGGACTATGAAACATATTAGATGAATATACTCTATCCCTTATTATAGCATTTTTCCAAGTTTTTTCCCTTTCTTTTCTTATGCTTATCTTGCAAGTAGACTCTCTTCCTTTCATAGCATTGTGAAATGCTTTTACTACCTATACAAATATGTTCAAAAAATGCATTGTCAAAGTCAGCAATGTTGCTTTCATTACAAGTACGTTCACCCACACGGAAAAGGAAATATATATCGTTTCTCCTTTGATAGGATTTACTCTAGGCTTATAGGTGTGTGGATGGCGCACAACCCCAGGTGTACTAAATAAGCACGTATTTATTCGGTACATTTAGAACCCGTTCCGAGGTCTTGATTTTGGTTATAAAAAAAATACTAGTCTTATGCATGAAATTTAAATTATGAGACTATGTAACTTTTAATACATAATATAATAAAGAAAACAAACCACAATTATTTTTTTTAATGAATCGTCATAGGGACCTAATTGAGACCTAATAGGGACAAATAGTGCATAAGCAGGAAATAAGTTCCAATTTCTACGAAGACAAACTTTGAGAACTATTCGGGAAATTATCATCAGATGTAAAAATAATGCAAGGAATTAACGAAGAAACAAATCTTGTACATTATGCTCGGAAGATTTGGGAGAGATTCTCGAGAAAAATTCTGAAATGAAGTTTCCAATATCTAGACTAGTGCTTTTCAAACCTTTCCTTGTTGAATTACATATGCTTTTTAGTGGAAAATAGGATTAAATTTGAAAGTATCAAATCAAAGTAAAACATACCAAGTAAAGGAAAAAAGTGTAAAAATTTTCCATATTATTAATCATACCATACAAACTTAAACATTTCCATGAAATTAAGCTTACAGTACAAATTTTATGTCTATTTTTCAACAACTTGAGCTTGATTGCCTTGTGCTCTAAACGTTCCAGAATAAACACAAGCTTTAGCAGTTATTGAAAACAGTGGATATAAAATTCGAAGAATTGTAGTTTTTGTTTCTCAATTAATATTTTTTCCCAACTAATATTGATCGTTTTCAATTATTTTTACAAATCATCCTACTACGAATTTCGCTTATATAGAAAGTGCCCTCCCCCATAAAAGAGAAATTTAAAAAAATGCTAGGGCACATTTTATTTTTAATAAAGAGTTAGTATTCTGAATTTCAGCTCCCTAAGTTGAACGGCTCGTGAGATACTCAGTTTTTCGCAAAAATTAGGGTCCTTCACTCCCCACTTAGGATGTGTATTATAATGAAAACGAAAACGATATGATAACATACCAATTGGGATGGGCCTAATTACCAAAAGTAATTTCATTTGGCTTTGCCGTTTGACCTTGTCGATCAGGCATACATAGTTACGTTCAATTTCTATATAATAATTCATATATTACTGGTGATTCAAACTATATTTTTCCAGTAGTTAGCTCCTCTAAAAACTCACAAACTGTATCTCGAAAGCCAATTAGCAAGTCCTATTGCTATTATTACAAATACAAATATCAATATCCAAAAGGGCCTGAAGTTCTTTTTTCACTTTGATATACTCATCTCAGGTAAGTAAATAGAAACAAATGAAAAAGGAAGGAAAATGGAGGCTTTGAAGATAAAACGTAGACAAATTCACCAGTGTTCAGAAGATGCTGTCTGCAATGTACTGAGCAGAATGGGTTGGTGGGTCGTAGTGGGTCAGTATGTCTGAGCAAGTCACGGTAGGTGGTGGATCGCAGTGGGTCACGTCCTGGTAACCTACGACCTACTAGCCCACTCACAAATCTTGACTCACTGAGCCACTTCATCTCTGCCGATAACACCCACTACGATTGTTGTAATGATTCTTTGATTGATTTTTTTAAATGTAGAACATTACAATGTTTTTAATATAATAGGAATTTTATTAACGACGCAAATATCATTTATGAACTGTAGCCTCCTTCTCTCCTCCCTCTTCTTTTGTCACCATACTCTCTAGCACACCCCTCATGATAGAGCTCCTTCTTAGCAAATGTCCTAACTAGTTTCGCTTCCGCTTTTCAATTACACCTAAAATTGTTCTCTCTTCCCTATTATTCCTAATATATCTTTTCCGTTCGATCCAACTAATTCTCTGCATTCTTTTACATGCCCACATTTCGAAAGCTTCCAATTTAGTTTTTCATCGCTTTTGCGCAATGTCCATGTGTCTGTCTCATATAATGAATGCTCCACATGAAACATTTTATGAGTCTTTTCCTTAACTCTTTATTCAAGGACTCACAAAACAGACTTTTCTTTCTCTTAAAGTCTTATTTCGTCATTCCTATCCTTGTTTTATTTCACGTTCGTACTTTATGTAATTGCCTATAATACTACCCAAGTTTGGAAACTAGAGACCGGTTTTATTTCTCCCCCTCCTAATTTCATATTTGACACCTATCGCTTCGTTTCAATCCCCATTATTTTTTATTTTTCTAACGTTTATTTTCGTCCCCTATTGTTCACAGCTGTTTTTAAAGTTTTCCAACATGTTATTGATTTTCTTTCCCGACTTCACAACCAGCATTATATCATATGCAAACTATGATCACCTTATCATTCTACCTCCTACTGAAATACTGTTTTCATTATGTAGGGTATTTTCACACTCTCTCCAAGATAGAAATTAACTATACCCTAAAGTCGGCAAGAGACAACATTTCTGTTGAATTTTCCTTCCAATTAAACTTTCCTCTGTCATTTCTTCCCCTATTCTAACATTTACTGTTTGGTTCATATGCAAGTTTCTTATGAATTTATTGGTTCATATACAAGTTTCTTATGAATTTATTGGTTCATATATAAGTTTCTTATGAATTTATTGGTTCATATACAAGTTTCTTATGAATTTATTGGTTCATATACAAGTTTCTTATGAATTTATTGGTTCATATAAAAAGTTTCTTATGAATTTATTGGTTCATATACAAGTTTCTTATGAATTTATTGGTTCATATACAAGTTTCTTATGAATTTATTGGTTCATATACAAGTTTCTTATGAATTTATTGGTTCATATATAAGTTTCTTATGAATTTATTGGTTCATATACAAGTTTCTTATGAATTTATTGGTTCATATACAAGTTTCTTATGAATTTATTGGTTCATATAAAAAGTTTCTTATGAATTTATTGGTTCATATACAAGTTTCTTATGAATTTATTGGTTCATATACAAGTTTTTTATGAATTTATTGGTTCATATACAAGTTTCTTATGAATTTATTGGTTCATATACAAGTTTCTTATGAATTTATTGTTCCATATACAAGTTTCTTATATACAGATGGTGATCAGAAAAATGGAAACACCTGAACGAAATTGCAACTTACCAGATTAATATGGTGTCGGGCCACCTTTCGCCTTCAGAACAGCCTTGATGCGACGTGGGATGGAGGCATAGAGATCGTGAATGGTAGCAAGTGGAATTTTACACCATTCCTCGTGCAGGGCATCGGCCAGTTCTGTGTGAGAGGATGGAGGTGGAAATCGTCGCCGGAGTCGTGTTTCCAAGACGGACCACAGATGTTCAATTATGTTGAGATCTGGGGATTGGGCGGGCCAGGGGAGGTGTTGAACTTCTTCCCGATGTTCCACAAACCACGCTGCAACAACGCCAGCTGTGTGAATGGGTGCATTATCATCCTGGAAGATGGCGTCATTGTCCGGGAACAACATCCGGACCATAGGATGCAAGTGGTCTCCTAAAATTGCGACATAATCGTTGGCAGTGATTCGTCCGCTAAGTGTGACCACAGGACCCTAATGAAACCATGGTACGGCGGGCCACAGCATCACCGAGCCGCCGCCATGTTTCACAGTTGGGCGGAGACACTGCAGATCATAATCTTCTTTGGGCATTCTCCACACGTAAACACAGCCCGTGGTTGGGAATAAGGTGAAGGGTGACTCATCCGACCATATCACACGTTTCCAGTCCTCAACGGTCCAAGTTGCATGGTCGCGGCACCATTTGCGGCGTGCGAAAGCGTTATGGTCCCTGATGAGCGATTTGGCCCGTGCAACACGACCCCGTAAGTTCATGTCATGTAATTCGCGGTGGACTGTGATTGTCGAAACAGGGTGGGGGAGGTGCTGATTGAGTTCCTCCGTCACTTCCTCCGCAGTGGCACGACGGTTCTGCGTGACAATGCGCTTTAATACCCGGCGTGACCTGTCACTCATGATTTTCTTCCGCCCACTGTTCCGCTTCCCCGATGTGGTTTTCCCGTGTGTTGTGTAGGCCGTCATCACCTTCGACACTGTCCCACGCGACACACCTAACACAGTAGCCACTGCCGTCACACTAACTCCACATAACCGCACACCAACAATTTGCCCTCTTTGAAAATCTGAGAGGTCTCCCATTTTACACTACCTCCGTCTGCTGCAGCCACTGGACACTGCTGTTCCACTGCGCCTGACGTAGTATGGAGACCGACCTAACACACCACCACCAGCGGTCCGGCACTGCGGGCGCCACGACACCACTGCCAACCCATACATCTGACGTGTTGCCAACTACAGGTGTTTCCATTTTTTTGATCACTATCTGTATTTCATTGCAGAGTCGAAACAATTATTTTTTACCCTTGCCTTTCATACTATGAATGCATTTGATTGGCATGTTATCTATCCTGGTTGCCTTTTCACTGCTAATTTTGAATATAGCTTCAATGAGAAAAATCCATTTTCCGGACAGCTGTATATTGTACAAATATATGGAATCCTCTTGTTTACTACAGGACGGAACATACGTTATCTGTATGCTACATAGGCACTGCCTTTAGATGTTACATCATGCCGTTACAGCATGTATGATATCTATTAGTCTTCCTTATATTACATACAAGTTACCTTCTTCAGCTATATGTTATATACGTCCATTTGTATATGAGATCCTGATTGCCTATACTGTTTCATACGGAAAGTGCGTCCAGATGGAACACATACAGGAAGTATTATAGAACATGCGTTTGCAGTTATACGTTTGCTGTACGTTAAGTCCAAAAACTACAGGATTTACAAATGTAACATACGATTTTATGTACGCCACATACAATTTTTTTCCTCAGTGTTTCTTAAACTCATCCCGCTTATATCACGCTTCAACGTCTAGGCCACGCGGTCTATTGCTACTCTCATACAAGCCCTCAAGATTTTTTTCCTTCTTCCTAAGACTTTACTACTCTCGCTTACTACCTTCCGTTTTTATTTTCCACTGACTACTATTGTAATACTTCTTGTTTCCTCAGGAGTTTCATAGATTTAATCTCCTTTTACATTTCCTCACATTTCCCAACTCTTTCTAATTTCCTATGCCCTCGCATTTTCCTTTGTAAAACTCTCCTTGCTCTGTCTCTTTCTCTTCATACAACATTTGTTGTAAACCGATGATTTCTTAGCTGTTTTCTGTTTGTGGTAACTTACAACTTCTTCTACAGCCTTTGTATGCAAAGTTTAATATGATCCCACCGTCTGTTACTACCTGCACCTATCCTTTTCATGTTTGAGTACGTTTCTTCTCAATTTTATCCAAAAATATTTTTTACTTCCTCTCTCTTTAACTTTTCAACATGCAAACTTCATATTGACCACCTTTCTTCTGGCCACATTTTTCAGTTGAATATCCACTTCGGCTAGCACAAGGTTATAATAAGAGAAAATGCCAGCTTCGGGAAAGGTCTTCTTCAGGCATTCTTCAAGCTATTCCAATACCTGTCATAACACAGTCTAATGTTATTTGATATCTTCGGTCATCTATTGAGAATTTTCATGTATATCTTCTCCCCTTGTGGTGATTGAACCAAGTGTTCTCAATTACAACTGAATTCTGTCTACAGAAAATTGAACCGTCCCTCTCCCCTTTCATTTCTTTCTCTTAAGCATATTTGTCTACGACATTGCCTTCTTGTCCTTCCCCTACAACTGCATTGAAATCACTCATTACAATTACAAATGCACCCTCTTCTTTCTGTCTTTAATTTCTATATTTTCTCATAATTTTCCTCTACCTCTTGAGTTGTCTGCAAAGTAGTCGATACACATATCTGTATCACTACAAGATCTTCTTTTTTTCCTTTAAGTCTTAACATCACAACTTCGTCATCAACAAATCCGTTTTCACTACCTTCTCTTTTAGGCAGTCTGCTAAAGACCATTGCACTTATGTTCCCTTTCTGCTGTCAGCAAATGAAGGAAAAATAAAGTGGTGGTTTCCCGTTGCCTTCCACTCCGCAGAATCCCAGTCGTTAAAGTCACTCTAACCACGCCTAGGACTAAATGTCAAAATTGTAGTACCAATCACTATGAATTTTGCCAACTTGACTATTGGATGATTGTATCTATATTGAACAGTCCTTTCCTAATAGTCTATTATACCTTATGTGAGAGAAGTGGGAAGAGAGACAAAATGAAATATTTAAGTTCAAAGATTTTGTTCTATGTAGCCTAAAAGAGACATGTAACCAAAGCGAAGGGTGTGGGAAGAATTTGTAGGATGACGGAACAGGAAGGAAGCCATCGAACTCCGAAAAATTCCTCAGATATAATATTTACCAGCCACACACCTGCATTGAACGACTTTGAACAGAGACCTTCCACGATAATAATATAAAAAGCAACATTTATCTGTCGACACTCGACTCCACAGGAAGTCACAGTTATGAATTACACTCATAAATACAGGGTGTTTCAAAACAACAGCGACAACGTTTGGGAGGTGATTCCTGACACCAAGATAAGACAAAAAGTATAGACCAACCTGGGTGCACAAATGCTCCTTTTCGGAGTTATAGGCTGCTGGAAACATGAAAAAAAAAAAAAAAAAAAGAACTTTAAAGGTCCATAGCTCCAAAACTATGGGACCTACCGTAGGCGGATCAAGACTTCACTTAGAAACTAATATGTGCCCTATCCAAACATATATGTCTCAGAATCCTAAGGTACTCACGCAACAATTTTTATAGAGGGAGTTCGGCTACGGAAATATAATTTGAGGTATTCACCAACTACCTCTATAAAAATTGTTGCGGA
Organism: Thermobia domestica; assembly: GCF_964235325.1. Lineage (NCBI taxonomy): Eukaryota > Metazoa > Arthropoda > Insecta > Zygentoma > Lepismatidae > Thermobia > Thermobia domestica. The sequence goes on along the minus strand of NC_137462.1, from coordinate 108,777,571 downwards.
AGTACCGCAGGATTCTGAAACATGGATATTTGGACAGGGCATATACTAGTTCCTAAATGAAATCTTGATCCGACTACGGTACGTCCCATAGTATTCGAGCAATGGACCGTGAAGTTCATTTTTTCATGTTTTAGGCAGCCTATAACTCCGAAAGGAAGCATTTGTGCACCCAGGTTGGTCTATACTTTTTGTCTTATCTTGGTATTAGGAATCACCTCCCAAACATTGTCGGTATTGTTTTGAAACACCCTGTATATAAGGCAAGTATCTCACTCATTCCTCCCACTCCCACAACAAATGTTTTATCTTGACCCTTTTGAGAGGGGAACTCGGTCTGTCCTCTAGAGCGTTAAATTCCTCCCAAAGTAAGGACTTCATTTTAAAACAGAAGAAAATCAAGCATGTTTTGAGAGATTTAAAAGTTCGTAATTTCAATGTTTCTTTCAACTTTCGCATCCCAACAATGTTGTTAATTGAAATTCAGTGAAGTGTTTAATGAGTATTGAAACATGATATCCCACATAATCAAGTACTCATCAAATGTTTTGGCATTATTTACTGAATGAAATTCCTGCAGTCAAGACTAGTGTAGGTGTAATTTTAAACACAGAGTAGTAGTTAATTTTTTAAAGTATCAATGTATTTTGTATTCACATTATTCTGAACACTCAGTATAAAATAACTTTTTTTTTCGGGGCAAATTATACCCGTATATATTTTTTTTCAGGCTTTGTTTGGCCTTTTTCCTCTGAACTTTTCCTTCATCTTGTATATGTGTATGTGTTGACTGGACGTGAAGATAAATGGAAAGAATCTTCTCTTGTGGCCTTGACATGGATTGCGCGGCATTTTGTCAGGTGAGAGAAGTTACTGCAAGTAGAAAGAGCTTTTTATCGTGGATGGCTAAAGCACATTATGTCATCCACGATCCTATTAATTTTCCTTTCTTCTTCTTTTCTTCATTTCCTTTTGAGAGGTGTAAAAAGAGTAGAAGAGATTAAAAGAGAACTAAAGAGAGAGAGAGAGTGAGAGAGAGTACACCAACAGTAACGACAAAAATATATTTCCATACCTGGAATTGGAGAATATAAGGGAATCAACTCGAATTACCAAGTTGTGAGAAAAAGGGGCATGAAGTTTATACATTATGCTTAAGTACATGCAAAAGTGAACTCTGTTCCTTTTTACATCATAAGAATTGTTTACAATACAGGGTAGCTTAAAAGTAGGTATACACACCCCTGCATTGGTCAAGTATAACACTCTAGCTTATAGGTTTATTTGCTTCGGCTGTTCCGAACTTAAGATATAAGTTTAAAAAAAAACATTAAGAACAAATAATAAAGAAACTAAATCTACCTGATGGATAATAAACGAAATGCTATAAAATGGAATGAACTGATCAGTATGGTACTGTATACCTACTTTTGGGCCACCCTGTATATGAACATAAATCTTTTAAACATTTCACACACACAGCTTCATATAGAGAATTTAAAGATGAAATAAATATGTCCAAAATGAAAAAAAAAAGAACTTGATTTCTTTGTTCACTGAACGCGCCATATTTGTCTTAGTGGTGTCTTCTGTTTGTTTTTAGGGTAGTTGGAGATGATGTTACGATAGGTTAAAAAAATAAGATTACCTAACTGGAACCCTTTCTCTGCCCAAAATACACTTTCGAGAGTTACTGTGAATTTGGTACATCAATCATTGACAACTTCAATTGATCGATCAATTGATTTTCTTTTCTCAAATGTGCTAAGTGGACTTTGTGGTGGACAAACACCGTGTGCGTGGGTTTCTCGTTGTTCTCCCGTTTCCTCCCACTTTCTTCATTCCACCGTTTCGCTCATTTCTCTTCATCACCGTCCCCTTTAGCTTAGCTGGCATAACCAAAGGATGTAAAACTCAAAGATTTCAGAGATTTCATTTTTCTCAAATGTAAAAGTAATTAAGAAAGTTCAGCTGCAGAATATTGCATTTCTTGGACATTTAATTCTAAATCCAATCAAAACCGTAACCATACATTCATTGATCACTGTCGGACTAGCTATCGAGCAAACAGTGATGTAATGCTAAACTTATTAGGTAAGTTAGTAGGTATATGCTCTATCGTTTCCAAAAACATACCGTAAATCCATGAGCACCGACCCTAGGGGGCAAGAGGACCCGGACCCCTAAAAGTTTACTTAGACCCCTTAGGACATGTTTGCCTAGGTATCTGAGAATGAAACGGGTTTCCCAAATTTATTCGTAATTTTATCGACTCTTGCTTGTAAACGTTATGAAATATAAGTTTATATCCAGTGAATGTCCATGGCCGATTGGCTAACACGAATTCTGTAACAGTTTTACCTGGAAATTTAATTCCGTTATAACATTGTAACTTTGATCGCATTGATAACACTAAGTAGGGTGATTTCTGGGGATGTCCCGGGGAGGGATTTTCACTTTAGAGGTAAGAAAGTTTACACCCTCAGTGTATCTTTGATCGTGCTCAATGTGGGCTACCAGATTTACATAGTACTACTTTGTCACATCGAGTACTGAAAGTTCCTTCGCCCCGATGGAAATATTTCGAAAATCGTCACAGACACTAAGGTATAATAAATGAATTACCTATTTTATTATCTGACACCAAAAGAATCCGGGTCACCCCAGTATTAACGAACAAATTCAATATTCTTTCTAAATATTTATAATAGCGACATTATTAAACATTTCCTTGTTAGCTGCTAATAAATACATACATGTATTGCATTATACGTATATATTCTCATGGAATATTCTTACTTAGGCAGCAAATATTATTGTGCCTAATAAGCTTTTCAATATTGAATAGAAGAAAAAATCCTGTACATATTCCTGTACTTTACATTAAAGTTGGTAGTTTGTATCTTTTGATAATTGATTGTGTGAGCATATAGAGCTAGCTATAAATATTCTAATCCATTCTTGAAGAATATGTATGCGTCTTCGGCGCGGGAGACCTGACTTTGATTCCTGATAGGAGCGCATGTGTTTCGGACCCCCTTGTTAAATCGTAGATCTAGATCCAAGTCTCACATAGTCTCAGAGTTGAACGGAACTATAAACTCTAAATAACCAACAAAGCTTGAGAGTTATTTAGAGAATATATTTCAAAATAATTGTATGTGTTCAGTCCTTTAGGGAAATTTGCATCTCGTATACATAATAGAGAAACTAGAAATAGGGCATATAATACAAGAGTAGGCCTATCCCTTATTTAGGGTAATTTTGTGTTGCGATAAGCACACCCGCTAAATGTATTCTGTGTGACGGCAAACACGCATTAGTAAAATAGCAGCTTCCTACGAGAACGTTAACCAGTGCCGACTTGACGATAAAGTCATGAAATGACGTTTCTATATTATAATTTAGAACAGCGTTTCCCAACCGGTGTGCCGCCAAAGGACCGCTGGTGTGCCGCGAGGAAATCGAAACAAAATTATTAAATCTATAGCAACCAAATTGCAAGACATAGAAAAAAATGTATATTTTTGTATTTCACATTACTATGAATTTCTACCATCGAAAAAATTACTGTAATTGTAATATATTATTCTACGCTTATTACTGTGTAGCAGACAGTATTTCGGCTCGTACACATTTCCACGGTTAGCTGCTATGTTACGCTTCAATTGAGAGTCATACTAACACCGAGAAATGGAAGCACTTGTACGATACGCGTCAAGTGAACGTTCGTAGAACACTCATTCGCACGTGAATGAAAGAACAACACTTTATTCAACAGGTGTGTTTTGACTTCAACGCATCGCAAGCTGTGCGATTGCAATAATATGCACCGGTTTTGGTTAAAACAGCAAACTTAAAAGTACAAGACATTTGTTTTTTCGTTCGTTATTTAGTGATCTTTGTTCTTAGTGAAAGGTTGGATACAGTGTTCGAAAAAGAAAGCGTATTTTTAAAACTCTGAGTCCTATATTTCATTGCAATTGTTTTCTATTTTAAAATTAGAATAAAAAAAAATAAGCATAATGAATTATCGTAGGGAAAAACCAGTGATCGAGCTTTCATCTCTGTGAGAAGGAGATCAGTAATCACAGAAAAAAAAATACCATGAAATTTTATATTTGCAAATAATAATAATAATAATAATAATAATAATAATAATAATAATAATAATAATAATAATAATAATAATAATATCTACGAGTGTGACGCGAGAATTCAAGTTACACCCGTAGTGTGCCGCAAGTTGAAAAAGGTTGGGAAACGCTGATTTAGAATGTCTAACCGTGATAACGGAGAAACTAAAATAGACAGAGAAACGAAACTTTGCACGAAACAACTAGAGAAAGGACGACATCTGCTCGTGTATTGACGAACATCACCGGATGAACAGTGTTGCCAACCCAAAAGAAAGTTGTGTTTTTGTAAATAGAAAGTCCTAAATTGGATATCATCTGAAGCAACAATAAAAATAAAAACAAAAGAGATGGTAAAGGCAGATCAGTGTTCCAAACTTTTTGATAAATAATATAAAACACGTGTTATATGCAAACTCGTGGCACACACACAGAATGAGGTACTAACGTTTTGTACACCTTAAATTAAATATTGACAAGAACTGTTTACGCTGACTCCAAGTCTAGAAGAGTCCGTTGCCGTGTTGCCGTGTCCGTTGAACAGTGTTTCCATAAACAGAAGAGAAAAGTTGAGTTTGGATAAGGTATAATAATTCAGAAAAGGTTACTAGTGTAGTATGGTTTAAAACCTATAATGCGACGCGGTAGAGCATAAGCAGCAGTACCGTGGTTATGTGACATCGATAAATCACGTACTGGTCGAGATATTCGGTATCTTGTTAAAGCTGAGACGTAAGGTTTGAAAAGATGGCAACGCTACACAGTGGATTGGAATCCTAACAACCTGTGAAAACAGCGTTTTTTTTTTTTTTTTTTTTTGCATGGGTTCAAATGGGCTGAATGCTCCAAATGGGCTTCGGAATGCTCCAAATGGGCTGAAAATTGAGTTTGTTATATTTGTCAGGTCTCTAATAACGTTTTGCATGTCATAATTGTAAAATTCAATATGCCGGAACCAATACGGTGGGTAAAATTGGCGTAAATAGCCATTTGGAGAATTCCGTAACGAATTTGCCCTCCATATTGGATCCAGTAACAGGAACCAGTGCCTGTTACTGGATAGCATTATCACTTTCAGGCCCATCTCGGCACTGGTGACATAAGAGGGATAATAGAAGCAACATGAATAGGAGTACGAAGAGGAATTTCATAACCAGTATGATAAGAAGAATGGAAATGCTGGAAGACGAAGAGGGAGGAAGGAAGGAGAGTATAGAGAAATTCTTCAGATAGAGAAGAACGGTTACAGCAGGAAGGAGTTAGAGAAGGAAGAAGAACGCAGGAGGAGGAAGAGAGGGAGAAAGAAGGAAGAGGAAAATGTAATGAAATCTTTAAGTTTTACGTTCCACGATTATGCCGGTTAGGCTAAAGGAGGTTTTGGTAATGAGAAATGAATTAAATGGTGGAATGAAGAAAGTGGAAGGAAACGGAAGAACCCCGAGAAAACCCATGAGCACGGTGTTCGTCCACCACAAAGTCCACACGGCATGAGCTGGGATCCAACCAGGGACCCCAAACACCGGAGGTGAACGCTCTACCATTGAGCCATCGCGACCCCAAAGAAGGAAGAGGATGACTGTGGAAGATGGCATGGTATAGAAAGTACGGGAGAAGAAACGGCGAAACTGAAGAAGTTATTATAGAAAGGAGGGGTCAGAGCTTATAGAAGCAGCGGAAAAAACTTACTGAGATTAATAAAGAAAAAATAGAAAAGGCACCAAAAAGATTAATGAAGAGGAAGAAGAGTCATCTATAAGGTATTGTGTCAGAACTGTGATATATCATATGTAGGAGAGACGGGAAAGAGAATGAAAGAAAAGATAAAACATCATAAAGATGATGTGAGGAGGAAGGAAGATACCAATGCGATATACAAACACGTTAAGGAGGCTAATCATGGAATAAACTGGGATAAGACGGAAGTATTGGAGGTAGAGAAGAGAATGATAATAAGGAAGTGGAAAGAAGCAGATTGGATAAAAAAAAAACGTAGGAAGAGGCTTATGAACTGGATAGGGGGTTTACCTATTAATGAATTACGGCACAGAATTTTGGATAGCGTAGACAAGATGAAATTAAAAAAGGTTCTTAACGGTTATAAGGACCAAAAATAGCGGAACGTGATTGGTTGAAAATAGACACGGGGACCTACGGGATTGGCTGAAGGCTTCAGCCAATATAATTTAGATTTTTTCATAAGAATGACTGCTTATACAGATGGTGATCAGAAAAATGGAAACACCTGAACGAAATTGCAACTTACCAAATTAATATGGTGTCAGGCCACCTTTCGCCTTCAGAACAGCCTTGATGCGACGTGGGATGGAGGCATAGAGGTCGTGAATGGTAGCAAGTTGAATTTTACACGATTCCTCGTGCAGGGCATCGGCCAGTTCTGGGAGAGAGGATGGAGGTGGAAATCGTCGCCGGAGTCGTGTTTCCTAGACGGACCACAGATGTTCAATTATGTTGAGATCTGGGGATTGGGTGGGCCAGGGGAGGTGTTGAACTTCATCCCGATGTTCCTCAAACCGCGCTGCAACAACGCCAGCTGTGTGAATGGGTGCATTATCATCCTGGAAGATGGCGTCATTGTCCGGGAACAACATCCGGGCCATAGGATGCAAGTGGTCTCCTAAAATTGCGACATAATCGTTGGCAGTGATTCGTCCGCTAAGTGTGACTACAGGACCCAATGAAAACCATGATATGGCGGCCCAAAGCATCACCGAGCCGACGCCATGTTTCACAGTTGGGCGGAGACACTGCAGATCATAAGCTTCTTTGGGCGTTCTCCACACATAAAAACGGCCCGTGGTTGGGAATAGGGTGAAGGATGACTCATCCGACCATATCACGCGTTTCCAGTCCTCAACGGTCCAAGTTGCATGGTCGCGGCATCATTTGCGGCGTGCGAAAGCGTTATGGTCCCTGATGAGCGGTTTGGCCCGTGCAACACAACCCCGTAAGTACATGTCATGTAATTCGCGGCGGACCGTGATTGTCGAAACAGGGTGGGGGAGGTGCTGATTGAGTTCCTCCGTCACTTGCTCCACAGTGGCGCGACGGTTCTGCGTGACAATGTGCTTTAATACCCGGCGTGACTTGTCACCCATGATTTTCTTCCGCCCACTGTTCCGCTTCCACGATGTGGTTTTCCCGTGTGTTGTGTAGGCCGTCATCACCTTCGACACTGTCCCACGCGACACACCTAACACAGTAGCCACTGCCGTCACACTCACTCCACATAACCGCTCACCAACAATTTGCCCTCTTTGAGACTCTGAGAGGTCTCTCATTTTACAAGACCTCCGTCTGCTGCAGCCACTGGACACTGCTATTCCACTGCGCCTGACGTAGTATGGAGACCGACCTAACACACCACCAGCAGCGGTCCGGCGCTGCGGGCACCACGACACCACTGCCAACCCATACATCTGACGTGTTGCCAACTACAGGTGTTTCCATTTTTCTGATCACCATCTGTATATCTGTATCTTCATTTACGTTCTATAGTTCTATAGTCCACGAGGAACCGGTTCTGGCCATCCCTAATATATATATATATATATATATATATATATATATATATATATATATATATATATATATATATATATATATATATATATATATATATATATATATATATTAAGTTTTACGTTCCACGATTATGCCGTGCATGCTAAAGGAGACAGTGATGACAAGAAATGAAGAAAGTGGAAGGAAACGGGAGAATTCCGAGAAAACCCACAGTGTTATATACATATAGGGGAAACCGGGGTATTCGCGAACACTGGGGTAATGACGAACACCCAAGTTTACCCCCAAGGAAGCTTGTTAGAAAACACGATTTTGCTGCGCGCTAGCGAAGAGATCTACAAAAGTGTAGCATAAATTTGGTGATAGTTGAGTGGATTGCCAGGAAGAAGACGGTTTGTTGTTTTTGTTTATTCACTTATAACATTGATTCAACAATCTGGGCAAGGTAAGTTGGCGCTTACACTGTGTATATTGTTACAGGTAAGGTTATTTATTCCCCTATATTTGAGCACTGTTCTTTGTAATCTTACAAGCCTGTATGCAGTCAACAATCAGTTTCAACTTTAACAATAAAATTTCATCTCATGGAGAAATGCCAGACAATGTTTGCCATTACCCCGAAGTGTTCGGAAGTGCCCCGTAGTGTGAAATAAATTATCAAAAATTTTTAAATATTTTTTTAATTGAAAAGTAAGTAATAAGTTAAAGAAATTGGTTTGGGAAATAGATCATGTCTTGGTAATAAGCATTATTAGATTTATTAATTAGAATAGTTTGCTCTATTATTTTAGGTCATTAGTAGCCTACTTCATTATTCTATAATCAGTAACCTTATTTTAAATATCTGATCCTTCATCATATTCTGCACTTTTTTTTTTTTTTTTTTTTTTTTTTTGCTGTGTGTGATTCACAGAGTGTTTTACAAATTTATTTAGCTTAGTAGTATCCATTAACAGTTAGACACTTTTGTTCAGCCTATTAATCGCATTTGAACATTTAACTAATAAAGAATACTGTCCTTGGAAACAAAACATTAATGCATATATATGTTTAAAAGTTTTTGTTCACTGTATGAATAGTAGCATTAATTTTAATTAACGCAAAACATAAGGTCCGCCTAAGATAATAGAACCAAACTGATTTCCTAATAATGTTGCAATCTGTTTTACATAAAAGGTTACTAAGTGAAAAATGATAATTTTTGTATACCAGTCATTATATCCTAATTAAATACTTCCATAGCCCTACGTTAATTGATTGTATGGAATTTAACGTTTCTTTTCAACACAGAGGCTACATGCCACGGGATTTACTGTTAAAGTGGGATCCGAATCACTATTTGGCTTCATGTCCAAGGCGAGCTATGGGGAATTGAAACCACTTTTCTTCACGTTAGTTAGGAAATGGTTGTCTTAAAGTCAACATAACTATTACTAAGCACATTTTTTATATGAGTATCGTACTTTTCAATAGCGTTCGTAAAAGCGACGAATTAGCCCACATCATAACTGTGGCAGGAATTATAAACTGGAAAAATGTTTCGAGTTATGTTTGTTGTATATACATACAAAATTATTTTCAAGAAATAAGCAATATTTTTAAAACTTTTTTTCTAACTTTTTCGATTCATGGTAATTTAAAATATGTTGTGCTACGCTTTTCCGTTCTTTTGAAAATGGAAAGTTGTAAGTAGTTAGGGCAAACTACTGTAATTGACTGAGTAATTCTATAGTTTAAGAAATCTGGAAGTTCATTGAAAAAAAAAAGTTTCACTTAATTAGATATATTTGCATCAAGTCAATCCAATCAGATTGGGAATTACCATGCAGGAACGTCAAAAGAATTCGCGTAGAAGATTGTATGCGCGTGTACATATGCTTTCATACATGGGAGTCTCTGGTGGTGATGCAAGAGAGATGCATCGCTCCAAAATTTTGTGTAGAAGAGGAAGTGGATGAAGGTTGAAAATACTCATATGGAAGAAATAAAGAAGCAGAAGAAGCAAATGGACGTTATATTTATTATTAATAAGGCCCGTTTTTATATGTAAAAACATATTTTTCTTCTAAACACATAGAAGCCCAAAAGAAACGTTATTATCCCAATTAGGAGTCTGCAAGTGTAAATTGCAAATTTTATTTCACATAAAAATACATATTTTCTGAAAAAGTTATGTAAATACATATTTTGTACGTTTTTATAATAAATACACATTTTTAATAATTTTCTCTTATTTTATTTTAAATTTCACAACGTATTGGTTTTTTCCTTTCTTTCGAAAAATTTAACATCGGGAAAAGAATCTGTCTATCGTATTTACAAACAATTTTCATCCTTTAGAAACAGCGCCGTCATAAATCCAAACCTTTTATCTTAAAGTGGATAAGTTAGTGTCAAATGGGGAAATTTTTTTCGTAAAATCGGAAACTAGAATCTAACTTTTCAAAGAAACAAATCGCGATCTTTCACTTCCTCCAACATACGTAATCACGCGGTGGCGTACCTGGTTTAATGCAGTACTATATTATACGGAGAATTTTGAAGCATTTGCATCTGTAGTAACTAAGCTAAACCCAGACAATGCTTCATCCATTGAAATTGTTCAAAATTTAGTAAATGACAGTGGCTTGAAATGTGACTTGGCTTTCATATCTGCCAATTTCGGTTTCTTGACTCACACTATAAAGAAACTAGGAACTACGGGAAATTTATTGAGTACTTCGGTTACAGAAGTACAGTGCATTGAAAGAAAGCTGAATGTTATTTCTGTTTCAAAACCTGAAGTCTTAAGAAAAAAAAAAATAAGGATTTGTTTGAGAAAAACATTGGCTATAAAACTTTATGTAAAATATGTGAAGTATTGGAAGGCCAAAACACAAGTGAAGTTGATGGTGTGGATATTCGTGATACGCCCCTTTTCAAATACGCGAGGTTAACATCGTGTGATGTAGAACATTCCTTTTCGCAATATAAGACATTATTCCGTGACACTAGGCAGGCTTTACGATGGACAATTTGGAAAAGATGTTAGTAATTCACTGTAATCCCCATGAAATTTCGACATCTGATGAATAGGAGCTATTGGTGAATACCAGTATTTATTTTTCTTATCTTAGGCGTTTTCCCTGTTATTTCTTGTTAAATATTTTTCAATTTCTAGCAAATATTTTTCATTTTTTAGCACATAAAAAATATTAAAAATTACAGTTTTTTAGCACATAAAAATCTGGGCCCTAGTTATTAAGCAGTAGTATTAAATTGTGTATATGCTTATATGAAACTTGTCTTCTGAGAAAGAATTGTCTCCTGAGTGCAGTAGCATGATGGAAATAAAACATGAAACGTAGAGAAATACTAAATTAAAGGTTTGTATTAAAGCATATAATTCCTTTGTTAATACAAGATATTGAACGTCAATGGTAAGAAAAGAAACCCAAAAAGTTATCAGATCATAATTTTGTGTTGACTGAGGCGGAATTCACTGAAAAATAGATATAGGAAGAAAAGTAGGAGACAAAAAAATAGACACTGAAAAGTTAAATATGTTGAAGTAAGTACAGATGTGTTTGAAATTTCGAAGAAAAATAGATGAATTGAGAGAAAGTAGATACAGAAACTAACTAGTTGTGGGTTCATTTTAAACTTTGCAAGGAAACATAGCTTATGGTATCATAAAGTTGGCACAGCTATGAAGTATAGGTTATAAAATAACTTTGGAAAAATAGGGAGAGCAAAGTATTGAAACAAAATTAAATGAAAAATGTAAAATAATCTGTTAGAAAGTTGAACTGCTAATTAAGAAGGGAAATCGACAAAGGCGAGAAAATATACAATAGACATAAAGGTGACAAGAGGAAGGATAAAGAAATTTGAATAATGTGTACGCAGGTAAACTCGATGGAAATAGAAAGGTAAAGAAAAACTACTACGCCAATATATAAACTAAGAATGGAAATGAGTTTTTATACGGCAAAATGTAGCTTGAGATTATGAAGATAATTCGTGAGGTGAATGACAAAAAGAATAAACTGTAATTTGGGCATTAAAAAATAATATGAAATAAATGAGAATATCCTAGAAATTGCGGTGCTAAGAAAAAGTTCCAGAATATGTAGCAACATAAAGAATGAAAAGGTTGACGATATATTTATTGCGTTTTTTAAAAGATTATTATTATCATATTAAGACTATTATTATTATTGCGATTTTAAAGACTATCACTAATTATGATAGCGTGACATATTTAAAATTGTGGTTTTTAAGACATGGTCTTTGTAGGAAAGGCAGCAAATTATATTATTGCGCAGGCTGGCAAATTGCTTGAGACCTGCCCTGATAAGAACTATAAATTGATAAACTGATTATACGAACACAATGAAGATAATATATATATCAACGTTTAAAGATACCTAAGTCATTACACAAGACACATCAATAATAAAATATTATATCCCACCTTTCGTGGAGCTTTCGTGACACGGAAGGTCTCTGATAATTACTACGTGAAATTAAGAAAAAAAATTCAAGCCATAAATTTTGTACATAAATTTACAAAACAAAATGAGAAAATTTAAGTTCTCGTTTCGTAGGGAACACTAACTGCTAGTCGAACACAAGACTATCTACACTAGAATTCTGTGTAGGCCTACCACGTACAGTTCTCCAATGCGACCAACGTATTCTATCCACCTTATGCTTTTGAGCTACTACAATATGTTTGATATCCGTGCAAACCGATCAGTTTTTCCTGTCCTTATGACAAAATTAATTTTAAGAAGTGAAAAATTAATTATTTCTTGTTTTGTTTTGTTTTTTTTTAAAAAAAGAAAGGAGTGAAAAAAACTACTTTTTCTACTAAGAAGCGGAAACAAGGTAGTAATCAGAAGGGAGCGTGAGAAGTTAAATTTTAATTCATTCCCTGTCACATCTCTGAAAGTTATTTGTAAAGTTCAAAGCGGAAACAAGCCGAGGTTGCGACCCTGAATTTCTGTCAAGAGTTGTTCTTACGTGATGCATGAAATTCTCTTTTATTTACGCTTCCTAAGGCTCTTATTTTCTTCCCCATGTTTCCTTTGGCTCTCAGGTCATTGGTTCAAGGGTCAAGCAGCCATTTACTTCAGTGGGAGATCTGTAGAAACTGTATACAGAGATTGTGATAATTATTTGTGTTACACATGAAACTCCTTTGCTCTATATTAATGTAACCAATATAATAGTTATAATATTATTGAATATTTAATTACGGTTATATTTGTGAAGCAAAATGAAACACTTGTTTAAATAAACCATATTGCTTTAATTCCTTCCATATACACTGGCCTTGTAACCTGAAGATTCCATGTTTGAGTCGAAGTGTTAGAAAACCATAGATCAAAGAACTAACACCGTAGATTAATGTTGGTTCTTTAATGTATGAAAAAAATAGGGTTACCCACGGTACGAGATTAAAAAAAAAAAAAAAAATACCAGACTATGCAGAGCTCTTCCAATAGAAACATTAATTTTCCGAAACGACATATCACTTTCAGAGGCGTCTTCTCGAAAGGAAAGAGTCTCAAATCTTGCGTCGTTGTCAACCCCAAGAAATACCTAATTTATTAATTTTTTTCTTACTCTTTTCTTTTCTTTCTTCATTTACTCAAACTACAAACTACTACATTATGGTCAAAAAGCATATCTTTTTTTTTTTTTTTTTTTTTTGTATATGCAGCCCTTGTGGCTATATGGTTAATGTACAGTCTTCGTTGCGGGAGGTTCTGGTTTGATTTGTGGTGAGAGAACATATAGTTCGGGTTGTATTAAGCTGTACAGTCAGATTTTATACGTTAATATATATTAAAATACAATAATTCTTGTGTTAACATATAAAATCACTTTCACCTTAATCCAAAGGAATATACAGGGTGGCCCAAAAGTAGATATACACCCCTGGATTGATCAAGTATAACATTCTAGCTTATAGGTTTATTTCCTTCAGCTGTTCCGAGCTTAAGATATAAATAAAAAGACGTTAAGAACAAATAACAAAGAAACTAAGTCTACCTGATGGATAACAATAAGAAAGTAAATAAAAAGCACTGAGTTGATCAGTACGGGACTGTTTACCTACTTTTGGGCAACCCTGTACTAAAATAGGGTAACGTTAGTAAATCCTGAAAATGTGAACACAAGTCCTAAATTTTAGGAATTCTGCAGTTTAGGACGTATGCCGTTTCATCATTCATCATCATAGGTGTTCTCCCACTACTGATATTTTCACTTGACGCAACTGAGAAGCTTTAGTGTTTCATGGTCTTCCGCTAAGCTCTTCTGTTTTCATGTACTATTTTTCTGTTTTGATATCGTCCATTAATTGTAATCTCCTTCCAAGGGCGCCGATCCACGGGGGGGGGGGGGGTCCCGGGCTCCCCAAAGCTCATCTGGGCCCCATGTATTTTTTATGAATTTGTATTTTTGTATGTATTTTTCTATGAATATACAAATCCACATCTGATTGGGCTCCCCCAAAAGTGACAAAGAAATCGGCTCCCTTGTCTCCTTCGCCCCCTCTCTCTCTCTCTTTCCTGCCGTTTAGAACGATTTATTTCAGGATTTGTGTTGTTTAGGACTACTGAATTTTAGAGTAGAACAGATAGAGGATAGCAAGTCAATGAACAAAAGCAACTACAATGAACTGTTAAATTTGATTGTAAGCGTATGATTAGAAAATTGCACACCATTTATTTGTTGAACACAACTACGTTTGCCACAATTTCCAATATAATTCAAAAATTATCTAAGCAGCTCTGTAGCAGAGAAAATGTTTAACGAACTAAGGCATGACATTTTCGGTTCTCCCTTTATCGCAATACATATTACTTAAAAAAAAAAAAAAAAAAAAAAAAAAAAAAAAAAGAAAGAAGCGTAGCAGCTTTGAACACTATTACAGGTGGAAAACTTATTTTCATGATTGTTAGATGTTACTGCAAATCGATCATCTGCAGTATTTGCCGAACATGTGTAAAAATAAAATGAAGTGTGTAACGTCGCACGATTATGCCATTTAGGCAAATGAAGACGAATGGTTATGAAATAATTCGTGGAATGATAATGTGGAAGGAAACGGAAAACTCCGATAAAACCCATGAAACATAATGTTTCCCATGTTAAACACATGTTAGTATTACCTTGTATTTGACAATGCTGAATTACTATTCACGACCTATTCCCGGATTGGAAACAGCTTCGCACACCGCTGATTCATTGTAATATAAAGTTTGTAGTAAAATCTATTCTAATGAATCGTACACTATTGTCCAGTATTCATATATAGTGTGCTTTGAGGGTAAGAAGAATCAAGTTCAGATTTTGTTTTCTTTTAAATGTTACTATACGTGTTGGATTTCGAAATTATATTCAGTAAGGTTTCTTCGAGTGTGTTATTTTTATCATTCAATTAATTTCATGACCACTAATTAGAAAAAGATAACAAATATCTAACTTGTGTATGTTAATACCAAATAAAAAAATAAGTTTTCTATTTTATTTTTAAGGATGATGTGATTGACATTTCCACACGTATTATCATTTTTAAGAGTTTGCAGCATCCTTTGAGCGACATTTGCGCTGGCAGTGTCGTGCAATATAAGGATCTTTTAAACATAGGTGCATTTCAATGGAGTTCAGCACTGTTACAGATATGTTCGAGGTCTACTTTGACTGGTTCCAGCAACAGGTGCGGTGCACGCTTTCCGGCGAGTCAATACTGCGTTGATGCCCTTCTTTCACACGTGGAAAGCTTTCATCTTGCACTCTTTAATTATCCGGCTATAACTACAATTAATGTCGGAAAGGGCAAAGATTTATCCCTCCCAGAAGACTAGGATTTTCGGAGCCAAGTAACCATCCGCGCACGTATGATACGTCGTCTTTGCAAAGCAACACACAAGAGGTCTGCACTGACCGGGATGTTCAGCCTTGGCTCGGCCCAGCCCGGCAAGTGCATTTATAATGTGAGGTCCAACCCGAATCCGAAATATGTTTTAGCTTTTAGGCCCGAGCTCGTGTGATAATCAAATGAGCCCGAAATAAGTCCGAATTACAGAAACTTAATATTTAACGCAAAATTGTATTTTTATATACAACAATATATTACAGGTTCAATTTTGCAGTTTGAAAGCTTACATGATTCAGAGAATAACAAAATAAAGGTTATCGTTTATACGTACTAAGTACATGAATTCTCTAAAGAAAATGTTCATTTTATATAAATTCCGTCTCCCTTTGCCTCGGTGCATAATTGCGAGGCGTTAAACTAAATATTTCATTTCATTTCATTTATAAATAAATTCTCATGAAACGGAAACGTGAATACTCGAAATATTTAAAACAAAATGTCAATGTATGCAAATTCTTGTGCAAATGGATGTGCACTAGAGGTCTGCACGGGCCGGAATTTTTAGCCCGGGCAAAGCCCGACCCGTGAATTTATAATGGGAGGCCCGACCCGAGTCCGAAATATGTTTTAGCCTTTAGGTCCGAGCCCGGCTGAGCTCATTTGATAATCCAATGAGCCCGAAATAGGCTTGAATTACAGAAACTTAATAATTAACGCAAAATTGTATTTTTATTTACAATGAGAGGTTTAATTTTGCAGTGCTTATTTTCCACTAATACATATTCTCAGTGGCGTATTTAAGGGGGCTTCCGGACTTAAGCTTCCCCCCCCCCCCCGAAATTTTATCTACTATATTAAAGTAAGTGCAGTGCAGTAAATATCTTGCAGTTTTTTCACATTTCCAGGACTAAAGTTAGCAAAGCCCCCCCTCCGAAACAAAATCGTATATACGCCACTGCATAATCTCCTTTTTGTAATTTTGTAATATTTTCGACATCCATTGTGTTGATTCAGTTTCGGCAACATTTCATTTCTCTTTTTACAAATGAAAATGGGAATTATATTTTTTGTGGAGAATTTATGAATGAAATGCTTCCGTTATTAGCAAAAGAAATAAATAATAATAATAAAAAAACAAATATAAACAAGCATTGTCTTGAAGAAGGAAATAAATAATGCAACTTATTCTGAATGCGTTTGTTCCTTTAATTCAATGTAAGAAACAGTACTTTCACTGGCAGATAAGCTAAGCATGTTTATTTCTGTTACTTTTAGTTTTTCTCTCCACTACACAGTTAGCTTTACTCTCAATTGCATAATGATAATCAGAATTTTAGTGTAGGCGTCTCAAATTACAAATTTAGATGTGGTTTAAAAATTCTTCAGAAAGCACGGTTCGATAGATAACGTTGTACATTATATTTACAAAGTTAGGCCCGGAAAGGCCCGAGAAATAGGATTGTACCTAGGTATATTTAAAAATTTACGGCCCGAACCCGGCCTGAGCCCGAAATGATCTGTGTTTTGTAAGCCTGAGTTCGTGCAGACCTCTAATCTCTACACATAATACTTTCACACTTTCAGCTTTGGTTGCTCTCTGCTGTGAACACGTGCTGCTTCCTGGTGTTCGAAATCTTTACCATGAACGTGAAATGACCTTGGTTTCGACTCGAAACATTATGGATTTATCCCACCATAGATAACCATGCAATCGACAACTTTTAAAGGTTTGGGAAACCGACCTGGGCTTTGATCAATATCCAGCCACTGTCCCGAGCATTTAAGATTGTTGTAACTGATCCCCTTTTCATCAAAAGTATATCAATCCAATGTAGGCATCTTTCCCGTGTATTCATTATCCTCAAAGAACCGCATACATTCAGATTACGATTCTTGATTACTTAATTTGAACCTTAGCGTCCCGCTGAGCACCATAGCCAATAGCGTATTTAGTATTTTGTTTCGGAAGGGCGGGGAAGGGCTTTGCTAACTTTATTCCTCGAAATGTGAAAATTCGGTAAGATATTTCATTTACTTTTATATAGTAAATAAAATTTGGGGGGACTTAAGCCCGGAAGCCACCCATTAAATACGCCACTGATCTTAGCATAACATGGTATCCAAGCCCCATGAGTTCCTCATTTTACGAATCAGGAACCGTATACCTAGGTATTATTATTATTATTATTATTATTATTATTATTATTATTATTATTATTATTATTATTATTATTATTATTATTATTATTATTATTATAAATCTAAGGGTTCAGCCAGATCTTTCCTCTTGTCACTTCAGCATTCGTTTCCCTCTGTATACTCGGTGTGCAATTTCCAAAAGTTGTGAAAATTGCTATGTTCCCTTGCTTATAGTCTACTTAAAAGAAATCTCGTTATCACCGTACTCCTTCTCGTCGAGTACATGATAATACAAATAATAGGTAATATATACACATGAAACATGAATGTGATACACCAATATGATTTAGACCTACATTTCTCGTACCCACCCATAACCTTCGTTCATAAAATAGATAATTAACTAGACATATTGTCGTTCTCTGGGAGATACCATGTCCAAACATCCTGCTATGGACTTCCTTCTAAGCTGATTCTTGTAAACAGGAAAACCACCCATCCACATCCCAAGATGTCTAACTCTTTCCTTGTTGATCTATATAAGGATCACTCCAGTTTGTATATTAATAGGCTATGTAGTATATTTATCTTGTATATGCAAGATAAGACTCTTGTTTGATAACGTGACATTTCGCAGGGTTTACACCGTAAAATCCTGCATGTTTTACTAATGGAATTGTTCATTTTGAAAATCTTGTTCAATGTGTCCTGCACATTTCAGTTTTAATTTCCGCCATAACGTAGCTCAAACCGTACAACAATTGTGGTTCTCAAACTGTATTCCACAGCACCCTCGTGTACCGTGAAATGATTTTCTTGTTGAAGTCCCTTTTCAGCCCTAAGGCTATGTGAGACATGGATCTAAGTTTAAGATGGAATCCAGACCTTCGTGGGTTCAATACTGTCCCACCGGAAATCGAATCTGGGATTTCGTGTGCCAAAGTCACATGTATTAGCCACAAGACTGGTGTACTAGTCAGCAGCTATCGTGACATGAATTTCCACGGTAAACATTTAATAACATTTTAGATATATGCGCTTTATATTAAAATCTTTTGATTTAAAGATCCATATCAATACACAAAGTTTGATAAATGTTTAAACAGTCTCAAACTGGTTCGTCTGAAATCACTGAAGATGCTGAGATGAGACGTTTTACCTACATTGCTTCTGGTTGAACGTTAGCATTTTTGGGACCCATCTGGCTGTAATTATCCGGAAGTGCAGGTGTTTGTGAATGATCGTTTCCACACTTCATACGCTGATGTTTGTTTTCGCACTCAAATCTCTCACCCTGATGCGTCGATTACTCACAACGAGCTAATCCACCCGACGAGTGTTGGTTTTGTTGATTGCAGTAGCTCGGTGTGGAGTACAGAGAAGCTACGGATCACGTTGAGAACGGATTCTCTTCCTGCCTTGCATTTTGAACACCACTCGTACACTTGAGACCGTGAGCGTTTCTTCGCCATATTGCGCACTTAATCTTCCAAAGATTTAGCAGGTTTCACACCCTCCTTCAGAAGGAACTTGATGATGCAGCGCTGCTCCACTCGGTCTGCGAGCTCCACACTGGCAAGCTTGTTGCTATCATCTGTCACCGCTCTCTGAGACTCTTCAATATCACAGAAAAGTGGAAGGACTACCCTATCACAAGATGGGTCACGGACTCTAATCTGCGCACAGCAACATCTGAAAAACAGAAATTTCGGTTATAAATTGAAAGTCCCTCATAGAACTATTTTTTTTTTTACCGCCAATTATATTATCATTGAGCAGCACTTAGTCAATCTAGTTCAAATTGTATTCGAGTAAAAAGTGGGATCAATTAAACGCATACGTGGAGGTATGAGAACTTCGTTAGTTGACCTCAAGGAAATATAAACTTCCATCACGTTCATGAAAATAAACAGAGCCAAATCTACTATATTCGAGTCTAGTAGTCTAGTGGATCTCAACCTTTTTTGACTGACTATACACTTTACTGAAAGTCCAGGACATCGCTACACACTTGTTTGATATTTTTATTAGAAATAATAATAATAATAATAATAATAATAATAATAATAATAATAATAATAATAATAATAATAATAATAATAATAATAATAATATATTATAATAGTGAAACCGATTAGTTTTATAATGGCTCTACAGTATATAGCATTGAGCATTGTTGCTACTGCTGGAGATGTTGACTGGTACAGTCTGTCTCAATTTTAACTAATTATTATTAAAATCTTCATGATTTTTAAATTCTAAAATTTCGCGACACACCTTAAGGGACTGCGTGATACGGCAGTATGTCGTGACACATCGGTTGGGAACTACTGATCTAGGCAACTGACATTTGCACTCGTAACATTAAACTATCTTTCTCAGCCTTTGTCTTCACAGTCTTATATGAAACCAGACACATCACCTTCAATTTTCTTTGATGTTATGTCAATGCTCTCTTGAAGGTTTTTTTAAAGATCAGGCAATACAGGTAATTGAATTGCCATTTTATGAATCTAGTAAAATCTTAATATACGTGCTTTTCTTTTTGTTTTTTTGTTTTTTAAATATAAATTTATTTACACTGGTAGAAACGAATTTAATAACATCCCTGCACATTTTCCAATTCAAACTAAATTCGTACCATATGATTTATGTCTATAGACGGCAAATAATCGTAGTCCTATTTCTTTAAGGTATGCTGCTTTAGTAGTTCTAGTCATGGATATTATGACAAATGTAGTTTTGCAGAACCCGTTATATGTATCGTAGAGTCTGTGTCTAGAATTCCATACCACGCCAGAGGAAGCCTATTATGAAATTAAGTGACCGATTGTATCCGTATAGCAGAGTTGCGAGAGGTTGGTAGTAGTTCCACGGAATTGCTGCTTGCATGGATTGTGATTCAAAAAGGCGTATACCGAGAAGAATGCGATTAAATCCTGATTTTTTTTTCGGAGAGCACTTAGAGTGGAAACATGCAGCGTGAATCGCATTCATCATACAAGAACCCACACTTGACGTGGCGGCAATGAGCTACATGCTCCTCTCATCTCTGGTCTTTATTGATAGAAGTATGAGCATTGCAGTCTTGTTCTACAACGTTATGTGGACAATATGTGTTAACCCATCTTCCCAGGGACGTACGGAAGGGGGGGACACGGGGGTCCGGACCCCCCCCGAAATTTCGACTTTTTAAAAATTTAGCCTAATTTTAGGGGCAATTTTAGCAATTTTAATATAAAATAGCTTCATATTTAGTTTGAACCCCCCCGAAATAAATTCCTGGGTACGCTACTGCATCTTCCAGCAGGGTAAAGCAATTCCGATTAGTGCTAGGGCAACCCAACACATCCTACTCGGTATACGCCTAATACTCTGGACTGTTAGATCTTCGGATCTAAAGCTTATCGAGTATGTGTGAGACATGGTACGGAAATACTTTACCTGACCACCAGCCAAACTCCGTCAACAGCCATCGTCTAACGATGCCAAGTCGTACAGCATTCAGCATCACCAAACGACTGGTTACTTGCCTAAACAGCTACTTGTGTGGCTATTTAAGTTGATTACACATGGTATTAAAACGGTGAGTAATGTGTTTGCTATTAAAACCCTAACCTGTTCAAGATGTTCTAAAGAGCACCATGTTCGGAACACTATCATCTGTCATCACCTTCCTCTATACAAAGACTGTGCCAAATCCGTGCATTCATACTGGGTTTTCTTAAATGTGTTTCCCCAATGTATAAAGACTTGTAATCCTCTTCCTGCCTATTAGTCACCACCGAATTTTTTGTGCAACTTTATTAGATCCAAAAGATAAAAACAAATGGACTTATGTTGAATACTACTCAACACAGAATTTTACAATATATATAAATCTACGTGTCAAGGTTATCTTATGGGTTATTTAATCAAGACTAATAAGATTCTCCGAACAAATTGTTACTGTGAAAAATTTGCGTGGAATACATATACTTTTAGCCAGGAATCCTTTTGCATAGGAAACCTAGAAAAAGATATTAAACAAAATCTCCGAACTAGCGTGTACCAATCCCGTTTGGATTGGTTAGGCACATGATAGGATACAGTGGCGTTTTCTCCCGTGCGTTCTACTTTTGGTTCTGTGGCGTTGATATCCCGAATTACTTGATATCCCGAATATCCCACAGAGTTACTCATTTAATCAACGGTTTAGGGACGACTATCAGTCTTACTTCAGAGCCAAAAAAAAAAGACACCCTAAAAGCCATCGAAGCTATATGACTTATTGAATGATTAATTTAAAAAGTTAAACGCAAATGAGGCTTATAAACCATACCTGTCTTCTTCGTGCACGAGTTGTGTATATATACCACACATGTACTAAGAACGATCTAATGTATGTTTATATGCCACAGTCGTCTCTAAAAGATTAAATAAAGGATTCGGAAAAGTTTCATAAAATGATTTATGTGATGTGTAATATTGGGTACTGTTGGGAAGTAATTGCATCAATAAGTACCTACACATGTGGAAGTAAAAATATGTTTTTGGATTATATAGTTTTTGCTGAAATGTTTGTTTAAGTATTTGTCCATGGTTCTGTATTTTATAAATGTTTTTGTTTGTATCATCTTTTACTTGAAGTTATAGATTGTATTAAAGTACATATTCGTATACATTTTGGTATTAATTGGCTTTGGTAAGAGGTTATATATATGGGAAAATTTTTATGCCGTTAGGCCTAACTAGTAAGCCTAACGTTACAAGTGAACAATACAACTAAAGTGTATATATCAGCACTTATAACGATAATGTATATTTCTTATGTACTTTTAAGTATCATTTTTATTTACGGGCAAAATGAGCTATTTAAAAGGCACAAGCTATCAAGAAGAAGAAGAAATTGCATAAAGAAATAATTTAAATATTTTGTATTATATTAAGATTTTTCTTGTTGTCGTTGCTATGACGATTTGTTTATCTGTTTAATGTCGTTGCTATGGCAACAAAAGGAATATAGATGTAACGAAGAACCATTTGTGTACTCTAAATGTATAATATTTTAATGTGGCGAACGAGATATAAGTTGAAAGATAATAATATATATTTGAAGTGCATAACTGTGTTGAGGTATTCTAGATAATCTTGTGTATTGCATAAACATTTAGAATCAGGGACTATGTAACGCAGTTGACGAAAGAATTAACGTTACATATTTTATGATGCCGAAACAATGGACCTTGGAGATCAGTTTGAAGTATTAGTAAACTATCCCTCAGCATCACGGATTATCTAGTGCTTCGTAGTAGAAGAAAAATTTACAGAAGACTTCAATGAATGTGAATACCGGAGTTAAAGAAGTTGATATTCCTGAAAGTGAGACTTCAACAGATAATTAAACTTTTACAACAGCTAGGACAACAAATGAATTCCATGTCACAGCAGATGGATACTAAGTTGGAACGAGTGACACAACAAATGAATTCCATGTCACAACAGATGAATACTAAGTTGGAACGAGTGACACAAACTTTGATACCAGATTGGAACAAATGGATTCCAAATTGGACACCAGATTGGAACAAATGGATTCCAAATTGGACATCAGATTGGAACAAATGGATTCCAAATTGGACACCAGATTGGAACAAATGGATTCCAAATTGGACATCAGATTGGAACAAATGGATTCCAAATTGGACACCAGATTGGAACAAATGGATTCCAAATTGGACACCAGATTGGAACAAATGGATTCCAAATTGGACACCAGATTGGAACAAGCGGCTCAGCAAATAGGACAACAAATGGATTCCAAATTGGACACCAGATTAGAACAAGTGACACAACAAATAGGACATCAGTTGGATTCCAGATTGGAACAGATAAATACAAAATTGGAAGTAACTGACAATAGGCTGGAACATAATTCATAGCTTTGCATTGGTGAAAAGTACTGTTGACGTAGTTGAAACCCAAGTCAACGAACATGCCAATCAAATTCGAAGACTGCAGGAAGAAATCCATACTATTAAAGAGAAAATCAGTGCGGTCAACGGTAATCCTGATCCTGCCCTCAATGTTGTGCATGATGAATAGGCTTCGGATTTTTAGGCCCCAAAAAATTCAAATTAGGATTTTAAAAAGTGCATTTTAGGATTTTATAGGTTTTTAAAAACACGGTTTAGGATTTTTAGCGTTATATTACTGAAAACGGAATATTACTACACTTTAAACACTTTGTTAGCTATTTCATACTTAAATGGTAACCTCAATTTAGTAAGCTTTATGCTAACCAGTCTTCTGCGTAATAAAAATAATAAAACTCTTCTTACCTTGGACTTTTTTTGATAGCTGATATACAGTTTAACATATGTATGGCCTGTCGTACTATAGTAGTAGTAGTAGTAGTAGTAGTAGTAGTAATTTTTGTCAGTTTTCTTATATTTGAAATTTTATACACCACCACAAATATCACTTCACTTTTCTAACGATACACTGAGGAAATACGAATGTAAAATTTTGTTTTTCCGGCACTTTTCATGTTTTCTATAGCTCAAAAAGTGGTCACTTCACTCTCTGTAATGGCACTGAACAACAAAATATTTGGCAAGATTTTCTGTTGTGAACTTTTTCCTGTCGTCTGACAAAATTCTCTTGAATGCAGAAAAACTGCGTTCCACATCACACGATGTAAGAGACGCATATTTCATACTGGCTAATTCCTCGGGATTCCATAGCAAATTTTCTTGGACATTGTCTCCACGAGGAATTTGGCCCACTAGTTGTATCTTTGTGAAATCAGGATTGTGTTTAAAACCGCCTCCAACTTGTCCGCAATTTTTGTTCCAACTTCCCCAGGTACTTTTTCCTCTTTCACTTCTTGAAGAATTTGAAGAGCTTCTGTTAGTGGAAGAGACTTCTTCTCCAATTCAGTGATGATTGAGGTAGATGAGAAAAGTTGGCTTTAATGTAACTTAGTTGTTGTACAGCAAACTGTGACTTTAGTGTTTTTTGCAGACGTGATTGAAGCGGCTTCAATCTCGTCGAGCGAATCGATGACCTGAACAATGCTTTCAAAGTTATCTGCATAGTACAGTGCTGCTGAGAGCCACGTTCCCCAACGGGACACGACGGACTGTGGTGGCAGTGGTGTGTTTGGAAGCATATCCTTGAAGATAGCCACTCTGTTAGGAGCTTTCAAGAAAACCTTCTTTACAGATGAAATTATGTCGCTGACGATTGACTACGTGTTTGAAAGTATTTTTCAAGTTAAAAATAACTATAAAGAAGCATTTAGGGCGTTACAGGTTCTAAAAGCTAATTTAGGAATTTTTAGGTCCTAACCCCCCAATTAGGACATTTTAGGTCCTATAAAACTAATATAGTTCTACTTATAGCAACTTGAAATGTAAAGAAAACACGAATTTTTTGCATTCACTGTACACGAATAAAATAGGTTCGAACCTAAGAATCCGGAGCCTAATGATGAATATAGGACACCTGAGTTAAGACACTGCGAAGAAGACAACAATTCATTAGAAATCTATTCTGACAGGGAGGACACCATCTCAAATACTGAGAATGAAGAAAGAAGGTCACCACACAGGAATCACACGCACGTAAAACGACATATAAGGCAATTTAGTAATAATAAGAATCGGGTGAAATTCAGTGAAATAAGGTCATTAACTAAATTCAGTGGCAGATCAGAAGACATCCCAGAAAGTACGTTTCTAGAGAAATTTGAGGAAGAATGCGAGTTAATTGGCTTAGGTAAGGCCAATTTCCTTAAAATCTTACAGCATATTTTGTGACCACCCTGTTCTGTATAGTACAAAGCAATTAGAGGTAGTTTGCGTAACTATTCCGATTTTAAAAATGCATTGTTAGCTAATTTCGAGAACGACTTTATGTTGGCAGACAGGGATGCCCAGATAAGGAATCGACGTTTTGATCCAAAAATCGATAAAAGCCTTACCGATTTTGTAATCGCAGCGTATAATGACTTGAAACAAACCAATCCTTACCAGCAGGAGTCACGTATTATCGCATCAGTAAGAATATTACTACCGTTTAAGCTTCAGCAAGTATTGATTTTCGCAATGTATAAATTTCAATCATTTAATAATGATTGTTCAAAATTTTGAAAGTCAGATTATATTGCAAAGTAATAGTAATAGAAATCAAGCTAACTATATTCCTGTTCGAAATATCAATGTTAGAGAATACTGTAATCATAATATGAGAGGTAATGTTAGATTTTCTCGTAATGGCAATACGACCGAACCTAATTTCACAAGAAACAGAACTAATAATCGTACCGTTTTTAGGAATAATGCAAATAATCGAGTTAATTTCTCACGAACTGCCAGATTTCGTAATAATTACATAGGTGGCAGAAATTTTCAAAATAGAAATCTAAGAGTTGGTGAAGTAAATAACATACAGGACTGTACTCAAGATTGTGCCATTCAGTGTAACTTAATCGAATCTTTTGTTAAGCTAAAGTTATGGCGTCCGACAAAACATATTCAATTAGTTTTTGTTTTGTTTCGTTTTGAATATTGTTATGATTTCATTTGTAATTCGTACTTTGAATTCTATACAGTTATATTAATTTGTTAGAATTGAATGTATTTGGTTTAGAAAGTCCATGCCTCGGTTTGCGGAATTGATTGAGAGGAATGCATGAGAATTCAGCATAATTCTCAATCTATATATGAATCTATTACAATATATATAAATTATAATTTCTTTGTAATTCTTACTTCGTCTAAATTCTATGCAATCACAGCTATGCTTTAAATGCAAATATTGTATATCAAGTGTATATTAAATATACCCGAATAATTGAAACATGTTATATTGTATCCTAACTTATATCAAAATGAAATGAAATCTTTGTTTTACGTCCCACGGTTATGTTAAAGGAGACGGAGATGATGAGTAATGAATGAAATGGTGGAATGAAGAAAGTGGAAGGAAACGGGAAAACCACGAGAAAACTCACGCACACGGTGTTTGTCCACCACAAAGTTGACATGGCGGGGGCAGGGATCGATGTATAAATGGCATCGAATTACAGAATCTATTTAGGACCTAAAAATAACCAACAAACGTACCACATTCTGAATATTTTCTTATCGTCGGTAATTTTATAGACTTAAAAATAAAATTGAGTATTGAATAAATATAAAAATGATATTTAGATAAAATGAAAATATGTTATTTTATGAATTGTAATTTTTATATATACGATGGTTATTCAAAAGCTAAGGTAACTATTGTATACGAAATGTCTAACGGTCCAGGATTCTTTCTTTAATTGTGATCAATGTAAAGAAGTCCCATAATTCGGGAGCCATTATACAACGATCATGTATATTTCTTATGTACTTTTAAGTATCATTTTTATTTACGGGCAAAATGAGCTATTAAAAGGCACAAGCTATCAAGAAGAAGAAGAAGAAAAAATTACATAAAGAAATAATATAAATATTTTGTATTATATTAAGATTTTTCTTGTTGTGGTTGTTATGACGATTTGTTTATCTGTTTAATGTTGCTATGGTAACAAAAAGAACGAAGATGTAACGAAGAACCATTTTGTGTACTCTAAATGTATAATATTTTAATTTGGTGAACGAGATATAAGTTGAAAGATAATAATACAGAGGTTGTCTAGTCTACATTTGGCCAAATTCGACTTACCTAAAAATTTAGAAGAATCCATGGCGCTAGGTCCGTAAGTACTCGATGTGTTTCCCTTGGTTCCTAACAATAGCCAGACAGCGTAATTTCCACTGTAATAGGCTTCTCTAAAGAACTGGGAGGGGAGGGGAATCTTGTCCCATTCCCTTTGCACAGCTTTCCAAAGTCCTTCCACAGTTGTCACATGCCGTCTTCCCAAAGCCCGCTTCAGCAATCCAAATTCACAATAGTCCATAGGACTTGCATCTGGAGATTTAACAGGTGCCTCATTGAAAGATATTACATGTATACCACTTGCCTCCTCCATCTCCCTGTAGAATGCGAGGGACGATCGTGAGGTATGTGATGAGGCCTTGTCCATGTGAATGCGCATCAGATTGGCGTCATTTCCGTACATTGTTGGAATCTCATGCTTGTAGATCGGCCGCATGATCTGCTCCTGAAAATACTGCTAATTTATTTTGCAGTTCTTCGCCACCCTACGAATCTTTAGTTTACCTTGGAAACAGTAACCAGTAACGACCATGAACCCTTTTGGAAAGGATTTTTTACAGACACGGACCCACCTTCTGAAGTTCTTGGCGCCTTTCTCTCGGTACATGATGGCTCTCGGTATGCCGCAGTCGGAAAGGTAAATCCATGCTTTATCGAGCGTTACGACGTACATCCACCTTTGTTTTGCCAGATGCCGTTCGTACAGCTTCCGGGCGTTACACTTTCGTTCCTTTTAGTGGGCATTCGTGAGAAAATGGCCGCGAGCTTTCATGACTTTTTCCAGCTTGAGTTGATGGTGTAACGTTCGGCTCACAGTCCCCAAAGATTAGCCATACACCTTTGTGTTGGCGGATTTTCTTGCATTGTCATTTTGCAAAGTTTCCTCTGCATGTTTGAGGTGGCCTTGGTGCATTCTCGCTTCCTAGGCAACTTCGTTGGTGATCCAAATGGTGGAGCTTCGTTGCCCTTGTACTTTTAAATAACATTTTTATTCTACTTAAACTGATGTTGCAACCATTCTTCTTGCACTGTTTTCTAATGACAGAAACACTAAAGTGGGCGTCATAAAGAGCCGCAACATAGCCTTCCCAAAACCGGCTTAGTTTGGGCGGCATTTTGGTCACAGAGCGGAAACCCACACACTTGGAAACAAATTTAACACAACACTCATAACAATGGTCCTGTTTTGTGCGTTATTGTCGTCCGCGCGGCAAAACAACTCCATTTCCAGGAAGCCACTGCACAACACTGCAGGACGCCACGAGCCCGGGAGGGGGAAGGAACGAAATCGGTTAAACGTAGGCTGAACAACCTCTGTATATATTTGAAGTGCATAACTGTGTTGAGTTATTCTAGATAATCTTGTGTATTGCATAAACATTTAGAATCAGGGAATATGTAACGTAGTTGACGAAAGAATTAACGTTACACACTCACCACCAACAATTTTTATAGTGGAACAATGGCACAATTTTGGAAAAGATCGACGACTCCCAGATAAGATCAGGCGAGGATAGGTGCATAAGTAAAGTTTAGTTCGACCAAATGGAGCCATGGTTGGTATCTAAATCATCGAAAATCCTATGCAGTTGACAGAGCAGTGTGCTCAATGGAAGCTCACAAGAAACTTTTAGAGGAGCTAAGTGCTCACTTGAGGCTTAGGAGGAGCTTTTAGAGGAGCTAAGTGTTTAGTTGGGGCTCAGGAGGAGCTTTTAGAGGAGCTAAGTCTCAGTAGGAGTTGTGTGCTTAGTTGAGGCTTTGTGTCCGGCTGTTTGTTCAAAGTCAGCTGTGCTCAAAAGGAGCTTAATGCTCAGTAGCATGAGTATGTCGATGTGTTTCAGATCAGGAAAAGTATGTCAGTGAAGAGGTTGCCGGTACAAAGATTGGACGAAAAGTACTGAAAGGTTATTTAGGAAGACCCGAGGAAAGTGTTAGGAGTTAATTACGTTTGCGAAAACCCGAGATGTTGGGAAATAAGTGCTGTAATAAGTACCTATACATGTCAAAGGGAAAATAAGTTTTAAACAATATAAAAATCATACTGTATTATGTGGATTGTTTTAATTTAGATTCTATAGTTTTTTGCTGAAATGTATCTAGTATTTGTTAATGGTTCTGTATTTTATATATGTTTTCGTTTATATCATCTTTTACTTGAAATTATAGATTGTATTAAAGTACATATTCGTATTTATATTTTGGTACTAATTGACTTTGGTAAGAGGTTATATAGGTGTATAAGGGAAAACTTGTATGTCGTTAGGCCTAACTAGTAAGCCTAACGTTATAAGTAAACGATACAGCTAAAGTGTATATTGCAGCACTCACCATACTAACCGAAAGAAATCTGAACATTATGAAAGAGTGATATGAAACAATAGGAAGCGTTTGAAATATAGGTAAGAAAAATGAAGAATGAAGGTTAGCTGGGTGGAATGAAAAGCTTAATGTGGAAGCGTTAGCGAAAATTGGGGAAAATTGGTGTTAGACTCGTGAACTTTGCAACATCCAAAAACCTAATCGTGAAGAGTGTAAAATTCCCACATCGCGACCTTCATAAATACATTTGGACATCACCAGACGGGAAAACACATATTCAAATTGATCACGTTTTAGTAGATAGAAGAAAGCAATCTAGCATAATTGATGTCCGATCGTTTAGAGGGGCTGATTGTGACACTGATCACTACCTGGTAGCAGCAATAATACGAGAGAGATTATCGTTTAATAAAGGTAATATTCAATGTCCGAAAACGGAGAGATTTAATTTAAAGAAATTAGAAGAGAGCCAGGTAAGAGAGAAATACCAGATTGAAGTTTCGAATAGATTGTCGGCTTTAGAAGATTCGGAGTGCTCTAGTGTTGAGGATACCTGGATTGAAATTAGAGATAGCATTAAAATTTCAGTAAAAGAAAAATTGGGACACGCGGAAATACGTAGGAACAAACCATGGTTCGACCAGGAATGCATTAAACTAGCAGAGAAGAGAAAACAGGCAAAATTACGTTGGCTACGAAATTCGAATGAAATAACTACACAAAATTTCTAGACATCAAGCAGGAAACTTCCAAAACTATTAGAACAAAGAAACGAGACTTTTTGGAAGTTAAAATTAATGAACTTGAAATGATAGTAAAAATAAAAATGCTTGGGGCATGTATAAGTGTATCAACGAATTTAAGAAAGGCTTTCAACCTCGTGCTTATATATTAAAGAATTCTGACGGTACAGTTTTCACTGACACGGATAGCATCTTAAATGGATGGAAAGATTTCTGTGACGATTTGCTTAATACGCAACCAAAAACTAGTGTGCGTGGAGAAAAGGAGATACACACCGCAGAACCGTATATTCCAGAACCCAACCGAATAGAAGTAGAAACCGCTATAAAGAAATTAAAGAAACAAAAATCTCCGGGTGTAGATAAAATTCCGGCTGAGTTAATTTTAGCTGGAGGCGAAATATTGTGGAACAAGATACACAAACTCATTCTCCTTATCTGGAACAAGGAAAAATTGCCACAGGAGTGGAAAGAATCAATCATTGTTCCAATTCACAAGAAAGGCGACAAAACTGACTGTAATAACTATCGAGGCATTTCTCTTCTGTCAACATCCTATAAAATCCTTTCAAATATTCTATTAGCAAGACTGACCCCATACGCAGATGAAATTATTGTAGATTATCAGTGTGGATTTAGACGAAATCGATCAACTATCGACCAAATATTTACCATTCGCCAAATACTCGAAAAAAAGTGGGAATAGAATATCCCGGTACATTAACTATTTATTGATTTTAGAATAATCGAAAAGGCGTACGACTCGGTCAGGAGAGAAACATTATACAACGTTCTTACAGAACTTGGAATACCGAAAAAGCTAATTAGATTAATTAAGATATGTTTAAATGAATCCCGAAGTAAAGTCTGGGTAGGAAAATTTTTGTCCACGAGCTTTCACGTCGAAAATGGCCTGAAACAAGGAGATGCGTTGTCGCCATTATTATTTAACTTCGTTCTGCAATATGTTATAAGGAAAATCAAAGATAGCAACCAGGGCCTAGAGTTGAACGGTATTCACCAGGTTATGGCATATGCTGATGATGTAAATTTAATAGGAGATGATAGGAGAACAATAGAAAGAAATGCAGAGATCTTATTAAAGGCTTGAAAAGACATGGGTTTAGAAGTAAATGGAGAGAAAACTAAATACATGGAAATGCGTCGGGACCGGAATACAGCAAATTATGGATGCGTTAAAATATTAAATAATGCTTTTGGTAAAAAGGATAATTTCAAATATCCTTTTGATAAAAAGGATAGGATCAATATTGACAGAGGAAAATCATATTCACGGAGAAATTAAATGTTGACTAAAAGCAGGGAATTCGTGTTACTATTCGGTTCAAAATCTCTTGTCGTCGCGAATTCTGTCGAGGAATTTGAAGCTTAGAATATACAAAACGATAATCATGCCTGTTGTTTTGTATGGTTGCGAAACAGGCTGGTCACTTACTCTGAGGGAAGAACATAGACTGAAAGTATTTGAGAACAAGATCCTGAGACGAATATTCGGACCCAAGAGGAACGGGAACGGGGAATGGCGGAAACTTCATAACGAGGAACTACATAATTTATATGGTTTATCCAACATTGTTAAGGTCGTCAAGTCTAGGAGGCTTAGGTGGGCAGGTCATGTAGCTAGGATGGAAGAAAGTAGAAACGCTTTCAAAGTCTTGACAGGAAGACCAATCGGAAAACGACCATTAGGAAGACCTAGGTGCAGATGGGAGGACAATATTAATATGGATCTCGCAGAGACTGGAATACAAAGTAGAAACTGGATGCAGTTAGCTAAGGATAGAAGTCAGTGGAGAGCTTTGGTGAACGCGGCATTGAACCTCCGGGTTCCATAGGCCATAGAGTTAGTTAGTTAGTTAGCAATAGTAAAGACAGTTTTAAAGTAAAGAGTAACGTAATTGCAACATAAACTGAGAAGAGAATATCTTATTAGAAATGTAATAGAATTAATGGTGGAAGATAAAAGAAGAAGGAAAAAATACTGGAATTGATGAATCATGATACAGAGGACAAACTGGAGAGACTAATGAATAATGCTGGTGCTCGAGAACTTGTAATTTTCTGGAAAGTAACCAAATAGTGATGCAAAACTTCTCATAATGACGACGAATATTCCAGGCTATATGCTACTATTACAAGAATCAGGTCAGTGTGGCAAAACAATATTACCACAACCAGTTGTAGATGGAGATTACTAATCTCTCAATTGTTCGTCTTTCAAATAATGATTGGAACGAATACTCATTAAAATTATATGTTGCCTTAACATTTAAAACTGCCGGATTTGAAATTCATTTTCGTGGGACTTGAGGTTCTAATTGTCTAGTGGCGTACACAAAAGCTACTCTCCAGATTTTAACAACCCTTCAAGAAGATACTAAGAAACAACAAATACCACATGGATATATAGGTATACAAATTCCCGAAAGATATGAACTTGAACCTCTCTTTATGAAAATCTGTGTACGCCACTGCTAACATCTTTTTGTACCTCTAAAGCTATATGAAACATTTAGCTTGGGATTCAAACTAAACCGATCGGCGTATAAAGCGTATCAAGGTAAGAAAACCAAGATGTGTGACCAACAGTTGGCTTTCCTGTGTTCTCGTTCCTAGCCACATCGAAGCAACATTTGAGTGAATACCTCCGTTTGAAGTGTTTGAGTGGTGGCGGCTGTCGCATAGAGAATCGGAAAGAAAGTTTCGACGTCCATTGTTAGAAAAAAAGTTGCTTTCGAAAGGACAGTAGAAGAAAAAGTAAGGTTCTACGGTAAGTGTTTTTAGCTCAAATTAAACCATGTTTTTGTTGTTCATTAAGACAACCATTGTTCAACAATTGATGCAATTCAGTGACGCATCGTCTTTCTCGTTAGCTGCTCACAACTGAATGTTATGCGAAAAGTTGTCTTGTAAACCGAATCTTGAATTGTCTTGTAAACATGATCGTGTATAGAAAGGTCCCATACAGTGGATCAGTAGAAAGCATTTGTTTCTCTTGTGCAACAAAAATATTTTCATTTTAAAAATATAATTTATTTTTACAATTTTGATAAGTTGTATGGATTTGTAATTAAATACATAAGAACGTTTTGTTACTTTTATTAGAAAAGAAAACATCCTTCTCTTTCTTATAAAACATGGATCAATTTACTACTATTTTCGCACTACATGTTGGATAACAAATGGATAACGTATTTAATTCCATATCTCCTACCTCTTATTGATAGTTCTGGGTACGGGCTAGGAAGATCCGCGATCAGCAGTTCATGGTGGCCGAGGAAGACTGTATTTGTGCCCACGAAAAAAGACATTCCTCTGTGTAAAGTGCTTTGCTTTAGAAAAAAAAAAAAAAAACTTAAGAAGAAATGATTCAATGTACCTCGTGTAACACGTAGTTCCATGAAGACTGTGTTGGTGCCAGAGGGAAAAAGACCTCTTCTGGACAGTGCTTTGAGGAAATGATGTCATTATAGATTTCATCTTGCTTTCCATTTATTATTCATTTAGATTTTTTCAATTTTTGTGTTGTTAGAAATGGGTTATCATCCACTTAGCAGGACATTTGATCCACTTTAGAAGAAAAATTCCTCAATATCTAGTTTTCGTACATGTTCCTTGTTTTGTTTATTATACATTTATGTTTAATTAGAAACCAACGAAACTTCTTTTTTCAATAAATAATGTACCTTTCTATCATATCAGTGTAAAATTTTCTTATTTGTATTGTCTCCTTTCGAGTCGCAGCCTTTTCTCTTGAAAGTGGCCCTGTTTTGATGACATGACTCTATTCCTACCAAGAATCACTAGTGAATCTAAAAGGGTCGTTTAAGAGGGTGGATCGACTGCTGGCGATGAATATAGAGTCGCCATACGAAATCAAAATTTTACATAAAAACACAAATGGTAGAAATATCCCTTCTTCGCACGGGGAGAATACGTTTATGAAAAATAATTGAACCCCTCTTAGAATACGAATTTCAATTACAGTATAATGAAAAAAAAAACTCATTAGATATTTAATGTTCGCGGAAATTTTGAACTCTATCCTCTTTAGGATAGCATTTTTAATCAATGTGAGATGACAAAATCCCAGCTTGAGGTACGAACTAACTATATGTCAAAATTTATTTCAAACAGGTCAACCGTTTTTCCGTGATGCGATTATAAACAGCAGACAACATCGATTTCAATGTGATGAAAGGAATTATTGAAAATACCCCCTTCTTCGTCTACTTATTTGAATGAATGAATGAAAATGTCTTTATTGAAGCGGGCGAGGTTCAGCCATGTCTGGTCTACCACCTAACCCTTGTCAAAAGATTACAATATTAAACATTACACATCAAAAGGAACAAAAGGAACTATATATATATATAAAAAAACGATAGATTTCTAATGAGCAAATTGTATACCGAGTTTTATCGTCTTATCTTGACAGGTTTGTGACATACTGTATTTTAACGTAAATTTTGAACCTCCTCCATCCTTCATCCATGCACCCTTGAATCAAAGTAACATGATAAAAGTCCAGCTCAAGGTATACTAACCATGTTCAAAAATTTATTTCAAACTGTTCAGCCGTTTCCCCGTGATAAGATGACAACAGGCAACATCACTTTCAGTGTAACGAAATAAATTATAGAAAGTGCCCCCTTTCCCTTCCCCCCTAAAATGGGAACTCAAAAATGCTGGGAAACGCGTCCCACTTATTTTTAATGAAAAATTTGTATACCAAGTTTCATCTTACTAACTTGACAGGATTGTGAGATATTCAGTTTTTCGCATATTTTTTACCCCGCTTCCCCTTCTTATGATATGCATTTTAATAAATGTGACACGATAGAAACCCTCTTCGAGGTATATGGTAACTAGGGCTCGGATTTGTGGTATTCCACCAAATTATAGAATTTGGTGGGGGCAGTATAGCCATTTCAGGGTTTGCAAGGGGACAAGATTGCCTATTGACATGAAGAGTTACACATTTTTATTAGTGTATACCTAGTATTAGTATATTAGTATTATTATTAAAAATTGTTTCTCAAACTCAAGGGGTTAACTGCTCTTCTACTTTCCTTCAGGTAACGCCCCAGGGTGATAACTTAAACAGTATTTTCAAGTTACTTTTGTGGTTCTAAACTCGAAATCTGTGTCTACAAATCCCACCAAAAAGAATCTTCTTCACAACTCTCATCAAATAATCACCAAATTTTAAGTTTTCATTAATTATCCGTATACATTATACCGATGTAGGTCTTAGATCTTTCTCGTTCCCCGCCAGTATTAAATATTGATTTATTGTGTCCTTACATTATCTATTATAGTGCACGTAGGGACTATTTTTTTTTTTTTTTTTGAAAATATGTCACAACAAAGTATAAAAGACACCAAAATATAGGCACAAGTAGGCGTGAGGTGGAGAGATGAAAATGTCCCTTGGCTCCTCTTAGAAGCGAAGAAAGTAAATACTAACGCAACACTTAACGACAAGTTTTTAAAGTCACCAAATATCTAGACGTATAGAATTTGGTACAAAACATATTAAAATTGTGTTTACGATGTAGTATAATTATTAATTAAGATAGTTTTCATGCCACCAAATTTCCACCAAAAATGGTATTTCTCCCCACTTTCCACCTACCAATTTCAGAACTTTTAAAACCAAAAATCCTAGCCCTAGTGATCGCTATATTCAGAAGTTCATTTCAAACTGTTCAGTAGCTTTTTCGGATGCTATCACAAACAAGATCTTTATCATTTTTATATAATAGATAATATATATGGATATGTGGGTGTTATTTGTTACATTTCTGTTAGTAGTCTCTATATATTAAACTGTAGATCTCGTCCTGTATAGTCTCACTGCTGACTAAGAACGTAAATTCAAATGAATCAAATAATCAATTCAAAAGTCCCAGATTTACTGAGATTCGGTAGGGAGTCCTGAAAATTCTATCCCTTCGTATTTTTATTATTTTGTTTTCAGTCACGTTCAGAAGTTGCTCATCTTATATTTCAGGCTGCGCATTTCATCCCTAGCCCTTTTCTGTGAATCAAGGATAAGATAATAAGCAGTAAAAAATTAGTTAAAATCTATAGTTCAAAGAGCTTGAGTCGTCTCATCCTTCTTCCTACAGCTGTTTGTAAATGGCCAAATCATCACATGCACTCGATCGAAAAAGTGTAAACAGTATTTTCAGGCCAGCTATTCTGAATGAGGTTTTGTTGGGGTTTTCTCATTCACACCAAGCAAATGTCGGGGTGATACCTAACATATAAGTCCCGGGCCACTTCCTTTCTTCCTTCCCTTTCCTCTAATAGTGTGTTCGCCGAGGGACGTCATCCCTCATACGTGACGGGCTAACATGGCCATAAATGTCGAGAGCCCAAAAATTTAAATCCTAAATCCATATATCAGCTGTTTTGAGATTTGTTCTGTTTCTTACAACTCCTTTACACTCTCTATACCTCTGATACTCGTGCCTCTCCTTGATATCTAGTCGCCACATATACAGACGACACTGCATACTTCTTCACAAACGCAACATACTCTACGGCGCTGCATATCTTCGAAATCTACTGCAACGACTCAGTAAAATGTGCTTTCTAATGCAAAATTAAATTAAATCCAACCAAAACTTCCATCGTCCTATTCACCGAAAGATAGACCAAATTAGGCAGAACATTCCAGTTTCAAGATCCTGAAGGAGACCGTTGCAAAACACTTCAGAGTATAGTTGGACACCGGATTACTGGTCCATCAGCACATACGCTCAACAACCCTCAAAGCCAACGTATGTTTCGCCTCATTCCTCTCGTTCTGCCTTAGTTCTACGTTACATCTATATACAGCAATAGATTTCCGTTCTAGTCCGTCCCATAATTTAGTTGTTTATTCTACATGGAGACATGCTCCGCGGTCTTCTCTACATTCACTACAAGTGGTCAAGAATCGAGCAGCCCGGCTAATTACTGGTCATTCAAGGGACACGAAAACCGGTCAAACTCACGAAGACATTAATCTTCCATGCACAAACGCAAAAAGACGCATTTTGGAGAAATATACAAGCAGCCACCAACCCAGTTCTCAATAACATTGGCACTATCCATACCATGCCTCATCCTACTCACTAATTCAAATACTCCGCATAAGTAACAGGTAAAACCATACCAAAGGACTCCAGGACAACCTATTAAGTGAATATTCATTCAGCATTCTGCACCCAAAATAGTAATTTTCAATGGAGCAACTCATGAAAAATACGAGAAAACCAAACTAAA
Organism: Thermobia domestica; assembly: GCF_964235325.1. Lineage (NCBI taxonomy): Eukaryota > Metazoa > Arthropoda > Insecta > Zygentoma > Lepismatidae > Thermobia > Thermobia domestica. The sequence goes on along the minus strand of NC_137462.1, from coordinate 108,739,826 downwards.
AAAAAAAACAGCAACGATACAAATCTTCCACTTAGCTTTCATCCAAATCCAAATCAAATGAATAGGGCAATACTACTACTACTACTACTACTACTACTACTACTACTACTACTACTACTAATAATAATAATAATAATAATAATAATAATAATAATAATAATAATAATAAGGGCAAGGAACGGTGAATGCCACCCAGACAGAGAAACCATTTCATACAAAAATCCATGATAAACCACGATACTCCAGCGTTTACAACAGTGGCGGCGCTGAAACACAACAAATATGTCCACCTCCCAATGATAAAATGTAATTCACATAATAGAAGGCAAGGACTTGCAGACAAGCCCAGTATGCTAATATCAAACTGTTAAATATTTGTTGTTGTTGCTATTGGTCAAAGCAACTAGAAACATCAATACTCACAATTGAAACATTTTAATTAGATTTTGCCAGGGTTGGGTCAAAAAAACTGGATCGACCGAAAAAAAGACGTATTTCTGTTCCCTAATGAGTAAATGCTGCAAGTTAGAAAAAAAGGGGAACCTTTGAAGGGAACATTCGACCCCTCTGCTCTTTTCATGGATTAGCCATTGCCTGGGACCGAATACAGGTCATCAATAGAAAGACTTGTGATTCGACCTGTAAATTTCGAAAGTAAAATAAATCTATTATTGCAATTATGCAGTTTGTTGAGAATTGAGATTCGAATTCTTCCCGTAGAGAGACAATGTGGTATTTAAATAATATGCGGAAGCAGCACGAAGGAATTTTGCTTGTGTAGTTAGTATACTATGTCTTTGAATGTTTGTTTATATTTTGTCTTTGTATTCTTTTGCCCTATGAATGAAGTTCATTGCCTTGTTTTTCTAATTGTTTGAAAATGCACCTGTCGATAAATATTGGCGTGGCTGATAGCTGCAGAATCAAAATAGCCTACATTGAAAGCCATCAATGGAGCTTATGCAGTAGCCCCATTACGTTAGCTATATGGTTTCTATGTAGTTAAGCTGTTCATTTTGTTAAAACAGGTTTGGTACGCAGCCCACTTATGATCCTCAAAACACCTTCATAATTTCCCTCCTCTTATTATTATTATTATTTCTCATATAACTGCATTGTCATCCATAAAAGCAAGACTCATCTTGTTCAGAAGACAGTTAGTATTATTATTATTTTTTTACAAATCAAGTATTAGCTTTCAAGGCCGAATGTACTGTATATATACTTCGAGAGGATTGTCAACATTGAGAGTAGAAAAGGACGACAAACCCACTGAAGTATACTGTTGGCTAGCACTTAGGGAAGGTAAACAAAGTGCTATCGATCAGCCTAAGTTCTTCTGTTCAATAATTTTGTTTTTAGGCTGTAAGTGAATTGTTTTCAATCTTACAATCGTCCTTTTGTCAATGAAACTTGTCGATGAAAGTGTAAGGTGTTCGCAAAACGAGATAACAACGATTGTCACACTTTTTTTTTTTATCGTATTAGAAAAAGACTGAGTTCATGATGACACTTGAAGAAGAGCAAATGTTTTATTTATAAGAATAACATACCTTGAGAATTTTTGATTACTATGAGTTGTTAAATTGTAGTTTCTCGATTGCAATTTTTATCAGCCATTAATTTGGGTTGCCACAAGGGCGGTGTGGAGGGTGGGAGTGGTTCATTCAAGAAGATTGGCATTAGAATTGTAGATAACTAACTAATCTAACTAACTCTATAGCCTATGGAACCCGGAGGTTCAATGCCGCGTTCACAAAAGCTCTCCACTGACTTCTATCCTTAGCTAACTGCATCCAGTTTCTACTTTGTATTCCTATCTCTGCGAGATCCATCTTAATATTGTCCTCTCATCTGCGCCTAGGTCTTCCTAATGGTCGTTTTCCGATTGGTCTTCCAGTTAAGACTGAAAGCGTTTCTACTTTCTTCCATTCTAGCTACATGACCCGCCCACCTAAGCCTCCTAGATTTGATTACCCTAACAATGTTGGGTAAACCGTATAAATTATGTTGTTCCTCGTTATGAAGTTTTCGCCATTCCCCATTCCCGTTCCTCTTGGGTCCGAATATTCGTCTCAGGATCTTGTTTTCGAATACTTTCAGTCTATGTTCTTCCCTCAGAGTAAGCGACCATGTTTCGCAGCCATACAGAACAACAGGCATGATTATCGTTTTGTATATTTTAAGCTTTAGAATTGTAGATAGTCGTTCAAATACATAAAATAGTTTAATCTCGTGAGGAATTAAGTTTCTAAAGAAACAGCATATAGGAAAGAGAAAAAACACGTTTTAAGCAACCTTATCGGGGAGGAGGAGGGAGGAATTTAGAGAAGTGAGTCGTGAACCATACAGGAATGAGTACTCCTGCATAGCATACATGTATCCACTGACAGAGTATTGTGTCTCAGCGGTAGAATATACACCTCTGGTGCGAGGAATCTCTGATTGGATCTCACGTTACGTGGTGTTGTGCTGGACATTATGTCTGTGGGTTTCCTCCCACATTCTCATTTCACTAATACTTTTACAATAATTCACCTTCATTAATTACCCATCTTATTTAGTCTAATGGGCATAACGTGGGACGTAAAAATATATATTTCACTCATTTCACGTATCATCTGATTTCATGAGTATCCATATTTTTTTTTTCACAGGAGAGAGGGCAAATATTAGCAGGGAGAGTCAAATATATATCTAAATCCCAACATTATTTTCCATATTTTCTTTTAGAGTCCTATATTTACCTTCTATAATGCCTAAAGGTCTAGAGGTGGTCAAATATTCCCATTCTTTTGAACAGTGGAGCACTATTGGGAAGAGTTGTGGTCTCATATCACACGATCGAAGGAAAACCAAAAATCAATTTAAGAGTGTATTTATTTTCTTTTAATCAAGTATAGTAAAATTAGAATGTTACTTTGCTTTGTCAAAATATCAGTTTTTCAGACAATGGCTGTACGGCTTTAAAAACAACTACAAGTAAATAAAAAATAAACTCTGCTAAAGACAGTAAATACAACCACGCGAAGACTCAATTTCGTCCGGTAATTCCGGTGATTCCCGACAGCTGGAGGGTGTTTCTTGTAATTTAACAGCTCGACGTATAGTTTCTCTTTGTTTGTAATCGAATCATGCACGTCGACTACGTGGGTGCTCCGGGGCTCCAGCACCGACACAAATAATCTTGTGGGTGTGGCGCACTCACAATATTTTTAATTTGGACCCGGGTTTGAACCTGTTTCTATTGCGTTTAAGACAGCTGTGTTACAGACTGCGCTAGGGCAGCCCCAACTTATCTTTATAGTACTGGTATATTTTAGTTATCACAGTATAGCCCTTTATGACAGTGTTCATAAGATTTTAACTAAAAATAAACCAATGAAATATCGAGACTTTCCTGTAAACATATGGGCTAACATGTCCCGCCATTGATATGCACCCACATAAATTTTGGAAAGTCGGCGCTGTTGACTCGATGTATCAACTCGTCATTAAAAATAAACTGATCCGTATACCAGCGTTATTCAAAGATTCAGGGTTTTGTTTTAAGGGGAATTTTATATTTACGAGTCGAATACATTATATAGGTCTACTATAAATGTGTGCATGTTCCAACATAACTCTGGAACGCCTGAAACAATTAGCACCTCTTCACCCTTAGGAGGTAGGAAAGTGTGATATGTAAAAATAATTTTAAAAAATAACAGATATCAGACAGTAGTGTCGAATCCGCAGTTTTCGGGCTCGCTGAAGTAAATAGTGACACTCCTGATAGAGGTCTGAACGGGCCGGAATTTTTAGCCCGGTCCCGGCCCGGCCCGTGAGTTTACAATTTGAGGCCCGACCCGAGTCCGAAATATCTTTTAGCACTTAGGTCCGCGCCCGTCCCGAGCTCGTATGATAATCAAACGAGCCCGAAATAAGCCCGAATTACAGAAACTTAATAATTATCGCAAAATTGTATTTTTATTTACAGCAATTAGAGGTTTAATTTTGCAGTTGTGCTTTAAAAGTTCTCCAGAAAGAACAGTATATTTACAGTGTACAGTATATATATCAGTGTACAGTATATTTACAAAGTTAGGCCCGAAAATACCCGAGAAATGTGGTTGTATATTTAAAAATTCACAGCCCTAGCCCGGCCCGAAGTGATATCTGCTTTGTAGGCCCGAGTCCGTGTTCACCTTTAACTCCTGATGCCATACTGTGCGAGTAAGACACCTCTATTACCTCTATCTCCCCTGGGGGGTGGAGAGGGGTGTCATACAAAAATTGTTGAAACTGGTCGATGTTAATGTCGAATCCATAGTTTTGGAGACCACTGAAATGAATAACGACATTGTAAATGCCGTTTAGGTCCAAGTTCAGCTTCCATCGACATGGAGGTGAGGAGTGAAAAATAGTATGTTCAAATTAATTTAGATTAGTGTGGACCCCGCTTTCGATTTCCGGTGGGAAACTCTTGTCAAGAAAGTTTAAAATCTTTTTCAGATCAGCCATCCTGAGTGAAAATTGCCGCATTCAAACTACCTTAGAAAATGGTCTCAGGCCTTTTCCTTCATTTTCCCTATCTTCCTGTGATCGATGAGAGACGCCATCCTTCACATGGCTACAGATGCCGAAAGCTCAGAAATCTAATTCCAAATCCTAACCTTGATTACTAAGGAATTCATAATTTTCGATGTTAGTTGATTTGTGACAGTTCCCATATTACATGTAACTTTATATATATGTAACTCCAACAATCCTGCTTCAAGTGAACTTCGTGGTGGATAAAGACTCTGTGCGTGGGTTTTTTCGAGATTCTCTCATTTTGCAGTGTGGAATAAGCGGAAACTACAATTTTATATCCATCATGTTAAATGCGAAAATAAAGAACCTGCAGCCGGGATTGTGGACCTATAATTAAGGTATCTTTTTGCGGCGACATAGAATGGTGGAAACGACCTGTTCTGTGAGGGTCGATTTTCCATAGTGATTTGTGCACTAGTCAAATGCACTGTATTCATGACCTGGTTCTGGTTCGGAAACTACATTAATAGCACAATAAGTCCCATTTTTTATAACCTTGGTGTTGCATAAGGTCGCAAAACACAAATTCAAAGAAAAAATGTGGCTAAAAATTGAGCTGAACAAGTGACAGTTGACAACTTTAGTTTACATCCTATTAACATAGACGCACGCACACACAAAGAAAGAGAAGTAGAAATAAGAATAACATTCTAATCACGTTTTGTTATTGTCCAGAAAAGAGCGATCAAAACTGTGCTTGTAGTTAGTGCGAGCTTGGTTTGTAATGTAATATCTATTTACATGACACTCTACTGTCCTTTTTCTTCCACTTTAAATCTTCAGGCAAGGTCTCCAACAGACACTTCACACACTAATGAAGTAACAATACTTGGCAGAGTAAGATATAAGATCTTTCAAAGAAAAGAATGCCGACACTTTTGAGGGAACATCTAAAATTCGTATACACTATATATTAATAACTTGGATAAGGTGGGCGGAAATATGTGTTCTTTCGTAATCAGAATTTCTGGATTGGATTTCTGATGTCAGTCATTTTTACTAAAGATTTATCCAGCTGCTGGTCTATCTACTGGATGAATTGTTTGATCTTCCAAAATAATAACATGGTTGAACTTTTCTTCCTAATGCTAAGGATAAGGAAATAAAATAAAATATTTAAGTTTAACGTCACACAGTTATATTCATTAGGCTAAAGGAGACAATGATTTAAGCAAGTGAATGATACTGGAATACTTGGTGGAATAAGTAGGAGGAAACGAAAGTACCCCGAGAAAAATCCACGGACACAATGTTGTCCATCACAAACTTACTTGGCCGGGGATCGAACCCTATGCTCCAAAGGTAAGCGCTCTATCACTGAGCCACAGTGTCCCTTGTTCAGGATAAGGAATATATTCACTATTAATAGTTTTTTTTTCTAACTTTTAATGTTCATAAACGGTAAGAAGGAAAGGATTTTTTTTTAGTAGGGAAGTTCTGAAAACAATTATACATTGTTTTTCTATCAATTTAAAGTGCATTAAGCGTATTGTCGGTGTATATAAATCAGTCAGGGCCGTTGAAGTGGTCCTGTAATCCAGCTCTTTTGGAGACAAAATAGTGTGGTGGGAAACGGCCTATAGAGTTTGAAGGTTGATCTTGCATAATGACCATGCGCACTCCCCAACTGTACCGGATTCAACCTTCAGTCGTGATTCGGTGTCTACTTGAATTCGTCCTTCATACCTTGGGTGCTGGATAAGAACACATAACATAAAAACTCTTTTAAAAAAATATATGTAAAAAATCGTTGTGAATCACTTAAAATAACCTTTTCTTTGTTTCAAAGTGAATTAGTATTAATGCAAAATTGTGACAGAAATTTTGAATTATAATATAATCTAGTGACATATTGTTTGAAATACAATTTGATTCTCTTTCCAAAAATATTCATTTCTTTGAGTCTGATGCAATACTTGTCGAGAAATGGAACTCCATTTATTTTTTCCCCTTAAATGTCACCCATTTTATTCTATTACCACGTTCTCAATCGATTCTTTAACATATGAATTAAAACTTATCATTTTTTCGCGAAAGAGTAAAAGCACTTTTTAAATAATGCGCTAAAAATTTTTTGTGATGCTAGCAAACGCCTCCATGTGTTACTGTGGGCAACACTTTGCGTTCTTCCTCCTGCACCTTTCACATTTAGAATTTGTCATATATGTAAATCAAAACATTATATATATATACGAGGGCAACAACAAACCTCCGTTTGCGCATGTGCGAGGAATGGCCGCGAAGGGCGACGTCAGTTCTGTGGCGCTGTATGCAATAGTTCAGTGGAAGAAGGTTGTGTTGCAGTTCACTCGTCAGCTATAACAATTGAAAATGAACACCTCAACAGAAAAATCCACTAAATGTAAAGTGCGTGTGGTAATCTTAACTAGTACTCGGAATTGTACTGAGAAAGCAATTCACGTGGATCAAAGTCGTAACCAAATGCAGAGCTCTCTCGTGGTTATACTTTATGACCATTTTACCGAATTCCACTGTATGACCACAGCCCGGCAGAGTCCAGGCCAATCGAGGATCCTCAGGCAAATTCAGTGGCCTCGGATCCTGATCCTGCCCACCTGCACGTCGTTCAACCTGCGCCAGGAGGGTACCATATAGGTGGCCCAACCAACCATTTCGCGGACTCATTAGCATGGCTTATTCACCCATTTTGTAGGTATCCCGTAGGCTTCGCTCCCCCGGTAGGAATGAGAGAGTTCCAAGCCCTGCCTACTTTATTTTACGGAAAAGGTACACTGTACATTACTGGCACCAGTGGGTGATGTAGTCTATCTGTACTAGGCAGAGTTTCCCAATCGCTTCCATCCGGTAGGTGTGACTTCGTAGCTAATGAGCTCCTATCATCTGCCAACAAGATACCATGGTGAAGTACCACGCACACCCCTGGGCCCAATGATCCGCGTCATTGACCCATTTAGGAGGATGTCAGCCTCTTCTGACTTTTTGCCTCCTCCATTAGAACAGCCCTTTACCACCTCCACGTATGTTCATCGCTTGTCGACTCGAAGCGTATTTGGTTTGTGTCTCCTTCACCTTTCTCAACACGAGCTTAGAACCATCCACGTAGTTATAGATCGTACACAAGAATGGAACTGTGTAGTGTCCGTATATAACCACAATTTCGTATTCTGTATTCGAATTTCTTATTCCAGACTACTGGGCGAATTCAATTATACAACCTTTTCTGGATAGATATGTTATTGTACAAGAAATATGCTTATTTAAAATAGTAAATAGTAAATTCGATAACAGTGAATTTTTGCAACATATTAAATTCAATATAAAATCAAGAACTCTAAGAACGAGGAAATTATTATGGTATACAAATGCATAAACCAACACACACAATAACTCACCTTTAATAACATTATGTTCATTATATAATAATATAGCTGAAAGTACCGATGACATTGACTTAAGTTTGAAAGAAAAAATATTTAAAAAAAATATTGAACAGATATTTGTGCGAAATTAAGTTAAATAGAAAAAGTAATTAATGCGATATATTACTATTAACTACGATAATCAAATTTATTTATTTTCATGTTTTTGTAATGTACAATATCCATGGTGAGCACATGAATGTGTGCGATATATATATATATATATATATATATATATATATATATATATATATATATATATATATATATATATATATATATATATATATATATTTGTATGTATAAATATTGGTGTATGCATATGCAGTGGTGCCATTCACTCGGTTCTCACCAATTTGCTAGAACCGGTTGTTGAAATATTTTGAGTTCGCAGAACCATTTGTTATACTCAGACATAATAAATTTTACCGAGTTATGCCCAGGAACAGTAAATTTTAGTTTAACTATCTTTGTTTTTGGAAACTCTTTCAGCTACAGGGTTAACATACGATCTCTCAGAACAAGATATAAGCGTTTATTTCTTAATCTCAACTGCTCAGGTATAAAGAATGAGAACTGGGATCACATGAGTGTATGTTTGAGGGTTATTTATATTTGAAACGCATACATACCATTATCAACAATTGTTGATCCATTGCTGGATTAAGATCTTCACAATACTTTTTGACAACTCTTTATCTAGCATAATTTGTTCCCAAGATATTCACAGTGCTACCTAATTTCGTCCCACCACCTTGTATTAGGTCTCGACTTGTCACTTCTGGCATCCAGTAAAATACATAGAACCGGTTGTTAAAAAATTAGAATAACACCACTGTATATATATATATGTGTGTGTGTGTGTGTATGTATGTATGTAGGCTATGTATTATGTGTATTATGTAAGTATGACTATTTCTAGAATGAGAATATGAATTTATAGTTCATAAGACGTATACATTGATCTATGAAAATGTTCGCATACAAAGTTATGTACTGTATTTGCTTATTGGTAGTTTAATATTTTTTCTATTTTCATTTATAAATATCTGTTTTACTTATTATTATAATTATAATATAATAAGGTAACAATTGTGTACACCTCCTATAATTGGAGAGTTCTCTCTGTATAAGGATATAAATGAACAAATACAGTTTCTGTATTCTGCATGTCTCGACGGAGAAAGAGAAAACACATGGTCCTGGCTTGAGGGTCTTCACTACAGCGAAATTAAACTACCGCTAATTTTAGAGTTTTTCTGTAATATCTTCAAAACAAATAAAAATATCCGGAAAGCAGAAACGTAGTGAACTAGATAATACAATTAGTATGTGATACCTTTACTATAATTCACCTGTCTGCTTTTGGTATGCCGCTATTTACAGAACCCGCAAAAAATGCTAAATCTATGTACAGGTGCAAATCGAAAGCAGATAGGTGAGTTGTGAGAACTGTATCACATGCAAAATGATATTGTCTAGTTCACTAAGTTTCTGCTTTTCGAATATTTTTATTTGTTTTGAAGATATTACAGAAAAACTCTAAAATTAGCAGTAGTTTAATTTCGTTGTAGTGAATACCCTTAACAACAAAACTATATGTAGCCTGGTACAGAAAATCTTGAGTATGATACAGAATCGTGTTTAACTTCGGCTCTCCAGACTTTCTAGACTAAAAATCAACTTAGTGTATTCAATTATTTCAAATGGGAAGCCCAAATACCGACTCACAATGTGTGTAAATTATCTCATCACAAGTTCTCGATATGACCACATTATCAGGAATACATACATTTACACACATTGGTAACCTGTTCAAGTTGTTTCATATTTTGCATCGTGCAATATGTGGGTTCATTTCAGAGCTTTCACTGGAACACTCTGAGCTGGAGCGAGCGGAGGCTCATTACAGTTGATTCCAATCTTATTTCTGTACAAAAAAGCAAAACACTGAATTGATCAATAATCCTTATAGTCCGTAGATTGTTTAGCAAATATTGGCGTTTTAAAATGTTGCCACCATTAATCAAATATGGTTGACTAGAGTGTTTCTGTGGATAAATGCCCGAGAAGTATGACTAGATGTTGGGAACAAATTGGCGCCTCTGGGCGAAACTCCCAACGAGGTCTGGGGACAAAAATTCCCGAAATCCCCAAATCGACTTATATTCAACTTTGTCGGTGCGTGCATGGGGATCACACGTCTAATAACCTAACACTTGCTCTCACATTCGCCCCAGCTGAATTCAAAAGCAGCACTACATGCAGACTGCTTTTTCCTAAAACATTTTCATGCGTTATATTTCCCAAAAGTGCAAACATGTGCAGGTGTTTTTTCTTTGCAAACACTAAGAATAATGTTTTCACTATGACATATTGAAAAAATCACAGATATATTATGCCATGTTTTCTACTAAAATGCTATTCTATCGTTTGACCATAGTTTATAAGCTTTCAGTACCGCAGCATTTTCCAAAAATGATATGTAGTACTATTACACATCAAATCAACATTCTAAATATACAAAACGATACATACATGTGGGTCCTGTAACCATATTTACCAGTCGCTGAATATCTATACGCTCTGTAGAAATAATGGCATTCAAAGTGAACTTCCTATCTTCTGTCACTAAACAGAGCCCCTCCGTCTTCGGAGGATAACAAAGTTTATGCGTGCCATGAGGTCATTGTAAGTTGCTACCATTTCCTTTCCTGCACACTATCTTATGTGTACATACACTATTAAGGTTTCATTAGAACTAATTATTTTGCATCGATCTTTTACTTCACTTTTCGGATTTTTGCCAAGAATTGCCTGGTTTGGCTCCACTGTGCGACTTTAATGTCATTAACCTTAAGATATTCCGAGATATGGGTACTTCATAATAATTGTAATCCCTACTCCTTTATTCTTCTCGATCTCATTTCTTCCCTTCTAGGTAAAATATTTAAAAAAAGAAGAAGAAGCTGAAACAGGTTTCTAATTATTTGAACTAAGAAATACTGTACACATACCAAATCTCATGTCTCTAACCTTCAGAGCTGGATATTTTAATATACCAATTGCCAACCCTACTTCCCCTTCCCAAGTCGAATTTCCAACATCCTTTCTTAGTGTTACTTTACATCACAAATCTTGTGCACTGTCCAAACTTTACCAGGGGGTTTCTTTGAAAATCATTTTGTTTCTGCGTTATGAAGATTTCCAAAATACACAAATCATCTCGTTCTTAGTGACAGTTTCGTTCTGTAACTATTTTCTCCCTTATTTATCGGTTTCCTTCTTAGTTTTAAACTACATTTTATTCTTAGGTGACGACTTCAGAGTGTCACTTGCAAATAGTGTTTCCTTTGCAAACAAATTACTAATCCTCACAGGTTCCTTTTGAGGAGAAAAAGTTTCAAATTCTATAAGCAATAAACTTATATCTTCTAGTATCATTGGCAAAACCCGTAAGTTAATCCCGTAATTGATTGTGGACATATTTTAGGGTTGAACCTCTGATTTTGAATTTTGTTGTATTAAAATTTTAAATTTATTAGTAATTCATAGATTAACATATTGTTTTCCAACTATATCTCGTAAAGGACCAAATAATTGGATGGATCTTTAGTTAAATATGCTCTGCTTCGTTGATTGGCTAAAAGAGAGAGAGAGAGAGAGAGAGGGAGAGAAACAGAATGTTATCATAACAAGGCATAATTACATTTAGAATTTAAATTTGTTACCTTCCAAGTATCACGGAAGCGTCCTCTGCCGGCAGGAATAAAGGCTACGAAATCTAGAAACAAGGATACAGTAAAAAAGTATTTATTATTTTTTGATTACCTTTTTAAATCAAAATACAATTTGGAAAGTATATAATGAAACCATACAATTGTACAGAAAATAGGATTTCTTTTATTTCATTATGAATGTTACTGAAGTACATTTTTCAAAAAATGGAATAAAAATACAGCACCACATGTACACCATTCGTTGACTACCAATTTAACAGAGTTTACAATATTTTTAATAATACTAATCAGCATGTTTCATTTCTTTTTAAACAGTAGAATTTACTTTTCATACAGTCTTAGAACTAGACAGATTACGGACGGTGCTTAAGAAAATTAAGTTACCTTCTGTAGGCATGCGGAAAACAAATACTTTTTTAAAACTTATTGTTACATCATCATAATTCGAAAAATGCATATTGTTTAAAATACAAGACTTAATTTCATATCTTCATGGTGTATTTACAGATTGGGTGACACCTTTCCGTAATGTATGGGAAATAATTGGCGTTTTGTTACGTAAATTAAGTCAGTTGCCAACCATAAGATCTGACAGTAAATAAGTCAAGTTGTAGTAATCAGAGAAAAATGAGACTGCTTATCCGTACTATTATTATTTGATTCCCAGTTTGTGTTGACATTTCAATATTTACAAAAAAAAAAAAAAAAAAAAAAAAAAAAGAGCGAAGTATTATAATCAATAAATTTTCTTTGGTTTCGAATTGCAGAATAATAATAGTGAGTTCATTTAGAACGTTTCAAAATAATGTTCGTTTTTTTTATTTATCTTTCGAGTATATTGTCCTTTCAGAAAAATAACTTCTGGTTAATTCTTTCCTGCATATGGATACAAGAAGAGTAAAATTGGTTTATGTAATATTTATACTTTACACTCTTAATTTTTTTTTAAATGTGTAATTAAAAAAACATGTGTAAGTTGCGGACAGCACCATCATTCTTTATATCGTAAGGAAATTCAAATGTGTTAAGAAACAGAACTGCTGGATGCTGTTCTCAAACACCATTCTATAAGCGGGTACATGAATCATTGTAACGACCTTGACTGTGAAAGTTTTGCTTTGAAGCGAACACACACAAATTCTCCTGTCAACACTTTTAAATCCCTCTTGGCTTTCTTCTTGTTATATATTTTCTTTCGCGTTGTTGTTTGTAATTCTCAAGGGATAAATCAAATTATCATGAACAACACTTTCAGTTAAGCATTTGGAAGAACACAAGATTCCAAAAGTTCATTATTATTTTGCACCATTTTTTTGTGCACTTGTGTGTGTGTTTTGTTACATATGTTATATATCAACACACTTAAAACAATTAACCAGCCTCTCTTCACAATTACCAGGTACTGTAGCTTAATATTACTATATTTTCTCTACTGTATGTTTATATAATTTTACTTCAAAACAAAATTTATGTACATAGAAAATAAAGTATGATGATAACTACACTTGATTAACAGGGAGTGCTTGACTAATAATAAATTTATGAGTGCAGAAAAACCAACTTATGTGGAACAATTCTAACAACATACTTTTTCCTCTTTTATTTACAGATTTTTGGCTAGTTTTTAAATATTTTAATTAAAATAATTTGTTTCTGCTGATTGAAATGTGTAAAAGTGACAAATTTATAAGTATTGCAGATATATACAGTGTTATTTTATGTTTCCCTTCGTATTTAGGTGATTCTTAATGCAAAAGATATCAAGTTCTGAAGTAACCATTGTTCTTCAAAGGCAAAAACCGACCTTTTCTAACTAATGATGTGAATCAATAATTATTGCAATAGAAATTCAGATAAGGAAATTAAAAATAAAACTTGCTATACATACTAGGCATAACATTTGACTTTGTTTGCGGAACTGAAAAACTGAAAGATATTGAAGAATGTGCTTTTTCTCTAATGCCTCCCCGTGTTATGAAATGATTCTGTAGTGGTAGAATACAATATATTTATATTTTACATTGAACCAAATGTTAAATGAAGTAATGTGACTTGTTAATTTTCCACTGATGTTCAAGTTGCCTGGCTATCTAGTTTTGAATAATTTAGATTCGGTAACTATAAGTAGTTTTGGACAACACATTTCTACCAATGAGATAATTTTACATTAATGGCTTTATATAGGCTAGAAAACTAGAGTAATATATTCTGCTATAACAGAAAAGGTGGAACAATGGTTTCATTCTTGTCTAAAACAAACAATATAACGAGGGAATTAAACGCACTTTTTGTAGCAAACAATGCTCTTTTTTGCGTTTGCTATTTGAGCAAATGCAAAGAAGACGCGAACAGGCACATTCCATATTATCATTAGAAAAGGCAGTGATGAAAAAATAGCACGGGATACATATATATAAACGTGGTGAATTCTTTCACAATAAGCAATTTAACAAACGACTTAGAATATTGATAATAAAATTTTGGTTATTTTACATACTGTAGAATATTTCAACAGATAAGGAAATGCAAAACACAAGAAACAAAAAAACACTTTAAAAAGTACGATGTTTTAATGACATTTTCTTGATAAGACAATAACCTTCATTCACAAAAATATAATAATGTAAAGAAGTGCATATAACACAAAAGATAAAAATATAAGTAAATATATATATATATTTATATGCTATATAGAAATTCATATATCACAGCAACATAAGTGAGGACTTATTTTCTTTTTATAAAAATGCTCCTCACTGAACTCAACAATGTTTACCCAAACCACAGCAACTTTTTTTTTTTTTTTTAAAAAAAAAAAGAATATCAAATACAAACCAAAACACCTCTTAGAAGAAATAAAACCAATTTCGTAATTTTAACACCAAAATTTTTCCTAGATTACACGTTGGAAAGTTACACAAGTTTCTGGATATAAGACGAAGGACGACCCATGTGTTAACAAAGTGAGTAATCTTCCAACATTTTTCCTTAAATCGAAGGAAAACAGAACTACTCAAAATTGACAGAATATTACAAAGTTATGTTTTTTCTTTTTTAAAAAAGATTTTTTCTTCACAGTTTGCTGATAACTTCGGGAACATGTTGAGACTATATTAAACACAAGATCTGGCTTTAAAAAACACTATTAGCTTAATTACCATAAAAGAAATAACAATAAAAATAATTACGATAGGGACCTTAGCATATTTTAATCAAGAAAAAGGCACCTATCATACATTTGTATTAAAGCAAAAAATACAGCACTGTAACTTTTCATATTTTCTACTTACATATGTACAACAATTTAACTACTTTATTGCTATCCTAGAACAAATGACAAGAGAAACCCATTTTTAATGGGAAAATTCCATAATAAAAATAAAAAAGAACAAAAATGGGGTCATAAATTAGAAAAGAAAGAAAAACAAGACAAATACTGGCACGATCAAATATAAATAGTAATTTTAGTACATAGGAGCTGTTACACTTTAAAGGTAATGCCAGTTTTTGTTTATTCTGCAGAGCTATTTTATTATAGTTTGTGCTAGGCCATTATCATTACACAATTATAGTAAATTTTGAAGAGTGTCAGTAATTCTTTCAAAGACATAGTTTTAAAATAAGATTGACAGTTTCTTACAAATATAATGGTAATTTCCATCAGACAAAAATATTTCTAAATATTACAAGGTATATCAAATGACTACAAAAATACATTTTGGTTAAAACCCGTTCACCGTGCCTGTTTCTTCACTCCGATGAACAATTTTTTACGTCACGAGACAATTTCAGTTGTACAATAATAATGGCCAAAATTGCTTTAAAAAAATACGTTCCTACTTATACCAATTAAAACATACTGAGAGTGAATTGGGTACAAATCTCTCCTTGGAGGCTGTTCGACGGGTAAAAAGGGTAGGAGACAACCTTTTAAAGAACTGGAATACTTTATAGACGTGTTCACCCACAAATTCACATGTAAAGTTTTGGAACAATGCCCTCTACGAGGCAACGAAGTATCTTAAAACTTCGAAACTTATAACCTATGTTTTATTTCATTTTTTTACATGCTAACAAAAACGTTTGTAAAGCATAAAGCACCCTTGAACACATCATTAACATTTAATATCTATCTTTATATATACATGTATAATAGAAATCCCACTTTGTGAGTACAGCTAAATAAAAAAAAATATTATAATAAAATCTTCATCACTTTATGATGTAAGAAGCAATACAGAAATCAATCTAAAAATGCCATAACAACGTATAACACAAATATATACGACGTAAAATTCCACTTGGCCAAAAATAAAATAAAATAATAAACAATCCTCGTCCTTAAAACGAAAAAATGAAGTGATATGTATTTTATATTATTATTGTGCATATGCAAAAAATTGTGCAGTTTTTTTTAATAAGTGTGTGCAAATATGTGTGTATGTATATGAAATGGAATTTAGTTTATTTTTAAGTTTTTCTTTATAGTAGTATTTTTTTTTTCATTTCTGGAATTTTGAATTCAAAGTATCCTTTCTTCAAACAAATTTATTACACACTTACACACGTCTTAAAAGTTTTTTTTTTCACTATTTTATTTCTTCTGAAAAATATTCTATAAGGCCACGCATCCACTCTCCATCCCTGAGTAGGTGTTGAAGCTACAAGAACTGCTGTACGGATAAGTGGAACTAGTTGGTGTATCCATTCCAGTGCAATACGGGGGCGCAGGAGTCGTGGAGGCTCCGACTGGTTGGGCAACTGATGAGGTTGGCGATGACGCATAGTGACAGTTCTTGACGCAGGTGGGGTTGTGCATGGATAACATGTCCATCAGCCTCCGCCTCTGGTTTTCCAGTTCCTGGATTTGAGATTTAAGTTCAATGTTCTGATTTTCAAGTATTTCCGATTCCTAAAACAGAATTTTAAAAAAAGTTAACATCCTTTGTGGGTATTATTTGCAAAAAGACAATAAATGGGTCAGTTCAATTTCCAACTTATTAATTAGTAAAGCTCTTTGTAACTCTCTACTATCTACATACCTTAAATTGTCAATGTTACTGAAGTTGGTATCTAAGAGTACACCTAAACCCTACATGCGCTACATTATTCAATATGACAACGCAAATATTAACTTAAAGCTGGCACGTTTAGCAGTTTTGCGAACAGTAGCAGTTCCGAATAAATTTGCTTTTATATATATATATATATATATATTCGTTTCACACTACTTTTACTTCTTTAATAATTGGCATTTCCAATTTATAATACTTGTATGTTCTATTATAAACTTAAGTCAATTATAAACCGAATAAATGCTCATTAGTGTTATCCTACTATTTCACGATATTGAGTTTGTGTAGGGTTGTCATATGTTCCAGTTTCCAGGGATTATAACTGGTTTTAGTTCACTGTCCCTGCGTCGCGACTGATTTGTTCGGGACGGTTAGGTGTCTCGATTTTAAATAATAATATACTCGTACGTTTATTTTATAGATACCTATTTTTAGGTTACTACTTGTTATTAGTAAATATATTTAAATATATACTCTTTGATTCAATCTAACTTACCTGAAGATTTTTAGTTAATGGGCTACTTTTATCACTGTATAGAGAGTGGTGCTAAGTGCAACTGTTACATTTCCATAGATCATGGCGGCGTGGGAGACCCGGGTTCAATTCCGGATGGAGCTCATGTAGTTAGAATCCCACGTTCTGCTATAGGTCCATGCCTCATATAACCTCACCACTGACAGGGATGCTAAACCCTGAATAAACCAACAAATCAACCCGTGGATCACAGTGGAAAATCGAACGCACAAGTAGAGTAGCCCATTTTCACACGGGGTTTAGCCACAAAAATTGTAATTTAGGTATTCACTATAATTTTAGCCAATTCTACACTTACAATTCTCAATTTCTAGTCATTTATCTTTAGCGATAATATTTTCTTCAACTAAAACTTTTTACAAATATTGACAAAAATAAAATATATTTTTTTTTTTGCAGTAGTGCTTAAATAAATTTGTCTTCTATCTAATGTATCTTACTCATCGTTGTCTTTCACGTGACATGATGTAACAAAAAATTCTGATTTTGGATATATTTGCCTTCCAACTGTAATTTCAATCATGATTGATATTATCTTATTTGATGATAGAATTGCACATTAATGTTTCAAGGGTAGTTTTGCCCAGAGCTGTTTACAATTAATATTGTGGAAGGTAGGTGTTTACAATTAGTATGCACCAATATGTAGCCAACATTACCGCAGTAATTGGGAAGAGGGAAAAATTTAAGTGATCTATTTTTTAATTTTCTGGTCAACGATGTGAGCAAAGAGTACTGAAAACACTTTAAATGTGAATGTTTGATTTGAGAACATCAGAAAAATCTTAGAATACGCTTTAGGTATTACGGTAAAATTATGAAATATTCTGCTTGCTCTATTGTTAATTTCTATTAGGTATAAATTTAGACATAACTTCTAGCTATATTCTGTAAGTTATTTAGCTACTTTATGAGGGGTTCTGTTGTCATCACCGCGTACAAGACCATATGCAAACGAAAAGGCATTACTGTGATATGCAAGGAATCCCAGTTTCAGTTTCCAAGTTTATGGCAACCCTGGGTTTAAGTTAGCACCGAGAGTTGAACTTTGACCACATGAATAAAGCGCTTATTGCTTGACAAGAACACGTAATTGAATTTACAGTTTTACAATTTTCATACTTTGTTCAAAGAGGACGAGGACGAAAAGAAGTCCTCAGACTATTCTAGATAGAGAAATTTTACCAAAAGCGGACCCTGTTCTAAAGCGAATCCCCAGTACATTTGCTTCTGCTATGTACCCCAACGTGACGGCAATAGCGTGAACTACTTGCTTGAAACGTGGGAAAAATTCACAAGTAAACAAACCTTAATCTGATCTCTGCAATCGACCGTTACTGGAGTGATTGTGTGTGGAAGCATTTACCTGAAGTGCGTAAGGGGTTTTGTTTGCAAGGTATTTGTACTACAGAAAGTTTATAAATACCCGTTCTTGGTCACTTAATATGGTTTCTAATGTTGACTTGGCATGTAGATAGGATGTTTGAGAAAAATTAACTTACAATAAAGGTAGATTATTTATTGTTAAGAATGTTCGATAGCGTTCCTAAAGAGGGCCATTTCATTCGTTCCAAGATAATGGATGGGAAAAAGTCAATCAAAATATACGGTGTACCGAAATCACACTCACAACATAACCTGAAAATAAAATATAGTGATTCAGAAAATATGGATCTAGTGCATGTTGTGCTTGCAATGGGCTGATGTGAATTTCTTGGATGAGGAAAGGACATCTGGATTTGTGTCTTATGTCATTTGTATCTATGGTCGGGAATTTTCGGCCTATTTCTTATGATGTTTGCATAACATTGATTTCTCTATGGATTTGTGAATTACTACAAAAATGAAAAATAATATTCTGAACTCGCAGACCAATGCTCCATTCAAGATATTCAGTGATGGGTCCATTTTATAATAATTTAATCTGAATGATTAATGGACAGACATCTCTTGCACAATTTCTGTCTACTTTTCTTAAAACAATACTTTATTTTTTCTTAAATATGTAAAATAACAATTCTGTACTCTCATATTCTGAAATGAAGTATTAAAATTTCACATAATTTTACAGATATAAACTGATTGAATGTTTGATTTTGTAAGAAATGTGAAAAAATGAGAAAATAAAATCTTTCAGAGTAACGTCCCACGATTATACCCTTTAGACTAAGGCGATAGAAGAATTGGTAGAATGAGATTGTAGGAGAAAACGGTAGTACACCAAGAAAACCCGCAGGCACGATGTTGTCCTCCACAAACTTGCTTGGCTAGGAATCCAACCAAGAACCCCACACACCAGAGGTGATCGCTCTACCACTGAGCCATGGTATCTTTTTACTAAGAAATATGGAATTATCCATGATAATTTAACAATAGTCTTACTTAGTACCACTTTATTTTTTTTAATTACAAATTTACCTTTCTTTGCAAAACTCAATAACGCAATCGTTGTAATATTTTGTTGAGAGAGAACAGGGTTACAGTGCCAATGGTAAATATTTATGGGATGTTTCACGATAAATAGAGTTTCTCGTATCAAATGCAAAAAGTTATATTCAAAACTCAAGTTCGGGATCCGCTTTTGGTCAACTTCTTCTACTATATCAATATTTTACTACAATTTTTTAAATCGTTTAACTCAGAAAAGCCTTAGCAATTTTTCTGAAATAGAAACAAATATAGGAAAATTGTTCTTGGAATTGAGAAAAATTTAAATTTTAAGTTAGATCCAAATGATACATTACTGAACTAGAAACTTACAACTATGCTATTTTTCCACTAAAAACAATTGTGAAAACTATCGATCAATTACTTTTACTTCTTTTCTTACTGCCAAATAGAAGTAGCTCACTTAAAATGTTAGTCATCTCAATGACGATTTTGCCATAAAGCTAACATTCATTTAATTCCTTTGCCACTGCATACAATACTAGGTTCCAGTTTAAAATATACCCTTAAATTAATGTAGTCAAAACTGTACATTTGTGATTGACGTAGCGCTTACAATATGCAGAGATCTTTCGTCCGTATCATCATCTTTAATACACCTTCACTATTACTCACTCACAAACTGTATGGTCTACGGAACCAGAAGGTTCAATGCCGCATTCAACAAAGCTCTCCACTGACTTCTCTCCTTAGCTAACCGCATCCACTTTCTACTGTCCCTACTTCAGCGAGATCCATCTTAATAGTGTCCTCCCACATGCGCCTAGGTCTTCCTAATGGTCGTTTTCCAACTGGTCTTCCAGTTGACTTTCAAAGCGTTCCTACTTTCTTCCATCCTGCCTACATAACCTGCCCACCTAAGCCTCCTAGATTTGATGACCCGAAGAATGTCTGGTAAACGATATATTGTAAGTTATGCAGTTCCTCGTAATGAAGTTTCCTTCATTAAACATTCTCGTTCCTCTTGGGTCCAAATATTCGTCTCAGGATCTTGTTCTAAAATACTTTCAGTCTACGTTCTTCCCTCAGAGTAAGCATCCATGTTTCGCAACGATACAGAATAACAGGCATGATTATCGTTTTATGTAAATTCCTCGACAGAATTCGCGACGACAAGAGATTTTGAACTGAATAATAACACGAATTTCCTGCCTTTAGTCGACATTTAATTTCTTCATTAATGTGGTTTTTGTCCGATAATATTGATCCTAGATACTTGAAAGTATCCACTTTATCAAAAGTATTATTTGATATTTTAACGCATCCATAATTTGCCGTATTACGATCTCGACGAACTTCCATGTATTTAGTTTCTTCTGCATTTACTTCTAAACCCACGTCCCTGCAAGCGTTTAATAAGATCATTGTATTTCTTTCTATTGTTCTTCTATCATCCCCTATTAAGTGTACATAATCAGCATACGCCATAACCTGGTGAATGCCATTCAACTCTAAGCCCTGGTTGCTTTGATTTTTCTTATAGCGTATTCTAGGACAAAGTTGAATAATAATGGCGACAACACATTTTGTTTCAGGCCATTCTTGATGTGAAAGCTTGTAGACAAAAATTTTCCTACCCGGACTTTACTTTGGGATTCATTTAAACATATCTTAATTAATCTAATTGCCTTTTCGTTTTCCACATTCTGTAAGAATGTTGTACAATGTTTCTCTTCTAACAGAGTCGTTAGCCTGTCTAAAATCAATAAATAATTGATGTACCAGGGTCCAAATTCTGTAACAAAGTTGTACAATGTTTCTCTCCTAACCGAGTCGTAAGCCTTTCTAAAATCAATAAATAACTAATGTACCGGAGTCCAAATTCTGTAAGAATGTTGCACAATGTTTCTCTTCAACTGTGTCGTATGCTCCTCTAAAATCAATAAATAATTCATGTACCGGGGTATTGTATTGTTACTTCTTTTCGAATATTTGTCGAATGTTAAATATTTGGTCGATAGTTGATCGATTTCGGCCAAATTCGCACTGATAATTTCCAGTAATTTCATCTGCGTATGGGATCAATCTTGTTAATAGAGTGTTTGAAAGGACTTTATATGATGTTGACAGAAGAGAAATGCCTCAATAATTATCACAATCAGTTTTGTCGCCTTTCTTGTGAATTGGAACAATGATTCATTCTTTCCACTCGTGTGTCAATTCCTCCTTATTCAAGATAAGGAGAATAAGTTTATGTCTCTTGTTCCAAAAATTTTCGCCTACAGCTAAAATTAACTCAGCCGGAATTTCGTCTCCACCCGGAGATTTGTTTCTTTAATTTCTTTATAGCAATTTCTACTTCTATTCGGTTAAGTTCTGGAATATAGGCCTACGGTTCTGTGGTACCGGTACGTATTCTCCTTTCTCCGGGCACATTAGTTTTTGGCTGCGTGTTAAGCAAATCATCAAAGAAATCCTTCCATTTAAGATGCTATGCTATCTGTATCAGTGAGAACTGTTAAGTCGGCTTTCTTTAATATATTAGCACGCGATTGATAGCCTTTCTTAAATTCGTTGATCCCTTATAGCCCTACATATCCTAAATGTTTTAGTTTTTACTATTATCTTCAAGTTCCTTAATTTTAGCTTTCAAAAAATCGCGTTTGTTTCTTCTAAAAGTTTTGGAAGTTTCCCGTCTGATGTCTACGAAATTCTGTGTAGTTATTTCATTCGGATTTTGTAGCCAACGTAATTTTGCCTGTTTTCTCTTCTCTGCTAGCTTAATGCATTCCTGGTCGAACCATGGTTTGTTCCTACATATTTCCTTATGTCCCAATTTTTCATTTGCTGAAATTTATGCTATGCTATGCGTAGCATTATGGTGGGTATGCGTAGAAAAAGACAAATGTAAAATTCACGCACCAACCTATGCTACGTGATCACAACAAAATAGTTCCACATCTATTCTAGTTCATGGCAGAGCGAAACTCAGGTGCGTTAGCGGCGGTGAGTATGCGCAGAAAGGAAGACTAGTGCGAAAAAATAGATCACTAACCTTACTTTGCATTATACAGTACCAATGAACCATATTGGTTTTTTATTCTGCTTTGTTTCTGCGATGACACATGTTTTCTTCCTACATAAATATAAGGGGTTAAGTGCCGAAGTAGGTCCAGAGATATCACGCCTAACTGAGACTACGCTAACCCAACGTAACCTAAGCTACCCTACACTACGCTAAGCTTACCTACGGTAAGTTTCTTATAGGCCTACATTAATCTTTCTTTGTAAATTAACAGATTTTACCTGTCAGTTTTTCCAGCAATTAATTCCATATTTTTAATATGTACCAAAACTATGTATATACCTGCTGCCTGCTATGGCTATACTACTGCCTGCTTCTTGCTACCAGTCCTTTGTCATCATAATTTTGATGTACTTTAAGTAAAACGTCATTTAAATCGTTCTGTATCCTCGTGTCTCCGCAAAAGTTGTAACACTGTAACTTTTACTATTCACAACATTGTTATCATTTCGTACTTATTAAGTGTTTTCAGAATACTTTACTGAGTTTGTCATTTTACTAAAGCGTATTTGTCATGCTACAAAAGAAATGGATGATAGGGTATCTCACGGAGATTTCAGGTAAGTTTACATGTCACTTCCTACTATATTACTTACTATTTAGTTCAGTTGCCTGCAGAAATTTGTTTGGATAAGAGATGGCGCTGTAAACACTAAGTATTGGGGAGCTTTGCTCTCATTTTTTAATTCAATTTTTACTATTTACAATTCATTACTTTGGACAATTTTATTATTTGTTACAATCTTCATATAGTGTTTTTCATTTTCAATATGTTTATGCGCTGCTTATCCTTCTTTATTACATTAATAGTGTGATAAACAATTATATTTAAAAAAGGCAAATTCGGCCATCTTGGCACGTGCCATTTTAGTACATATTTTTATTTCAAACAATTTATAATTAAAACAAATATAGTAACGTAGTCCACAGGGCTGTAAGGCCGGGACTTCCTTTATAAATCTCCCGTAAGGGAGGTAACTGAAACTGAATTTGTTCCTTAAAAATACGGTTTTCTATCCAGAGTGTTCGTTTTTATCCGTAAATTTTGCAAAATGTAGCGTTCTTAAGCTTAATTAGGATCTAAAAGTCTATAAATAATTTGATATATCAAAGCTAATATGCTATTATTATATTGGTACAAAATATTAATAGTTTACCTGTACAAGATTAACGGTTTTTTCTCGTTTCTTAAGTCTACATTTTGTCGCTGCGATTTTGTTTCGTTCTCGTCGACGTCGGCGTCTTTCTTCGTCTTCTGGCGTCAGCTGGAAAAATAAAATGATGACAAAAGTATGCTCAAAAACGTAAGTTTAAGAAGATATATTAATATTACTGATATCAACACATTATGATTATTTTCTACAAAAATTTCTTAGATAATGTTTGGATATGCTGCTTACATGGGCCATCGATAGTTTTCTGTTAAGTATTTAGTTTGAATCAGGGACAAAAGTGAATCTGAAAAGGTAGGGGGACAGTAGGTAGCGGCATGACGTCACACCGTCCCCCTGCCTATTTTTGCTCATTGTAATTTTTTAGGAATGGGGACGCCGTACATATTTTTTGGAAGTGGGGGGATGGCGTTCCCTGCGTTCCCCTCACTTTTACCCCTGGTTTGAATGACAGTAATATCAGACAGAGTACTATGCCATTTTTATTTAAGATTCAGCACACGACACTCTGATGTACATATATGCTTATAATGAGGACCTTTGCTTAAATAAATAAATAAATAAAAAGTATGATGATGGACAGAAATGTCATTTTACACAACAGTACTTTAAGACACTACTATGTTATTTTTCCTAGCATTACAAAGAGATGTCCAACAGTGGGAAACGCGTGGGTTACCCAACGTTGGCCTTACGGTGTTAATTGGTTGCTTTGCTGAGCACTTATCAATAAATCCAATCCCATACGAAAGACATAAAATTGCAATTGGAAGTTCAAAGTTAAAACTGTTGGATAAATGGCGGCAACACATACTACGTTGGGACAACGGTACCAACCATTTGCCTGTCAAGTGTGTTGATAAGGCATCGAAAAACAAACTGTAAAAAGAAAAAAAAAATCGTAATAGAAGGGACATCAGGGCTATCCTTCAACTTGGGAGAAAAGTGAGGCTGGAAGAACACGAAAATCAGTGCTTTAGATTAAGAAGAAAAAAAGTTACATTTTTAATTCAGGACAAACACCCCGAAGGTGAACGTTATAGCAAGATAAATCGAATAAATAGAAGAAAGAAAGGATAAGTAAAACCAATAGTAAAAAAGCTCCACGTTCCACTTTCACATCGAACACCTGCAATGAAGGTTATTCACAGTTGCTTTTCGAATTACGAAGAAACTATAATAATGGAACTGAAAATTAAGCATGAACACAGCTAGTATTTACTCTACGGCACTCGTTCTAACCGGAAAATCCATGTAGTCAGTGAAAATTATCACCTTTCACTTAATCTATGCCACAGTTAGCAAACTAACTACACCCTCTCAAGAATGGATAAGGCGTTTTAATATACGATACTTTGTTTATTTTTGCAAGTTGTGGTGTAGGACATATGAGAAACAGAGAGAAATGCAATTTACATGGTCTGTTGTATTAAGGCATTAGAATTTTATATAATAAATTACTGGTTTCGGCAATACCGTTAACATAATGGTGCTTTACACTATACATGTATTTGGTAAGATTGGAATGAAATAATCTGCAAAATTATGTATAAAACGGCAAGTTTCTTACTTATTTATTTAGTTATTTAACAAGAAAGTTACATTCAAATTTGAGTTCACAAGATAAGCTAAAGATTAAAATCCTGAGACTCATATTATATGAATACTAGTTTAAATGAGTTAAATATGAGAATAAAAACTGTAGAAACAATGGGAAATAAACTGTAAGCACTTTGATGTCTCAGAAAATGCTGCATTTAAACGCATCAAAAGACACTAGCCACAAGAATATTTCTAATATTAGTTTCCTACCAACAATACTAGGACAAAAACAAGGGATACTTGTAACTACATTCCTATTTCTAGCGAATTTTATTCTTTTCCCATTTCCCGCGTTTACCTTTCGGTAGTAATATTTAGTGTTCCGATATAGTTTTGTACCATGTGCTCAGGCTTCTTCTACGATTTACTATGAAAGGTATAAAAGGAACTTTGGAGAAATATCATTTACAGTTAATAAAAATATTGCATTTTTTTCCTGAACTGGATTTTGCCTTTAGCGTATATATTTGATAAGAGCAAAAATGTAATTCAGCATATTCTGATATTTTCTCTTGGAATACGATTCAATTTGATTTTTGCAATCCAGACGAAAGAGTATATCATAAGTATTACATAGTCAATACAATGTTGCCAAAAGTGAACACAGAACCTTGTACTCTAAGAACATGACATACTAATATTACTAGATTACATACATAATTGTTGAGAAATACCTAACTTTTTTTTTATTTTCCTTTTAAAAAAAAGTTTCAAAAAATTAAAAGCCGAAAGGCAACAGTAATTAATTATTTGCGTGTGCATTAAGGGAAAAACTATCTAGAGCAGGGCGCAAAATTTCAAAGTTAGACGCACTCGCCAATCCAAAAATGACGGTCGCCAGTATCTCTCACATACAAATTATGAGAGGTCAGGTCACCCCCTCCCTTACGGCCTTTGGTTTAACAAAGAAAAAGATTGCATGAGAGAAAAAAAATTCAAAACCAGACAATTAGATTCAGGATAATCAATTTTGAATTGGATAATTCATACACATGTTAAAAAATATCTTACCTTAAGACTTAATGTTTGTGTAACGCTCTCTCTTTGTAATGAAGTACCAGTTGTCGATTCCAGTTTTCGGGTCAAAGTCCTTACGTGAAGGGCCATTGATGGAAATTGTCAGCAAAGCTCACAGATAAAACTACACAAAATTAACAATTGGAAACAAAGTTAGGAATCTCGTAATGAAGTTTTCGACTGAGGATGGGAAAGAAGGGACGAATTACAACGTTGTGAAGACTTCATTTTCCATGTCTGTTGTGAAGACTTCACATTCCGTGTTTTCTCTCACTCAGTGACAATTATTTTCGAGCGAAACAGAAACTGGCAGCCCTGTGAGTTTAGGTAGAAACCATTCCTACTGAACACTGGTCGCCAGCTCTAAATTTCTAGACGCCAATGGGGAACAAGGAGATGCGTTGTCGCCATTATTATTCAACTTTGTCCTGGAATACGCTATAAGGAAAATCAAAGATAGCAACCAGGGCCTAGAGTTGAACGGTATCCATCAGGTTATGGCATATGCTGATGATGTAAATTTAATAGGGGATGCCAGGAGAACAATAGAAAGAAATGCAGAAATCTTATTAAACGCTTGCAGGAACATGGGTTTAGAAGTAAATGCAGATAAAACTAAATACATGGAAGTGCGTCAGGACCGTGCGTTAAAATAATAACTAATGCTTTTGATAAAGTGGGTACTTTTAAATATCTAGGATCAGTACTAACAGACGAAAATCATATTCACGAAGAAATTAAAAGCAGGGAATTCATGTTATTATTCAGTTCAAAATTTCTTGTCGTCGTGAATTCTGTCGAGGAATTTGAAACTTAAAATATATAGCCTAAAACGATAATCATGCCTGTTGTTCTATATGGTTGCGAAACATGGTCGCTTACTCTGAAAGAAGAACATAGACTGAAAGTATTTTAGAACAAAATCCTGAGACGAATATTTGGACCCAAGAGGAACGGGAATGGGGAATGGCGGAAACTTCATAACGAGGAACTACATAATTTATACGGTTTATTCAACATTGTTAGGGACATCAAGTCTAGGAGGCTTAGGTGGGCAGGTCATGTAGCTAGAATGGAAGAAAGTAGAAACGCTTTCAAAGTCTTGACTGGAAGACCCATCGGAAAACGACCATTAGGAAGACATAGGCGCAGATGGGAGGACAATATTAAGATGGATCTCGCAGAGATAGGAATACAAAGTAGAAACTGGATGCAGTTAGCTAAGGATAAAAGTCAGTGGAGAGCTTTTGTGAACGCGGCATTGAACCTCCGGGTTCCATAAGCCATAGAGTTGGTTAGTTAGCTAGTTAGTTAGATCTAGAGTATATTAACGCACGTACTGAAAGCGAGAAAAATAAAGTGAAAAAAAAATATCAAGCGCACTCATCAAGTTATTTATCTGCAGAGAAATTTTCATTATATCTAAGACATTCCCTGAACGTAAATTGACTTATATGGCTCAGTTTTCAAGGAAATCACCTCTAACTTCCAAATATGTGCATAATTTCAATATCTATTGATATAATAATTAAATTAATAAAACATTTTAATTTGCGTCTACTATTAGTTCGATTTAACAAAAAATATATAATTTTAATATTTTACTTAAATTTTGCTATATTTTTGTTGAATTGTTGTATTAGTAATACTACAATAAATGTCATAAAAGATCTTCCAATTTTATGAACTGGATAACTGAAATATATTCTTCTATTACCAAACTAAATGTATATTTTATTTATTACCTCATTCTGAAAACATGTATTGAGTTTCGTTTAATATATCCTACATACGAAACGTCTGTTGTTCAGCATTTTGTTTTGATTTCCCACAAAATACTAATATTATGTTTTATCCAACGTTTTCTCGTTGATATATCGTAGTAATATTTGTAGTAATCGAAGATTTGAGCTGTTCAAACTGGATTAACTTTAGCTCATGCAGCGTTGCCAGACTTGAAAAACGCAAAATTCGCAGAGTAACGGAAAAAAGTACTCATCTGCTTATCTATCACCACGACTGAAGTTATTATCTGCATCCTCTAAAGAGACATTGTCACTCTTTGTTGAATACGAATTCTATTTGAGGTGTACACAATGCAACTTAGTATGCAGTTTAAACTTACTTAGAATGTGAAACTGTCACATATTACAATGTGTCAGAATGGAATAGACAAACTTTATAAAAGCTATCATGAAATTTCTTTTTGAAGATCGGGAGGGGGGTTAAATAACCCTTTATTCTTCACTGATTTTCTAAAAGATTATTCCAAGAAGGGATTATTGCATAGCTCAAGGTTAATATGCATCGTATTCCTTCAAAGTCAAAATTTTTTTCTGTGAAAATTATCGTAAAAATAAATTTTAATTGCAGGGGGAGGGAACACACGAAGAACTAAATTCATTGCTCATTTTTAAGAGCCTGCCTTACTAAAAATAATACAAAATTTACCATTTTTCTTTTGCTTGTTTATTCATCAGTGAAAGGAAATAATGAAATGCAACTTACCACAATCATAGATAATGTTATTCTACAACAGAAAATATGAACCTGAAGAATGTTCAGTGTTGCAATCCATAGAAATTACAGTGTTGCCAGAAAAACAATTTCCCTAAAATCTAAGTTAAGGCAGCGAGTAGAGGAACAAACTCAACTCCATTTGGTTATATATCATATTGTTTTGGTTTCCTGTGAACTACTTTTTAAATAATAGTTGTCTTTAGTTTGTAATAAACAAAATAGTTTTAACATACAGTTATTAAAACTAAATAATAATGTTAATTAAAAAGTAGATCACAAGAAACCAAAACAATATGATATATAACCAAATGGAGTTGAGTTTGTTCCTCTACTCGCTGCCTTAACTTAGATTTTAGGGAAATTGTTTTTCTGGCAACACTGTAATTTCTATGGATTGCAACACTGAACATTCTTCAGATTCATATTTTCTGTTGTAGAATAGCATTATCTATGATTGTGGTGACTTGCATTTCATTATCTCCTTTCATTGATGAATAATCAAGCAAAAGAAAAATGGTAAATTTTGTATTATTTTTAGTAAGGCAGGCTCTTAACTGATTTTAATCCCAAGCACAGAGAATCACAGGAAATAAAAAGAGTAAAAGAAAATATACATAATATTATATCAAAACAGAGTAAGTTTTATTATAAGTTATCGTGAAACTCTAACAAATCGGGAAAGGGTAAGTAATACCATTACGTTATTCTTTACTGATTTCAACTCCATGTAGGGTGAATGATTGGGAAGCCTTAATGAAAATGTATATACAACATATACGTATTACACTAAAATTGAAGAATTGTATTGGAAATAATCAAAGAACATACATTTTTAATTGGGGGGTGGGAATTCATACCACGCAAGAGAGGGTGAATTTACCCCTCATTCTTAACTCATTTTCATCTCAAGCACTGCGGATTACGGAAAATGTCAAAGAAAATGTACATGATATCTATGAAAACTATGGGCGCCCGCCCCGCCCCTGCCTCACGAAAATGTATACGTAATATAGCAAACCACGTATATTAAATACCAGATGTAATATACCAACCATGGAGATGAGCCCCCCTAGAAAATTTTCTTTGGGTATCCATGATGAAAACCGAATGAATTTTAGAAAATTATCGTTGAACTGTAAAAGAAATCGAGGGGAGAGGCAAAGTGGGAAAATCCACTACTTTATTCTTTGCTGATTTTAACTCCCGCAGATAGGACAGTTGGGATGTCTTAAAGAAAATGTACGGCATATTTTGCCAAAATTGAACATTTTTCAACAAAAACTATCGTGGAAAATATTTTAGAAATTCGGGGAGGGGGTTATAACCTAATTCACACTTTCATTTGTGATAGACATTACCTCAAATTGAGGAGGGGATATTCACAATGCCATAAAGAATATATACACTAAGTTTTATCATATTCGCAACACTTTTACCTAGTTTACATAGATTTGGAAATTGTGTTACGTACACCTGTAAACTTGCAGAAAGAGATTGACTTTCACCCTTTTTAACCCCCTTATACTTAATGGATTGGATCCTCAAACAATAGGACTAATTCTGCAACTGAAGGAAAAGCACAACCAAATTTAATCAAAATTGGATACATTTTATATTTTTACTCTTTTCTTGTATATATATATTTACCATCTCGTCTCTTTTCGGTCATACCCTATGCTTGGGATTAAAATCCGTCAAGAAAAAGCGTTGAAGTTAGTCTCCTAATGTGTTATGGATTACTCCCCTGCCCCCTTTAGGTTAGAAAAAAAATATGTGCAAGATACTTTTTGTAAAAACAAATATTAGATTTTCATGGAGTATGGCGAATACATATTCAGACATCAAACTCATTCCCACTACTCGCGTTTAAAATCAACCGAAAACTAGAGAGTGACCTTCTCTTTCCCCCCTTCCTCCGCCTAGGTTAGAGACAATAATAACGTTCTATGACAACAAATATAATTCGATTTTAACATAAAATGATATATGTTTGTTGAGATTTCCACATAATCTCCACTCTTGCAATTGAAGTCAATCAAATATCAGGACTCACTTAACCACCCCTTGAAGATTTTTTTTTAAATTATGGTGTTTCGTAAAATATACAATGTTGTCGAATATACTCTATTTTTTTTTCTTAAAACTTCCAGTCGTCTCAATTGCTTGCAGTTGAAACGGACCAATAATGAGGAAGTGCGTTCTCCCCACTTTTATATTTTTTTCTGAATACTTATTATTCACACTTAGAATTTTAATGAACATCGTGTTTTGTCAGGAGTTAGAGACTTATCTCAATAACTTAGGGTTGAAATTAGTGAGAGGGACAATCGCTCTCTCTATATATATACTTGTGTGTGTGTGAAAATTTTCATTAGCAGTATGATTTCATTAACTGAATAAGCAACTTCCGGTTACGGATTATCTCAGACTCGATGTGCTGCAAAATCGAATAGATGCTGAAATTAGTTTTCACAACAGAGTGTTCTAAATTTGAGGTCAATCCATTATCACGAAGAATGGACAGGTATACCACGCCCGCCCCTGAATCTCAATTTCGCTGCATTCTTTTCGTTCTCTTATTATTCCTGTATGACAACCAATCCTACAAGATAAACTGATTAACATACAAAAAGCATGCAACGCCTCACACCAAGATTAAAGGCTGGCGGCATTTCGAGGCAAGGTATTGTCTGTCATTGAAAGATGTTCCGATTCATTATAAACATGCAAAAAAAAACATATCGGAAGGTCATTTACAGACAGAAATTACAGAGAAAAAGGAGAGCTAATTTGGTGGTTCCGTTACTTCAGCTGACTCGTTTAAATGGAATGATAACATCGTTAAGTAATTCCATTCGCCATTACGCCACCAACATTAGCATAAAACGCACCTAACATAAAAACAGAGAGCTCATGATACTATTTTCGAGGTGCATTAGCTCACGATTCGTCACTCAGAGTCCAAAACATGTTCCTTCATTTTCTTTTTTCTTCAGTTAGAATGCTAATAAAACTTACAAAAGTATAATAAAACACGTGTACGTAGAACAGGACAAGCATAAGTTAAAAGAAGTTAATTAACCAACCCTTGCGTCCAGGACTTCCGATTTTGTTTAAAGTGTATAAAAGAACGTAACATTCGTATCTGAACTTTTAAGGATCATGTAAGTTGAAGATACTATTTTGGTATGTATAACTGACAAGAGATAATCTCACATAAAGGGGTTAATAATCTGGCAATATTGGAAGAGATTTACTGTTTAGTAGGTCGCAGATCCAATCTTTATGCCATAATAGGATTACAACTGTACCCAGAATGTTTTAAAAATCATGTATGCCTTCTGGTATACAGATTAACTATAGATTGGCAAAATAATTGATTCCGTATTACGTATTGTATAAAAAATTAAATGTGACTTATTTTTGGGTAATTTCAAAAGATGATACCTACGTTAAATAACTTCACCAAATTGTACTAAGCCCAATCCTCTACTCTACCATGCTCTATTCTTCCCTTGTTCATCCATGGTATGAGAAGTCAGATACGATCCCAAACGATGAGAACTTATGGTGAATATTTCCTCGTAATTCTTCCATATTCTCATTTTAGAAATTCTTTACTTATGCTTTTAACGGTCTCCATTAGAATAAAACAGGGCATAAAAGTGGGACTACCAAAGCTTTCATTTGACTTAATTAATATTCTTTCTTATTCCGCCATATAATATATACCATGTACGGAGGTAAACTCTTTACTATTCTCATATTTAGTACTTTCAAATTGGTTTACCATATGACAGACTAAGAAAAGAGGACACAAAATTTCGACGAAAGAAAAAAAAGACACCAAATTTCGGAAAAAAGATTCATATTACTCGATAAATCTCTTGCTGGCATAACGGGAAAATATAATTTATACACCTAAAGCTTTATAATGCAAGGTAAGAACATGCTGTTGTAAAATACAGTTTCCACTGTACTTTGCATCATCAAATATTCACTAATTGTTTATTTAATAGAATATCATTAACCAGTATGACTCAACTATCCCAACTCATCATACGGATCGATATCAAGAAATAAGAAAAAAATTATTTGCAAACAAAGAGAAACTCATGCAAACTATATGTATTCGTTCGTAAAAATATAATTTCCTTGATTTTTCAACTTAAATCAACGTTAAAATTTAGGTCTACATTTACTTGAATTTTTTTTTATTTTTCTTAATTGTTTCTAGTGAAAGTGATCGTATTTCCAACTCCTGTTAGGTCTACCTTTTTATTAAACAAAAGCAATTTTAGAAATGTTTTATCTCATAACATAACCTCTTTGATCATATCCCCAATTATCCGGATTTCTGCATATCTGGATTACATTCAGAACTCAATAAACCGGATAATTAGAGTTTCACATGTATTGTGTTGACTATTATGTGTTGCAAAAGTACAGTAATACGAATGGTTCATTCCCGTTTGGCCTATTCTCGTTTCGCCTACGGACCTTCCAGCAATAAATATCATTATCTCAATCTCATCTTAGATGTAGGCCATTCCCGTTTTGCCTACACTTACTGAACGAGGGATATTTAGTGTCTGAGGGATTTTTTTTTTTTTTTACAAAGATTTATGAATAAATTTATTTTTCAACTTCAACAATAGCTCTGACGTGATTGACTGTGATTCTAGCCAAGTACATGCCGTGCCACTAGTAGTTCCAAAGGTCACCATTTCAAAACAGATATACGTTCTTTTTTTTATGGGCTCACAGGAACAATTAAAAAGTCGAGTGACTAGCTATTCAAGATCGGTTTCTCGAACTTTACAAGGCTGGTCGGTACTCCCGTGATTCCGAGATATGAACCATTATACCCTGCAACTGCTAGGAAAATTTCTGAATGCAATACTTCAACCTTACTAGTAGGTAGAAGTACCTTGTAGTTTTTTTTTTTTTTTTTTTTTTTTTTTTGTTGTTGCCTGAATACTTGTAATGCAAGTAGAGTAAAATTGAGGCCAGGAGAGAAAGTTCAGGATAGCATGAATTCTGGCTATTAAATTGAATTTTGAATGTTTGATTCGTGTCCAGAGTGGTGTACGAGTATCGAAGCAAAAGTGGCAGAGGTGAAGTGAACGAAGTCAGTTCTCTCTCTCGTTCTTCCCATTTGAATAAATTGAGTAGAGGAAGGTTACCAAAGAGCACGCACTTAATATTCATTTTCAAATAGCTCCGAAAGTAATCAAGCAAAAATTATATAAATTGTACAAAATTTTAATTGAAGTTTAGGCTACATTGTAAGAAATAGAAAAGTTTACTACTAGATGTAGAAATGGAGATATACGTTAAAAAGTTAAAAAACTCAAATGCGTACTCTTAAGGACCAGTGTCCCAAAGAGTGCGTTTTGCGGTCCCTAAGAGGGCGCACTCAACACCTATCATACTTGAAACCTAAACCCCTTCGTAAACTTTAATTTACCCTAAGGTTTGCTTCCAATTGTTCGTATACAGGCAATTCTAAACTATTTTGCTTCCAATAATTTCTTCATTACACGTCCATGTGGTTTTAAAGAATTTATTATGAACGTACACGAAATTTAAAACATTAGAGAAAATCTTCGTTTAGTTTCACTCACAAATTATGATTTTTATGAGTAAAATTAATGATGATTTTTTAAATTCTTAGTTCGTGGTTTCATTACATTATTCCACCACCTGGAAAAAAAATCTGAACAACACCTTTAGTGTATGTCTTTTTTAATTCTTAGTTTGTGGTTACATTACAATCGTAATCGAAGCCATATTTCACTCAGCATCTTCCTCCAGAACACTTCCAGAATCTTTATTTTGATCATTTCCTCACTACTTAGGACGACATCATCATACCATGAAAGGCAATGGCAAACTACCATGGACCAAAGGCCTACCTTCGGGCAGAACACCACATCATCATTGTAATTTAAGAAATTTTGTGAATTTAAAATACTTCTTATATATGATTTACAGTTGGTGCTTGAATCGAAGACAAACAATTACAAATAATTCTACAATCCATTCAAACATCATATTACACTCCGAGAGTAACTGATGAGAATAACCATAGTCTGTAATATGAATGCCGCTACCCACTCACGCTATCAAAGAAATTCTCCCAAAGAGTACGTGCGCGTTCTTTGGTAACTCACTAACGCGCACTCTTTGGGAAACAGCAGTCAACTCGAGTAAAATTCATCCATGTGGCTGCATATGCAAGACCCCCGAAACAAAGCCATGGTAAACAATCCTATCTGCATTCATGTTTCCTACCATGCAACAAGAGTACTGTAGTTAGCTGCTATATCAGAATAATTTCTTAACTAAGAGTATTAAAATATTACATCAAGAATTCAAAAAAGTTATTTTTAGCTGTATTTTCTGTTCGAAGCGATCCGTTAACTTCCCTTTTCTTCGTATCAACTCTCACACAAAGACGCATCAAACAGCGTAGCAATAACAATTCTGTGTGTTACCACTTCAGAGTAATTGGCACTGCGCGCTCTTAGGGCGTGCGTACTCTTTGGTAACCCTCCTCTACTAGTTTCTTTGAATGAAGAGATATAGAAGCCGTTTTGCTTTGATGGTATTTAACGTCACTCTGAAGTAAAGGCGGAATAGCTCGATCGGGAGCTAATTACCTTCCAAATCTGAATTTCTTTAAACTTATTTTGGCTAAATTATTAATTTTTATACCAAATTTCTCATAATGAAGAATTTAGTTTTACGGGTTGATGGATCGGGATAAATCTTCAGTCAAGGCATAACGTTTGAAGTGAATACTATGGCGATACTAGACAACGACGGGATTTGAACGTTGCTAAATCACATTTAATAATATTATGGGGTCTAAACACACCCAATTTACCTTAAACGTAAACTTAAAAAAATAAATTAAAAAATAAAGTTGAAAAATTTAAGCATAGAAACTTAGAAACACTATAGAGAAGCCAAACTTACTACAGCATTTATTAACCACTATGAGAATTTTAGACAATAAAAGGATTACTATGCAGTGTTAATTCTGAAATTTTCTTTTCTATAAAATTCAAGTTAATTGGTTTAATTTATTATTCCCTAGACTGATTAATTTCCGTAGATTTAACTTGATTAAAAATGGCATGATTGCATTTAGTCGATATGTTAATATTTTCATTATCTTTATGTAGCGTTCTCACCTCAAACACTCAAAAATTACTTCAAACACTAAATATCCCTCGTCTGTTAAGTGTAGGCAAAACGGGAATGCCCGTCTTACTTACAGATAAGATGAGATTGAGATAATAATAGAAGTTGCTGGAAGGTCTGTAGGCGAAACGGGAATAGACCAAACGGGAGGACATACATTTCTCTTGTTACAATAATTTATAAATTGAGACAACTGTAATTTGAGACACAGTCTTCCTTAATGTAAATAGAACCTAGCATTCCTCAACTTACATTAAACTGTACTCAAACCTGTTCACTCATTACGAAGTTTTTGACAAAAGAAATAAAAATTGTGCAGGTAGTCACTTTCGTTGATGGCTATACAATATTTAAATAGAACATTTTTTTTAAGAAATACGTACTTTTACCGTATATTTGCAACACCTATTATGTTGTTTTACGCCTACAGAGTTACAACGTACGTATCTGAAGTCATTGATTTAAGATATTATACTGCTGTAAATGGCATTATGATCTCTACGTCTTTTGAAAACCACTGAATGTGATACCTATCTAAGCATTCTTTTCGAAATAAAGTTTTTCGAATCAGATTTTAAATTCCTTGTAACTTTGTTCCTCTTCACTCAAAATAATTAAGCTACTTTGGATGAGCACTACACTCTCCCTCTCACTTGCGTTATCATTGTAATAGAGACTTCCAAAATTTTGATATTTGTGATTCTGTATTGTCCTCAGTTTGTAACACTGAATATTAAATGTGGTATTGTAAGTTCCCGCTTAACATGTAGATTTAAAATCTGTAATAATCTGATGTAGTGCTACTTGAAAAAATACAACTTTATGTTGGGTTGGCAACACTATTAATCTGGTGGTATTGCATAAATTTCAGCTTTTTATATCTATTAGTTTAAAAGGTGCACGGGGGTTTCCAGATAAACGGTCCATCCTGTATATAATAAAGATCGGTACCTTTTATATTATACTTGGTAATGATGGAAATAAATGCACAAAAAAGCAGGTTAATTACATCTTCGGAACTAATGCCCCAGGGGCATATATCAAGTGCTTAAAGAATAAAGAATGCTGAACTGCAAAAGTGACTGGCAAATTAACACTTGCATCTTTTAGAAGGCTTCTGATATAAAATGTCGGTAATATCAAATGAAGAGGATTCAATTTGCAGGTTATAATCGTGCATAACTCTTCCCGACGTTACTTCACATACAAGAATTTCGTTGTAATAATTCACTTTAGATATGGAAAACATTTCTAATTCATATAATTATATGAATTTAACACTTTCGTTCATATATAAGCTATATCTGTGAAATATATTAAAAAAATACTGGACAAGATAATCTTTAAATATTGATGTATAATAAACAAACAGAATAGGGGCCAACACAAAGTAGTGCGAAACATGATGTTGTGATGTGTTTGTATATTGCCGAACGTACAGGGTGCTAATTGTCCATACAGGTATACTAGTTTCTTTATGAATACACAAGCATTTATTCTTAGGTTCTCTCAACATACTGTTCCGCTTTCAACTTTAACAGTGAAAGTCTCTTCTCATCTGAGAGAGAAAGAGAGAGAGAGACGGGGAGAACGAGAAAGAAAACGTGTTTAATGTTTATTTGTACTTGTATCGGAAGAATGGATTCTACATACACATTTTTTTTTCTAAAGGCATTGAGCGCCATGTTTAATTAACACTGTTTGGTCAAGAGTTTGCGTGAGTTAAATATATAACGCATATCGTAGACTTGGTTATAGCCTATATTATATAGCGTGTCTATGAGTTAGACACGCTTCACATGTATTGTATAGCCTAATATAATCATAACCACTTTCAGCATGGCTTCCTCTACAACCAATTTGAACTCATTGCCATAAATAAATAAATACGTTGTAGTTGTATTAATAGTAAAGTATGAATATTCTTTTAAAACCGGAACACAAAACTTTGGTTTCACAAGTTGATTGTTTTATTTAATTTTGTAGCCACTGTGTGTGTTAATAGTAACGAAATTACGAATTTTGTATGTGCAAACGTTTGACAATACAGTGTTAGGTACATAGATGTAACCAGAGGTAAAAGTGAGGGGAACGCGGGGGGGGGGGAGGACACCGTTACTCCATTTCCAAAAAATATCTATGGCGTCCCTCCACTTCTTAAAAAATTACAATGGGCAGGGATAGGCATGGGGGACTGCGTGACTCTACCTTTTCAGATCCACTTTTACCCTGGACGTAAACGACAGAACATTAAAAAGCATGCACGTTTAGGTATACGCAGAGAGATGGCGTGGGTCAATGAAAACTTGACCCATGACCCACTGACACACAACCCACCGTGATCCACGATCCACCATGACGCACCACACACCAAAACCCATCGGCATCAACTCTGACCTATAATCCACGCCCTCCTCTCCACTGAATATAGAGTTTACACTTGTAACAAAACAAGGCTCTGAAATTATCAGTAATCAGAGTTTGGAATTCTCCGGTCAATCACTCAAGCACCGCTCTGTTACAATTCCGGTGGATCTGATCTTTGCAATATAAATAAAATGGTAAAAAATATTTGTCATGACCCATATTACGATTAATTTCAATTTAATTATCATATTTCCTTGTTGAAATACAGATACTTTTCAGTAGAAACAGGATGAAATTTGAAAGTCTCAAATCAAGATAAATTAGGTCAACGTACAGGAAAAGAAAACTGTAAAATTCGACTGTCTTGAAATCCAAATATCAGTATCCATTGTACAAGCAAGCTTTGCTCTAGTAGACTTAAATCCGATTTAAACTACTCGCTGAACAAAACAACATGCTGAAGTTATTTTTTCACTTACTATATAGTTAGATATACTTATCTGAGGTAAGTAAACAGAAACAAATGAAAAGGGAATTAAAATAGAAGCCTTCAAAGTAAAACGTAGACAAATTCACCAGTGTTCAGAAGATGCTGTCTACAATGTACTGAGCAGAGTGAGTCGATGAGTCGTAGTGGGTCATAGTGTGTCGGTGGGGTCAGAGTGTGTTACAGTGGGTGGTGGGTCGCAGTGGGTCAGTCCTGATGACCCACGACTCGGTCTATCTCTGAATACGCATATTATATAATTTTAGTTTTCAAAAAAGTTACAGAGTAATTTCTCAATTAGCTAGCGTGATTTACATATATGAATAAAAAACGCTACACTTTCCTAACTTTGATATTGTCTACAGTAGACTCCCAAACCATGCGAACTCAATACTCAAACTTGAAGTAGTACATATATTTACTCGCTCTCTCTTATTGTATTTGCTTTATGAAGATTAATTCAAACCGCAAGTAGTAGTAAACTTCTACCACTTATGATTTTAGTAGATAGATGGGAGATATGGATGAGGACAGTACCTTCCCTTTCAAAAGCTGAACCGATTAAAAAAAAAAACAAAAAAAACTGCTTGTCCCTATCTATTACCGTTAGTTTTATGTGCTTAACGTTAAAACCGATAATCGTTAATTTCTAGCTCTTCTGATTTGAATAGAGTGTTAACGGAGTAGACGGAACCTATTGTTGGGACGCTGAATCGGATCCAAAATATCGATTATCGCTCTCTCTTGCCGGTTTTACGCAATGGAGATCAATATTGAAACCTGTAGTGAATTTCAACCACTTCCGTTCTTAGTGGAGGAATGTGAGTGAAGATGGTATCGTTTCTTCAGACGCAGAATGAATTATAGAAAATCGCTTATCTCTATCTATTATTGTTTCTCTTTTATGGTGATCAACGTTGAAACAGGACATGGTTAATTTCTACTAGTTCCGGTTTCAATATACGATTAATTAATGAGATGGACCCAATTTTTGGTATGCTGAATCGATTACAAAAATCGCTTCCCGATATTTATTACTGGTTTTGTTCTGATGTTTGTCGATAGTCAGGTGGACATAGCCGTTCTATAGAACTTCCGATATTCATACATAACAGTCTGGTAGTCTTGAAAAGACAAAAGAAAAGAAAAAGACTAAACTTGTTAATATTTGTCCAAAACATTGCAAAATTCAATATTTACGTGTATAGCTAAGTTCTTTCTTACAAAAATTATCACCAAATCTTCTTCCACTGTACAATAGGGACCAGCGGCGTAGCATGCTTTTCTACTTATGCTATTGTCCTACAAGCATACCACCTTCTGCTCGATAGTGGGCCGAATTTATAGTTGCGGGCCGATTGGAGCTGACAATGTTTCGATACCTTAGCCAATCAATTACTCACGGAGTGACCAAATAATAAGTAAAAGCAAGAGTGATTCAATCAAACATTGTACGAACATTGTACGATATTGCTTACCTTATTTCTAATTGCGTACAGAAGTAATTCTGAATAATAACATTATGAATAATGTATTATTCTTAATATTTGAGAAGCTGAGCTTCCACAACTCCCATGGACGCTACGCCTCTGGTAAAGACATTATTGCAATCTGTGTCCTATTTTACAAAAGTACTTGTCTCGCAATGATAGTGCAGAACTGATAAGAAAGTTTACGCAAATTATGACAAGAGGTTTAACTTTGCTTTGAATTCCTATGCAATTTTTGAAAACAGATATTATAGTAAACTGATAAGATTCTAGAAAACCCTATTCAAGGAGAAAGGGTGGGCTCAAGTTACCTTTGTTTTTGCCTTCAATATACATATATAACAACAACCAATTATACACTGATATTAAATTACGTTGAGAATGTAAGTCAATTTTTTCCCACTGTTGATTCTAAATCAACTATTGGATTGAATCCTCTCTTGATTTTAAAAGACACAGCCTTTGTTCTTACACAATATTGTAATTGCAATGAAAATAAGTACATCACTGGCGATTCTTGAGGGAAGTCCCATCGGTAAAAATGTAAACTTTGTTGCTAAATCTAAGGGGAAAATCTTCAGAAAACTATATATAGAAATTAGTACGCTAAGTAAGCTTTCTTCCCTTAGATTTTACTGATAAAATGTACATTCCTTTTTTACCGGTATGACTTCTTTCAGGAGCTGCTACTAAAGTATATTCAGTTAAAAAAAAAAAAAAACTTTTACACTAAAAATATTAAAATAAAATGCCACTTACTCTTGACCCTACCTCTTCGCGCTTGCACGCTTTGGGTTCAACAATGATAGTATCTCGGCCACTGATCTGTCTTTTTCTTTGGATTGTTACTTTAAGTCCTTCTTTAATCAGTTGTGAACACGTATGTTGAACACTTGGAGGGTTTGGAGGAACGACGAATGTTGGAGATGCTGCCGAGGTATCCGGCGGGGAGGACGCTGTGCGCGGGCTCGCCATATTGCCACCACCTTCTGCCATATTGCCTGCTGCACCACCATTTTGATAGTTATCAAAAGGATTTGTCATTGCTATTAAGGAGTTCAAGATCTCCGGTGTTTTTGGAGTTGTACAGGAATTCTCCACCGTAAGGTTTGCAGAAGATGCAAGTTGTACATTCAGGTTATACATGGTTGTTGGAAATATTTTCAGGAAGACAATAAAAATAGAAAAAAATCACACTATGTTAAATAACAATAACAATTCATAAAAACAAGTCTTCAAAATTGTTGATCCCACTTCACTAACTTTATATCACATATAAAGTCACTGGATATCTTCTTCCACTTCACTAGACATTATAGGGGTGAAGTTTATTTGTATTTTTATTATTATTATTATTATTTAGGTTCTTTCGTTAATTAGTTTGTGCATTGGACGCGGCAGCGGCGGGAAATCGCCGTTTGCCCGCGCCTGCGCAGTGATCCCTGAGTTTTCACGACAACTGTTCTACAAAATGGTGTCGAGAATGCGTAAACTCAGCAACTATGGCGCGCTAGCGAGACAGCCAAGAGTTGTGGGTCCACCAATAGCAGAATACTCGCTGATCCCAACCATCGAGCAGGTGTTGCTTTTCCTGTGAAGAGAAGAAGGACACATTAATTAACTTGACAAGGTACGCATTTAAAAGATTACTTATGAAACAATTAAGCTCAATAAAAAGATATTCTCGAGTTAAAAGTATATGACTTAACTTCCTGTCAAATAATAAAGATTTATTATTTGGAGGGAAAGCATTCAAAGAACTTGTGGTAACTTTAGTGCTAATAAGAGCAATAAACATATTTCCAAAGAATGGATTTACAAAATGATCATTTCTAGCATGTACATGCTTATAGAGTTTCAGATTAGAAAGTACACTTCCAAGTTAAGTTTTGGAGTTATGCTGTAATGGATATTTCAATGTACTGTTATATTCAAGTGCACTCAGTTTCTGTGCACATTAGTATTTTGTTATGCAAGTTATAACCTGTAATTGAGAATAATGTTTTTTATAGCTATTTCAAAACATTATTAACGCATAGTTATGAAGATGATTTAGTCCTATATCTGAGAATAATTGTCGTCTAGGTAAGAAGGTGACTGTTTCTATGTATGACTCCTGCAAACTCGTGAAGTCTTATTTACAGAGTAGGAATACGGTCTCGAATTTCATCTCCTACTGCTTTACGATACGCTTAATGGTTTCCGACCATGTAAGTACCTTGCAACAAAGGTGTAGCCCTATATGTTGTAATGTTGAGCTCTTCATGCGCGCTATTCTCAAAAGTGTAAGACTAAATAGAGCATATCAGGTTGTTTTCTGTTAT
Organism: Thermobia domestica; assembly: GCF_964235325.1. NCBI lineage: Eukaryota > Metazoa > Arthropoda > Insecta > Zygentoma > Lepismatidae > Thermobia > Thermobia domestica. The sequence goes on along the minus strand of NC_137462.1, from coordinate 108,696,836 downwards.
TCCAACAGATACACAAAGAAGATAAGACAAACCTACGAGAAAATGAAAAAGATAATTTTGAAACTCATCAAAGAAAACCGTTGATTCAAAGAAGAATTATTTAAAAGGCTGGACATTTAGAATGCAGACTGAGCAAGTATCGGAGAGGAAGATTTCTTCTCAAAGGAACAGGAGGTATTAGGATAAGCAACCCAATCAAAACTGAGAGGAACAACAGAAAGTGATAAAAAAAATACAAAGTGAGAACCAGCAATCGACTATAGTAAGCGGAGGAATAAAAATAAAGATGGTGTTCGCCCGACGGACAGGTACAATCACATAAAGAAATCAATGGGTGGACGAAGAAAAAGAGTAACAGGATTGGTTCCAATCTAACCGAGAACCGATTTTACAACTTAATACAAAAGTAGTTCGAGAGATTCCAGTATCAGCTGAAGGTTGACGTTATGAAGAATGTAACGCAGAAGTTTAGTAGTGATTAAAAAGCGGAGAATGTTCTTGAAAGATTAAAAGTGAATGTCAGTATTAAAGTAGAAATTGATATGAATACAAGTTAAAGCCTTTGTACAATTTGTAAACAACATATGAAGTAACTGGTATTAGTGTTCGATTGCAGTACAGCGTGAATATTAAATTAAGAAATAAGTATTATTAAAGGTGTATTGTAGGCAAATGATCTGATTTGTTATTGTTTAGATGTACAATATGAATATTTCACAACAGTCATCGATATCAGGCCATACTGTTAATTAAGATATATAATCACAATCTATCATTAGCGATAAACACAAATGTTTACTGATAATCACAATTAATAAAACATACAGAAGGTGATGATAGAACATTCTAGTCTGCGATGAGCTGAAAAAGTTTTGTACAGCTATTATGTAATATTAGAAAATATTTAAATAGTCAGTCAGTGAAAATGCGAACACGATGTTTTGCTTTGAGAGGAAAGGATTTTGACTTAAATGCTCCATGGACACTGTTCCAGAATTAATTTTGACAGTGTATGATTAGAGAAATTTTGGACTGGATAACCAGTTTGTTCATAGTCGATCTCTTCATTATAATGTATCAGTCTCTAAGAACCACGTTACCACTGTTCCATTACGCTCCAAGAAGGAAAACTAAAAAAAAAAAAAAAATGAATGTTATAACATTCTGCAAATAATAAGAAGAAAAATTAGAACTTAAAAGTTGTTCAAAATAAGTTTCTTTGATTATTCACAAAGATGCCACAAACATTTTGTGGTCGCTTTGTGCTATAAATATACTATTAGAAATAACGACAAGAGAAAAAAATAGAAAACAAAACAAAAATGAAAAAGTAAGAGGAAAAGTGATATAATTCTGAAGTTTAAAAAGAAACCTCGATAGGAGTATGAAAAAAGAATAATAGAGAGAAACGCAGAAACAAAGGAAATAAATAAATGAGAGAGGAGAGAAATTTGGTAGTTTTGACACAACAAACAGACGAAATCTAAAATTACAGAGTCCGTTGTATCTTTGGCTAGCATAGTGAAGCATAACAGTAATTATTTTCTGGTATTCCGTTTCAACATCTGTTCTGGAAGGCGAGACCACTAGGTTGATGCATATTCCTCTGTGTGTGTCTGTATGGACCACCCAACAATTCGACAGGATTGTATGTGTCTTTCTCTCGCTCTCTGGCTACAGAGATAACTATAGAGATTCTTTCCTTTTCTTTCTCTGTATTCACTGTAGTAGATATGCAGTGTATCATTTATATGGCGGGGCTCCCCTTCATTTATCTTACACGATGAAAAGACACAGAAACCAATCCACCATCAGTATGTATTCTTGTCTGTATGCATTCCAGCTACGTAGAAGTTTCTTTTCTTTCTTTGTTTTTATCTACAGTGTCTCAATACATCTTACAAATCTGGGACAAGAAGAAAAAAAAAAGAACTTTGTTCTCTTGCAAGCTTCCTTTTATGACGATAGCTATAGACAATGAACAAATTTCGTGAAAATCCTCTTCTATATTTTACGAAAGACAGTAGACATACTACTTTGTGATATTTTAGCACATTAGCTGTCGTTGCTATTTCCTTCTTATGATTTATCTTAAAACATCTTAATTTGAGTACCTTTGTTAGTAGTACAGTATTACGAAGTCCGAAGTAGTGCAGTATTACACCGAAAATTAAAATCTGAATCACCACACTGATTTGAACATGAAACTATCCCTACAACTCCTTGAGTCACATGAATAATTATAGAAACAACTGCCCTTACAACATACTAGGAAGGGACGGTGACTAGCATACTTAGTATAGTGGTAACAAAGAATTGAAATTAAAATAAATAATCAAAACTGAAACTACATAATACTAGTATTCCATATACGACGTAAAATTACAAACACGTTTTAAACCGTTGAACTATCTGCAAGTGAAAACTGGACTTTAAAGTGCAGAGATAAACATATGCTGAGAGTATTCAAAAACATTTGAGAAAAAAACATTTTAAATATTTACAGCACAAAAGATTCGTTGATGAAAGTTTAATGTCTCTTTTCACTCAGTACAGAAGATGTGTACGCATCTCACTACTTAAAAGAGATCAGAACAATTATTCATTTCTTTTTAATCTAACACTTAGTATTCCCAATGGGCATGGAACCGAAGTAATGAAGTAAAATAAAGTATATCAAGAAATAAGTAAGACACTGAAGTATATCAAGAAACCAGACCTGTTTGTAAAATAATGATTAAAAAAAAAAAAAAAGTCACAAACTGCCCGATTTTTATTGGTAGGACAAATTGGTCAACCGACAAGACAACGAGTGACATAATTTATTTCTCCCTGGCAAGGGATATCATTGAAACAATACAAATATTTTCTTCTTGATTAAAAAAAAGTAATTTGTTAATACATTATAATTACTGAACCTCACGAATTTTAGAGGGAAACCATCGTTTGCCGAGAGAAAGGAAAGCCTTGCAACTTTGTAAGTTAACTAGAACGCGTAGGCGTTTGCTTAACACCCACCGAGGCCAAAGAACGTACTGGATATACTGCCAAAGGAATACCCTAAGGCTACAAACGGGGTCCACATTGAAAAAAAAAAAAACTTCACAGGTAAACGCTTCTTTTTTTTTTTTTTTTTTTTTACTTATTTCTGTATCTACTATGTGCTTCATTCCTCAATAATAATACGTTAACTGTGCATTGACAAAGTAACTTTATGGAAATGACGGAAACAGTAGCAAAACATGCATACTGAAATGTACATATGTATAAAGACCAATTTTATTTGTTACTAATATCCAATTTCCATAACTTTTTCGAAACAAAACTCTTTCCGAACAGTCTTATTTGATTAAATTAAAATCATCTCAGTTCACATTTTTCTATATAATTCTCTTGACTATTGTTAGACCAAAAAAAAAAAAAGTTATCTAACAAAATTGCAACATAATAGAAATGGTATTTGTTATGAAGCAAAAGTTCGTAGTGATTTGTTACTTTCTGAAGAACCACTTGAACAATTATTCATGCTTAGGGCAGTGTTGGGTAAGTTACTTGTAAAAATGTAACGCGTTACAAGTTACTTTACTTTATCTTAAAATGTAACGCGTTACTAACGCGTTACTTGCCCCAAAAAAGTAACTGTTACTTTACTTCGAAAGTAACGCGTTACTAAAGCGTTACTTTTAGGTCTGAAACTTTGAATGTGAAAAAATCTTATTACTTCAATTTTCCATACTACTATTACTACCGCTATTTTATTATTATTATTATTATTATTATTATTATTATTATTATTATTATTATTATTATTATTATTATTATTACTCGTTCTGAATCGCTTTATGTAAATGCAAGGACAAATTTTTACTTGACAGCTATATAAATATTTTCATATAATGTAACATTGACTAAAATGCCATACTGCGTTACTCATAGGGATGGGCTACGGTGATCAGATGTACTGATTTTCGCAGTACAGTACTGTTTTTCAAAGAGCTGTCCTGCGTGTTGCGAAGATGCCTAGGAAATCGAGAAATAGTCTTCTTTTAAATGTTCTGCGAAATGTCCAGAGTTAATTTATTTACAATATCTTAATGTTTCATTCTTTATTCACAACATTTTGAATCAAATGCACTCTTTTGCTGAATGATGAACCGCTGTGTTTTTTAACACTCCTCGAAAGACTAGGGATGGAAAACAATCAACAAACCATTTTTTTTTACAATACATTGCTTTTACTGAGAAGGGCTTGTTGAGATATAGGTAAAGTAGGAAAAGTTTATTTTTCAACTTATGTTAGTGATGATCAAGTTAAGTACCTGTAGAAGTTCCCGTGTGCCGGTCTAAATTTTCTCTCATTTCTTAAAATAATACCATGCTTCGAAAATCATTTTTTTTTTTTTAGGCCAACACGAAGTTTCACTGTATGTTCATAAAAATAAACCATTTTGTCATTCATCAAAGCATTTGGAGTTGTGTTGAATTCCTGGAATACTTTAGTTCAGTGCTTCTTCTTTTTTAAAAAAATGTTGATTAACTTAAGGTTAACATTAAATGAAATAAGGATATGCGTATTGCCGACGCAGTAAACTACCATATACTATTATACCTGTGTCCTACTTTTCGTTTGTTAGAATCTGGTCACTCCAGGATGGGCGAGTTTTCTTTGAAACTCGGTTTGACTAGAAACAGACACATTTGAGCTCGACTCGGGAACTCGGCTCGAAAAATTTCCTTCAACTAGACTCGAATTCGGGTCGAGTTTCAAGTGGAATTGAGCCAAATCTGGTGTGTAGTTTCGAGTATTCTCTTCAAGTATCTTGCATAGACAATATAGGTTATCAATGATACTACTACTACTTTTATTATTATTATTATTATTATTATTATTATTATTATTATTATTATTATTATTATTATTATTAATTATAACAACACTGTGTTTAAACATGAAAGGTAGGCGGTTTGTATTTGAATACTAAAAAGATATTTAATTGCCAACCTCGGTAGTCGTGAAGTCTAGAAGTCAAGAACATTGTTCACGAGCTTCTGAATTTGGGTTGAGGGTCTAGGTTGAGTATTCGGGCTCGAGCCAAACATTATTAAAAGTTATAGGGCACTGGCCAAATATCTTCAAAACTGCTCGGCCCAGGTTTAGAATTGTCAACGACTTGAGTAGCTCGCCTCACAGCTCATTCACTACCGACCCGAACCGAGAAGTGAGCCGAGTCAACAGCTCACCCAACCGAGTCGGCTAGAGCCTTCGGCCCAGATGAGCCGAACCAAGCAAATGGCTCATCCCAACCAAGCCAGCTCGAGCCGATGGTTCACCCCAAGCAAGCCGGATCGAGCCATCGGCTCAGTTGAGCCGAGCCGAGCTGAGCTTGTTATAAAAAAATCTCTTATGGTCTCGATATTGAGACGAGAAGAGATGCGAGCAGTGTCCCCTCTCGTGAGCAACACTAAAAGTATTCCATATTACTGCTTAACTTACATTTCTCATGGCTTTCGCTTTCCAGTGTAATCAGGCCATGATTTCAAAACGAGTAAAAACGAGCGAACCATTTATCAAACTCAACTCCACTCGAAACTAGACGCCAAAAACAGTGAGTCGGCTCGGAACTAGACTCGACAATATTACCTTTGACTCAACTCAAAATTCGACTTGAATCTGAGTCTAGTTTTAGCTCTACTCTTGCCCATCAATATGCGTTAGAAAAAATGATTGCTTATTATTCTTTTGCTAAACTAATTATATAATAATAACAATGTTATGCAATATTGAAAATACAGAATATTGAGAAACATTACACTACAACTAATAAAATGAGAACACATTAACTGAAGGTGAATCAAAACTTGCCAGTAATTCTAAAATCGATACATGCTTTTTAAAGCTAGTTGTTCCAAACTCTATAATCCACGGGACTCTAGAATCTGCAAACTGATCTGAAAGAGCTCCAATATTACAAACCATCAACAAACTATTTTCTAGTAATAAAGTAAGCCTGTTCATCAGAACACAGTTTATTCATATTAACCCCTTACTCTATATTGTTAATTACGGCACTCTAGTTGTTGACAAAATTTCCCGCCGGGGCACCACTTTACTTTTAAATTCTGTCCACCATCATTTTGAGCTTTTAAGAAGTAGTATCTTTCAAATGTTCGAACGGTAAAATATTTTCGTTCTCCATCTTTATAAAAACAACCAATCAAAGTAAAATAGGCTATCGGTACAATTGCACTCGTAGTTCACTCAGTGAATGAATTGGAGCTGTCAAAATCTATGACAAAACTTTCCAGGTGCTTGCAATCAGTACACGCGATTTCCCTGAGGCTGTCCTCATCTTCCAAAAACAGCAAGTGGTACTATGATCTTATCTGATTCCTTGAGTGCCGGTGACTGACTATCGGTCAGTGACATCGTTCATGCTCCATTGCTTCATTCCGAGAATTTCACTTACAGGAAAGAAACTTTTGTTTCCGAAAAATAATATACATATATTGTAGTTACTCATCCGAAATGTAACGCGAAAAAAGTAACGCAAACTAGGTACGTTACTTAAAAATTTGTAACGCATTACCGTTACAGTTACTTTGGAAAACATGTAACGCGTTACTAGGAAACGTTACTTAAAAAGTAACGCGTTACAAGTAACGCGTTACTTGCGTTACGTTACTTCCCAACACTGGCTTAGGGTAACCGTTGAGTAGACAGTGGTCCAGTGGAGAGTAATCACTTCTGATATAATAGGTGGCTAGTTTGATCTCAGGTCATGCGACATTATACTGAACAAAAATGTGGATTTTTCTTCCATCAATTTCTTTCCTAATAATCCTCCTGCATTTACTTTATGTCCTCTTTAGGCTACAAGCATAATTCCACGAGAGGTTAAAATATTTCATTTTTGATTACGTTGTTCTAATTATTAAATTTTATTCGAACATTCACATAACCAATATAAGAATAATATTTTTACTCGAATTTTAACGACTCTAAGAGCCTTGAAAGCGTTTAATATGTCGAACTTCGTTGGCAGCTTATATGGTTGGAATCCTACGTTAAGCTATAGCTCAACGTCTTTTACATTTATATCTCGGTGCAGTAGCTGCCACTGAATATACCTAAATGGCAGAATGTAAATGGACAAGATTCAATTTGTATTTTTAAGAAAATGAGCATTGCTTTGTGCATTATGTAATTGCTTGCAATAAGCGATGAAAGGGTGGAGACCTACATAAAATAATATCTTTCTTTACATACTTTGTAACATAGTTTGTTTACATGTTTAGGTACGATTCTTAAAGTCGACTTAGGAACATAATGTTCGAATTTGAACTTGCTTTATACATATATATATATATATATATATATATATATATACATGTACAGTCAGTCACTCATGCATGTATTCTTGACCATTTATACATACAGTGTGTTTGTATTATATTGCGCTTGTGTTGCTATATCATTTAACTAACAGTTGTAAGTAGGTCTTTCATACTCATGCAAGTCAATATCAATTACTAAACATATGGTGTAAGAGAAAATATATAACACTTGTTGAAAAGTTCTTACAAGTTCTTCAAAGGCGCCGTTGAAGAGAATGGCGGTTCTTTTCATTCACTTTTTGAACGAGATCATTTGTTTTTTCTTCTTTTTCTTTTGCCCTCCATAGCCTTTTAAACAGCTACACAAGAAATTGTGAAACTAAAATTACCCTTAACACACACACATACACACACGGTTATGGTGTTCTGATCACTATCAGTTATGTATAAAAGATCAAATGGTACAGCACAAGGGAATTAATTTATGCGTTTCCACCCACCGGGACCAGAGTACTTCAGTCTCTGCTTGAGAGGGAACCTCGAGTATGGGTCACCAGCACAAGAGAGCCCAGTACAAACACTATGTACACATGTACGCGCTCTATGTAACGTGACTGCAGTTTTCATGTCAAGGATAAGACGCATTCACATACACTATATTCTACGGGACAGGGTTTCTTGAAAGCTTGCGTACTTGCTTATAAATCATTTTATTCTCTACGACTGGAATCAGCTGTCTGTAATTCTGTATTTCATAGGTAGTAATGATGAATTGTAGCCTATTGCACTAATCGTTATTATCAACACGCCATTAGATATATAACCAAGAACCTCATTTTTTTCACATGATTTTTTTTTCTAAGTACCACAAGAGCATTCATCTTTAACAAATTCTAACGATTCACTATGGGAAAGCGGCTAATGAACACCACACTGCTACTGTTTTCCGAATAGCTTGGGATCGAACAGCGTTCTTTCTGATTACACGTCTTCTAGTGAAAAGAGATACTTGGAGATTACAGCCTGAGTTTCTGTTACTTCAATCTAGTTTTAGCTCTATATCACTAAATTAAATAATAATTATAATCACACTGGTTAGCTCTTGGAATTATCGAAAATAGATGTCCCAAGTACAAAGAAGGAAATGTTACTCTCGCTTCTGTGGTATCAGTTTTATACAGGGTTGTCCTCTTGATTTACAAGGCGTGAGCCGAATGTAACTTGTGAAGCCAATATGGACAAATTGTTTCACGCTAACTTTCACTTCTCATATTAATGGTAGCAGTGGCGTACACAGAGGTTCATTGAGGTGGATTCAAGCTCCCAAGTTCATATAATTTCATATGTTTGTATACATATATCTTAATATGATAAAATGTTTATTTTTACAAATTATCTTTCTTATGAGGGGTTAAAACCTTAACGCCATTACGTATGCAACTGAATAAAATAATAAGTCATATCCCACTGTGAGTGTACTTCGCGACTCATATACAGTTGCAATAGTATACTGTCTTCGAGCGACCTTCCTTTCCCCTTCCACCAACTGGTATTACTGTAGGAAGACAAATGTAACATAATAGGTATTTGGAAGTGCAACCGAAATGGACAAGCAGAATGGTAATTGCGAGAATAAAACTTATCACGGAGGATTGATAACTATCGAAATTAAATTTGATTCATGATTTTAACTTCATATCTGCAATAATAATAATAATAATAATAATAATAATAATAATAATAATAATAATAATAAAACCACTATAAACACTTCGATTTTCTCTCACGAACTTTCACTGTAATCTAGATCTGTGCATGGATATATCCAACGCATTATGATTTCTAAGCATAAATCTTTACAAAATAGAAACTGTCAGCAGGATCTGATCACCATTTACATTGAGAAAGCATACATGCATTTATGCACATAATATGTGGATAGGAAACCTTCCGAAGTATTGGAATCACGAAACAAATAAGGCCAGAGAATATATATATATATATATATATATATATATAACTTCCTTGTTCCCCTTTGGGTATTAGAAACATACACAAAATGACGAGGGAGTCTGTCCCTTTTTTGCATACACCCGCTATACGAGAGTTTTGCACGGCCGGCGTAGGCAGAACAAGTTTCTGTGCTGCATACAAATTTATGTTGTTGCTTCCACTCGTTCATTTGTTACTTTTATTCCATTTACTACAGAGGGTATACGGGACTTGACGTATGGAATGTGGTACGTGAACCCTTTTTCCACACACCTACAATTCGGCATGGACTTCTTCTCTTGTAGCACCTGGACGGATACGCGAGAAAATGAACAAGAGCATTTCTCTTTGTATTGCATTACTACTATTACTACTACTACCAATAATAATAATAATAATAATAATAATAATAATAATAATAATAATAATAATAATAATAATAATCCTTCCTGCTTAAGTTGCTAATGCACGTGCTTTTTGTGTGTATGACTCTTAATGTCTTATTCTGGGTTCGATTTCCAGTGGGGACACGAAAATAACAAGCATGCAATTAGTGTGCAACTCTAACAAAAAAAAAAGTAATACACTCTTCAATACATACACACACACAAACACACACACACACACACACACACACACACATATATATATATATATATATATATATAATATGGTTGCCAACTGGCCGGTATTTCACCGGCCTGGCCGGAGATATTGCTGCTATTTTGATTAAGGCCGGTGACCGGTACATACTTCTTATCAGTCCCTTTATGACCGGTATTTTGAAGTATGTAATCCAGAACAAAAGATCGAACATCGAAATCCTTTAATATTAAAGTATAGTATAAAGAGTAAATTTCATTTTGTAAATCCAAAATTGTCACGTAAGGATTAATATACTTTTGTTCATCTGTTTCGATAATTAAAATCACAGAAATTGCCGTATTTAGATTTTAGTATGTCATTTCGAACCTATTGTGAATTGCTGCAACAAAATGTTTTATGAATTTCTAAAAAGTATATTCATATGTTTATTTATAAGTGTATTAATTTCATGTATTTTTGCTATGGTAGCTATTTCAATTTTAGTTTGTGAAAATTAATTGTATAGTATTTATCTATATTGTTATTTTTATTATTATTATTTTTCTTTTAAATCTATTATAATAATAAAATTGTAAAATAAAATTGTTCAGGTCTTCTGTAATTGGAAAATATATTCTCTGTTGAAGACAATAAATAAATAAATAAATAAGTAAAAAGGGACAGTTACTGGTGAATACAATAAAATGATCAATACCGACTTGCAGTTTCTTATTTTTAGCATAATGTATCTATTAAACTTATTAGTGAATGTACTAACGTTATCCAGAATACAGGCACTAATGCACTTTCATTCACAATAGTACAGCGTGGTCCGGAAGTGAGCGTACCCCTAATTGGTGTTTTCTGGTGGTTTTAAGTCTATGGACTTCCTTACCTGCAGAGGCTAATGAGTGGTTGGTGCCTCAACTGGAAGAAAATGATATCAAAGACAGTGATACAGCAGGATGGAGCACCAACGCACTTCGCGATTCACGTGCGCAATTATCTGAATCAGACATTTCCTGGCCGCTGGATTGGAAGAAGTTGTGCATCTTCACCAGCTCCCTTTGCCTGGCCTCCAAGAATTACCGATCTGACGACACCAGACAATGCTCTCTGGGGTTTCATAAAGCAACAAATAAGAAACACTCAATATCACACAACGCAGGAATTACGAGCAGCTGTGGAACACGCCTTCAATGTCGTGACTCCGGAGAATTTGGCGAAGAATTCAGCTGTGTTACGACGTGGATGGTGATCATACCGATGTTTATGACTCTTAAGACTTCAAGGTAACTGTGTACAGACATTCTACCATAACTAACACTATACTGTTGAAACTAAAGGGGGATACGCCCACTTCCGAACCATCCTGTATGTACATTTTCTTCCCACGGATGGGTCCAGAGAAACATATTTTACACTTAGTCTATATCATAGGGAATTTTGAGGAGGTGCTGGTAAGTCTATTTTCCGGAGTTGGAAACCCTCACAGGGCCTGCTAATCAACTATTTCTTTGAGCTAAATAAAATTATATATGTGAGTGTAAGGCTTTATGCATGGTTTTGAAAAATAATCAAGAAATACGATTTTTCTATAAACATGAAAAACGTGTATCCTGCACGTGGCGATGGAAGATACACATGATTTCCATCTATTTATGGTTGTACAGATTGGTCCTGGCGTATAGTGTACTACAGAAAATTTTGAATATGATACAGAATCTTGCTAAAAATTGCCTCTCCAGATTTTTTTTTTTTTTTTTTTTTTGTCAGTGCTATTAGATATGATGAAAATGGTACTAACGTGTATCCATATCTTGCTCTTCATTATGACACTAGTAAATTGACAGTACATAATACGGTTAATGGGATATAGCCCAACATTATGAGGCATTTTCAAACTTTAATTTTTGTCTAGCTATACAAAATTGTCCAAAAATAAGACATAAAACGATAGATTACGAGCTAAACAAAATGGCTTCCTTTATAGGGTAAAATCAGATGTGTGGTTTTCGAGAAAATCGACCATCGAGAAAAAAGAAAGGGATGGAATGTAGCATACTAAAACAGCTAAGAGCGAAACGAAGATTCCAAAGATTTTTTTCAATTCTTAGTAAAGTTACGACTTAAATTTTCAAACAAATTTATTTTTATGGTTTATGGCGAATAGAACGAAGAAATACTCATAATTTAACTATAGTTTTACAGATCAAGCAAAGTATGATTTAGAAAGAAACAAAGAAAAAACTATTCAGTGCTAAGGCAGTTGGTAGCCAAGGATGAATGTGTTGAAAATTGTAAATAGGGCCTAGCATACACCGAGTCTTGCCATCAGTTAGCAATCTTAATTTCAATATTCCTTGAACTACATTCAACCTCAACTCTTCCTGCCAGATCCTGTGACGTGGTCCTGCAATCCAACTCTCTTGGGGCGACATAATGTTGTGAGAAACGCTACATACTGTAAGGATCGATCTTGCATGATGGTGTATGTGTATATACTTGTAAACTGCACCGGATTGGTTCGGTGCACATGCTAATTGCAGATCCTCTCTTTCATAAACTTAATATTACACAAGGACGTAAAATATTAAAATTCAATTCTAGCTGTTCACTAAAAGTACCATGAATCTTTAGCAAATGTCTGAAAACATAATTGTTAAATCACAATTCCATGTGGGACGAATACATTTCTTGCTATTCACATTTAATGATTGGATTTTTAAATAACGATAAATGATTGTTTATATTTATACCAATCATATTCCTCCTATTCACTGAATTGTTAATTAGCAACGATGTAATATGAAGACAAATCCCATAGAGGCATTTACATCACACGATACTTTATTCTCATATTGACGTTGAGGGTGAGCGAGGTAAAGATCAGACCTTATGGCGACCTATCTCGTGAAGTTGTTTATTTATCTACAACGTGTTCAATTTCAAACTAACCTCGCGACATACTAGCTCCCTCGTGGTCATATGCTTAGTGCTTATGAGTCTTAAGTGCAAAAGTCTGGTGTTAGATTCTCTGCAAGAGCTAGGAAACTAAACTCCAATTCAATCAACTGCAATATTCCGTCTTCTCAAGCGTTAATTTTAACGTGAAATACATCATAGATTTGTCTTGGAAAAAAGTTTTCAGATCGCTTCTGTTTTTATGTGACAATCGTTTGACCAAGGAAATTTTATGACTGTTATGGTGTGAGTTTTTAACAATAGAAAAGACGAGTGTCAAAACTTTGACGTTATAAGGTATTCAATGTATACACAGAAGAACAAACCTAGTTGCCGGTTCATAGGTACACACAAATCAGCCACAATTAAAATTTTAAAAGAGAGAGAAATTTAATTCATTGGAATTGACCGAAGTTTGACGTGTGATTATGAATAAGACGTGTAGTTTATAAATGTGTAGTATTGGTTACAGCCTTTGTACTGATAGAAAAGTTATAGACTGCAAAGACTATACTGTATATCCTCTGAAACTACAATAAGCTGTATGAAAATTTTACGTGCGTATCAGTTTAAGGGTAGTAATAGAGCAAGTAGGGAACATGAAAAACCAGAAGAAATAATTTCAATTTTAATTTCCTTATATGTTAGCAAGCTCCATAATTTTCAGTTCATTGCACATATTCTAAAGCACAGGGGAAAGACCTACCTTTCTCTGCTCAACAATTCTATTTGTCCCGCCCAGGTGTTCTAGTGAATGTGGTAAATCCTACCTTCGGGTGGAACTCATTCACAATAATAGCAAAATACGAATATGTAACTTTAGCATAGTAACACACCGTAACATTAGATGTTGAAACTGTGCTTCTTAATTAAAATTTCGAAAAAAAGAAATAAATAAAAGTGAGAGAAAACCTCGCCCACTTTTCATACTTTTCAACTTTTTTGACAATTTGACACTTCTCACATAACAGCACAATCCTTTACAGCAAGAGAATCAGAAAAGAAAAGTATAAAAGTAATTTTATATATATGTATGTATAAGAGAGGGGAGAAAAACCGGAAAGATGTACTACTAGCAAGAGGTGAACTTTTTTCTTGTTTCTCTTCGACTCACTGAGCCTAATACGCCTTCTGAAGATATCGTGTAACGAAATACACAGAAGTCTTTTAGAAACTGCAATTAATTATGTGGCATTCGCGCTAACAGCCTGTCAAAATAACCTGCCTAACATATTTCTACCGGCTTGTTTCGTGTTATTTTTTTCTTTTATTTTTATTCTCGTGTTATTACCTACATGTCATGGTTAAAATCTTTCTACTAAGTTTCCTCCATTCTACTGTCCTTTCTAATATGTAATGAACTTAGTAAGTAGTCTCTGAACACTTGACCTGTGGCAATGTGTACATATAATATTTCATGTAATTGTATTTGCACTAAAAATGTTAATTTTAATACCTTTTTAGATGGTTTATTTTCTATTACCGCTATTTCTATTTTCTCAAAATCGCAGGGTAGAGGGTATACTTGATGATTCATTAACAATGTGTAAGTAAAATTGAAGTGGTTCCCAATTATGATGTAATTTCACATTTTCGCACAGTATAGTTTGTTTGACGTATAAAATAAACTAACTCAAAGAGAAACGGCTTTTTAAAAGGTAATCTATGCTAATTATACCCCATTTTGCAAGAAAAATTAGGGAAACAATGTAACATATTTGTTCCAAAGATTTTTAAAGATAATTGGTGACTTGGTTTGATAATTATAATGTGACACAGGTGCCATTCTTACCTACTATAAGCCGGGATGCTCTTTCTCATTTTTGTCTTTGACGCACACCCCGTAAATTTACCTGAAACGTCGTCCTCCCCCCCAAAAAAGAAAGTATCACTTGCTTTTAAACTTATCTGAATGAATTTAAGATTCAATGTCCTCTGCACCACCGCACGCCCATGAACCCTGCATACGACTTTCATTAAAACGTGTATCCTTGTATTTTGTAACTTCTTTAAATTTTCAATGAGCAATACCTATATCTAATCTTATGGATCTAATTTCTCCCTTATGCATATCCCTACAATAAGCAATACCAATATTAATAGCTCACAAATCAATTGGAAAGCTACTTGAATGCAAAAGCAGTATTTTATACTCAACCAAAAATTTTCTCATAGTATCAAAACTAGTTATTCACTACATTGGCTATGAACTATTAGGACCGTGATTGACAGACTGAGGGATCTTAATTGTATAATAGGTAGATGTTATCCCCAAGACTCCCGCTCATCTAGTAAAAAATATCTAAATATTTCGCCTAGAAGATTATGTAACCCATAACTTTTTTATTGTTTTTCAGTTTGCATAACATTGTAGAAATTAGCTATAAATAGAAATGATTCTGCATTATACGTTATATTTAACTAGTTTCTCTTAAACCTTCGACTTGCTGAACAATATAGATTAAAATTGAGAAAATTAAATTGAAATTGAACGCAAATTTTAAGTTGCAATTAAGTCTGCAAATTTCCTGCATGCTAGCGCCGTTTATTGGCATCAAGCAGACAAAGACATTTACGTATTAGAACGAATGCGATCTAATGAAATGCTGCACTGTCTGTCATAGATATACTGAATATCTATTAATACATTTTTATAAGCTAAAATAGATTTAGAACAGCATATCTCAAACTGTGGTCCACAAACCACAGGTAGTCCACGGGTTGTACCATTTTGGTCCTCTTAGACAGAGTGCTTGTTAGGGTTGCCAGACGTCCGGCTTTTGGACATAGAAAATGATGTCCGGCTTTGGTACAAAGCCGGACGAGCTTTTGTCTTCCTTTTCGAGTTTGGAGGCTAATTATTAAAACAGGTCAACAAAGTTTCAAGATGCATTAAATATTGCCAGAATGGAGATACGATAAATAAGTTATTAGTACCATGACTTAACGAACCAAATTCATTCATTTGACTCCTTGCTGTCTGCTGTTAGAAAGCTAAAAATTGATGATCTTAACATGGATGATGAATAGTGTTTACTGAAGGAAATAATTTAGTCTGGAAATCTTCAGGAACTTGTGTCTGATGAAGAAAAGTATGCACGAATTTTAAAGAAGTGTTCATCGTAGCATCCCACATTTTCTCCATATCGAATTGTAATGCAGAATGTGAAAGAATATTCTCAAGAATGAAATTACTTTGGACGGAGGTTAGAAATAGAGTTAGTGTTGATACTGTGAAGGCTGAACTTCAATCTGTATGAATTAGAGTAGTGATGGTGATTCTGAAACATGTTTGTGTGCCACAATGTGTAATAGTCTTTAAGTGACAAATCATTGATAGAAACAGCTCAAACGGACAAGAAGTATCATTAATTAGTATTGCTGCCTGTTAGTGAGTCATCTTTTTTTACTTGTACTTTTTGTATTAGTTTACTTTAATAATGTATTAATATATGTATTATTTTTTCTTTTTCTTTAATGTGCTGTCTGATATAATCTGGAAGCAAACTTAAGTTTCGGTAAAAGCATTTAAAAAAAGTAAATGTGTTCTCTTTTCTGATTTTACAAATCTGACAACCCTAGTGCTTGTCCCCTCAACCCCCCAAAAAGGAAAAGTAAAATTAGGTGAATTGCGTACTACCATACAATAGTTCAGAATTTCAAACGGACAGATTATACAAATAATCATAGCTTATATAGATGTATTATTATTACTATTATTATAACCTTCAATTATTAAAAAAACACTTTAATATGTATTTTCTTCTATTAATACAAATATACAATAATACTAATAAATTAATACATTTTTGTTTACTTTTAAAATGATAAATTTGATTTCTAAAGAAACAATAGTAGGGTGGCCTATAGAATATGTAGACTGACACAAATGATCCTCAGTTGAAAAAAAAAAGTATGGTAAACGCTGATCTAAATTAGTAAAATTTCTATTCTGGAAACGTTTTTGATTGTTGCAAAATGCTTGATCATCTTAGATATTTAAGTGTATCTGCGTTGTACATCACTAGTCTATTATTATTATTATTATTACTGAGCAGATTAGTGAATAACCTTATAGATAGTCGGTGATAATAATTATGAACCAGGGAAAAATTATCAAAAAGAAACGAATTTATGTAATCTGCAGACTAAAGCAAACGATAGTAACTATATATATATATATATATATATATATATATATATATATATATATATATATATATATATATATATATATATATATATATCTAAAATGCACTTACCACAGAATCATGTCTGTCACCAATAGCTGATCTATCTCAATGTTATAGAGAAATGTTCATTCGTAAGTGGAGAAGATATCACTATCACATAACATGTAACACTAAGAACGTCAGATACGAGCTGTGTGGCAAAGATAGGTAAAAACAAAAAAAAGTACACGCTACGTTTAACTTCTACATGCAGTGTTAAGTCACGCCGAACGAGCAAGTAAGTCCGAATACTTCAGTTGATCTTGAAAGCAAATGTAAGAAAGAAAGAAAAAGAAAAAGTTCGTGACTAGTTGATTGTGAAATCTTACTACAAAACCTCTGTGTCAGCGGAATTTAATGAATTGCTTGAAAAAAGAAAGAAAAAAAGACACACTACGCAACTTACAAAATCGGTCAAGAGATTTCTGAGTTGTCTGCATACGTGAAGAGTGTTTTGTTCAAGGCATACGATGGAGCATCTTCTTTCACTGATACGTAATCTTCAAATTCAGTGAAGCAACTGTTGGATGGAATCTTCAACTTACAAATCGGAGGAAAAATATATAGGCCACACTCGTTTTGTTTCACATCCATGAGTACACGGAATTCCATCTGAACTCTTGAAATAGTGAATATGGTAAAACATGTTTTCGTCGCCTTTGCTTGCTCTCTTTAGCTTCGGTATATAAATCCAGGAAATTCACGTACCACACAAACATAAGACACTAAAAAGTCTCCACACCCACCCTCCTTTCTTCTTATCCTTGAACAATTTATTATAATAAATAAATAACCCTCACAGAGTAATCCCTCGCTTATAAATTGGAATTTGGAGGCAGTAAGTATCATGCTGGTTAAGTTGGAACACGTGTGAAGTGGATAAATTTAATGTCCAATATATACACGCACACACATGCTGTACTTAAAAGGTTACGCCTAATGTGAGATCTTATTAGTTTTTTTTTTAAAGTAGGCACTTATATATATATATATATATATATATATATATATATATATATATATATATATATATATATATATATACTTAATTAATATGTATTCATTTTACTACTATGTTACTTGTTATATGGTTGCAGACAATAAACGCATATGATAACAGGAAATTACAAAATGGAAGCAAAATTGAGGAAACGGAAAGTAGAAAATAATAAGAGTAAGTAATACGAGAGTAACATGAAATAAAATAAGATATATCAGTAAATATGCTAATAGGTCTAAGTGTACGTTTTTCTTATAAACATAGGATTAAAAAAACTGATTTCAAACATCTTTAATTAAAGATCTATTTTTTTTTTTTTTTTTTTTTTTGCGTGGTTTCCCATAAGTTATTTACTGAGTGGAAAATGTTCTCTCTCGTTTCGATCAGAAAATCCTGAATTCCAATTCTGTGGATTACTTTTTTTTTTTTTTAATCTTAACGGGGATTTTTCTGCAAATGCCGAGCTGATATATCCGTCCCAAAACTTCCTTACTCTTTCATATTGTTAACGTTTCAAGTGTTAAACGACCTTTAACAATTATATACGGAGAAATCTAGAGAAAATTGCATATTTTAAACAGGAAAAAAAATATAAAAAACTAAATCAAAAGATTGCGATCTTGGCCAATAATTAGTTTTTGGATCGGGAGAAGGGGCACAAAAATTTTGAACGGCCCCTAAATCGATTTTTCGTATTTTCTACTGAATAAGCGCATCATACTGAGCTAAGTGATAGTTTGCGTTCAGCTACACGATATGTAGTTCTCCAGATATAAGGCGTACAAGAAAATTTTTGATTGAAATATATTGCATAGTTTGATAATAATAAAAAAGTAGTAATAGTAGTCAATCAAAATAAATTAGTCTTTGAACTTAGAGTAATTTGTACAAAAATTAAATTATAGTTTAGTTTTTAACGTCTAGCTTAATAATTTTTTTAAAGCTAAAAGACCTCGATGGTAAATACAGCTGTATAGTAGAGTGTACCAAAAAAAAAAAAAAAAAAAAAAAAAATGTAAAATGTTTTTTTCTTTCTTTCAAGTCGTAATACCGCGGAAAAGTTGTGAATTGGGGAGACTAAAATTGAGTGAAAAGAGAAATAAAAATCGGTTTATATCTTCCGGGCGCGCACCTACTCTAAAATTTGCCGAAACATGAAAAAATACACAATTTTTAAGATACATTTTTAATATATATATATATTTTTTAATTAGCCTCTTTCTGAATGTAGTAGCTCAAATTCTCATGTATTAGAACCACAGAAAATAATGTTTGTAAGTGCTATATAAATCGACTAATATCTTCCGGTCGCGCATTGCCTTCAAAGTTAAAGAAATTTTAACACAAAACTTTACAAATAAAGGTAGATCAGAGTTCAAGGAGTACATGCTAACAACGTACATGTTTTCTTTTCTTATTATTAAATACAAATTTAGATGTTTAAAAACAAATTATTTTAGAGCATTAGTAATATTTATAAATAGTTTTTTGATTGACAAAACTAAGTTCCGTTAATAAAAAATCTGTTTATAAATATTACTAACGGTCTAATTTTTTTTTTTTTAACATTTACGGTAATACGACTTGAAGAAAAAAAATGTATTTTTGTGGGCTCACTTTGATGTATGGTGCTGAAATTAATTACAGACAAATTAGAGGAAACAGGAACACACTGGGAAATGCTTACACACACTCTCTTTCCTTAATTGCCATAAAACTTACATGTTATAATTCAAATGTTTCATGACTTACTTGCACAAACATGATTACATAAAGAACACTAGCATCAAATTAAGATTCTACATACTGATATGCATGATGTGATAAAATTTTAACGGATAATTTTATTATTATTATTTTACTATGTAGCTTACACTGTCACGTTATGTGTATATTTGTGCATGCTGAAGAACTTTTTTCTTTCTTGTATAAAGTCAACATGCAACTAAAGATCTCTTATTATGTAAAGTAATTTTGATTCATTTTGCATTAGCTTTTTTAAAATTTTTTATACGTAAGGCGCCGTGTAGACCTATGGGACCTACATTTCTTCCCTGTTCCGTTACTTCCTTAGGAAGCAGTCAGTCCGACCTCGCTGAATCTGCCATTAGAACGCCGTTAATGATTTTGTAAATTAAAAAAAATAAACAAAATACATATAAAAAATATATAAGTGCAATATTATTGGACCGTTCGCAGAAAACCTTTCCAAGCATCCGACCGACGGATTCCTAAGGAAATCAAAATATGGAGTAGACATGGGATCTACGCGTCCCCGGAGCAACTTTACTGTAGATATGGGCTTTATGGCCAATTTAACCAAATTATCAGAAAAGACTTGGTAAGCAATAATATGAGATCAAACATAGGTAAGCTGTTAACGTAAGAAGATTCCAAGTTCTCATCTCGCCACCTGTTATCCTAAATGAACTTTTTAAATCACTTTGGGGTTGCCCACGAGATGAGACATAAGACAGAGTTCTTCCAATAGAAACAGATACATTTTCCGAGACGAGATACTGCTTTCACAATACCTTTTCGAGGAAAGACAGCCTCACCTTCTTGTCTCGTATGGAACTCAGATCTCACTACCCGAGTTTAGGTATAGTACCTTTTGTGATGGTTCTGGCTTTAATTTTCTTTCCAAATATTTCTTACCAGATATTACTAATGCTTCCAGTTAAAAAAAGAACGATATTATAAAATACGATTTTTTCGTTTTTTTTAAGAGTTGCTAACTGAGAAGACGATCGAAGAAGATATTAGTTAAACTTCACCAATTTATATTTTAAAAAAAAATGAAACTAAAAAACATTATGGAAATCAGCAAATAAACATTTATGTTTTTACAGACTTGCCATTTACTACATAATTAGGAAATTAAGATAATAAACTTTGAATGATTTATCTGTTTATTAACAGACCATGTAGAAATGATAAATTCTGGAATTAAAGCAAATACTTCGAAAATCCCTTTCTCTCTGTTTGATGTTACTTTTTCGTATCACTTGATTAAGTTTATTTTTCTTCCTTCCTTTCTTCCTTTTTATTTTTGCCTGGGGTGGTTGAAATCGGTAAAAGGCTAATGGAATATTAATTTCAAATGGAATGTGAAATCTACGAATGTTAAAAGATAAATCGATTTATTGTTAGAAAACTTCATATGGGTCTCCTGAGTGGGGGTCCAATGTAAAACAATCGTTTACATACAGATATATATATATATATATATATATATATATATATATATATATATATATATATATATATATATATATATATATATATATATATCTATATATCTATATATATATATATATATATATATATATATATATATATAATGAACAAGTGAGTACCGTTTCACAGACTTTCAAACTATGCGAATTCTGTACTCAAATTTGAAGTACTCCATGTTTAAGTACTGGTTGCAATAGAGTAATACGATCAAAAGATATAACCTGTCTGTCGGATGCTAAATCCAAATCAAAAAGGCATTACTCAACATCCCTTACTATTTTTCTTCTATGACAATAAGGGTTGAATCCAAAAATAGTTTATTTCAATCACTTTCGGATTGAGTAGAGGACTAGGGGAGTAGATACAACCTATTCTTGGGGCACTGAATCGATTGCAAAAAGCAGTTTCACGATATATTTTACTGTTTTTGCTCTATGGAAATCAGTATTGAAAGCGGAAGTAATAGTAAATTTGAACCACTTCCGGTTTTGGTAGAGTGTTCTTGGTTATCATGGTATGTTGCCTTGAGGCACTGAATCATTTTTGAAAAATAGCTTTTCGATATATGTTGCCGCTTTAGTGTTATGGAGATAAATGTTAAAACGGAAACGGCTAATTTTAACTACTTCCGGTTCGAATTGAGAGTTAACGGAGGAGATGAAAGTTATCCTTGTAGGAAAGAAGGTAAATGCCGAGGAAGAAAGATAAATTTAGGGGGAAAGAATGATAACTTTTGGGAGTATGCACCCAAGCCCTTGAAGTGGATGGGGACTTCCGATATTGGGTGTATCTATTTGACCCTGAAACCAAATAAATGAGTGAAACATGGAAACATACCTCGTCCCCCACCTCAAAAAAAGCATGCAGCCTTCATTCAGCAAGGTCATGCTGTCTGTGTTTTCGGACCATAAAGGGTGTCCAATTTCACTTATTACTTACAAAAGGGGGCTACAAGTGCCACAACATATTAAACACAGGAATCTGCTGCGAAATTTACGAGATGCTATCAAATCTGAGAGATCGGCTTTGCTCCAGCAGCGTTATTTCATATTTTCTCAGGAAGAGGTAACCAAGATTATCTGATATAAATAGTATATTATTCTCAAACACAGAGGATGACTAATTACCTGCTGAAGCCAAAATGACATCCTTGTTTTGCTCTTGAGGCGTGTTTTGGACAATACACCAGCACACTGAGAAGCAAAAGCACCCACTTTTCTGACTACGAACCTTTGTCCCATCCGCCCGATTTAGCTCCGCCCGATTACTTCCTCTTTCCAAATATGAAGAAATGTTTGATGGCTTGACTTTTTGCGGATGATTTTGAGGTCATTAATCCAATGGAAATCTGGTTTGGCTCCAATTCCACGTACTTCTATGCAGATATCCTAATACACTACTGTGAGAAATGTGGGGTAATTTGAGATGAATATGTAGAGAAGGGTGTGTCTTTGGACAAATTACCGATTCTTCGCTCGTCTCTACTATGATGAAGTTAAGGACTTTATGACCTCCCCTCGTAATTGTAATAACCAAAAATTATAGGAACATATGAAGATATTTAAACACTATTCAACATGTAAAAGCTATACATTTCAATTTCTATTAAAGAATTCAGTTTTCAATTGCACAGGAAGATAACAACTAAAATTGCTATTTGTATACAGCCCTATGCTTTTTTTGTTAATAAAAGGAAGAAGGAACTCTTGTAAATATGATCACCTGCTATGCAAAAAAGGTGGGCGCTACCATCAACTAAGCTTTTGAACAATGGCAGGACTGGACTGAATTCAGTGGCGGGTCAGTAGATCAGTTTGTACCTGTCTGATCATCTGGGAGGTTCTGTAACAACTGCTGTGACAGAAAGGTGGAGTCAACTTCCGCTCCATTACCCAACAACAACCGACTGTTTGTCTTCTTTCTCTTCCCCCTTTCAACTTCAATTCACTTTACAATGTTGCCAGGTAGTGGATCAAACATAAAACATATCATACTTTAATTGATGAATATATGAGAAAGGTCTCGTTGTTTTAACACATTCCTTCCCTTTGGTACTAAAGTTTACACTCAATGGTGTCCAACTAGAATGAACTTAGGAAATGTGTTTCATAATATAATAATTTTATACCTTTTCTCATCAGGCGGCTGAGCCTCAAAAGAAAGGACACGGCCATTATATTTAATACAATGAAACCTACGTTCCTATTCTTCTTCTGAGATTAATTAATTATTATGTTATTCATGTTTTAAAACATAGTTATTTATGTCACACCCACTTCTCTAAGGCATTTCGTTCATAATAAATTATCGGAGATTTAACATAAGAAGCTTAAACTAAATTCTTGTAATATTTTATTTCTTTTTTCTTTCTTTCCTTGTCTGCATCTCATTCTACAAAATCATACATGAATTTAAGCACCTGTCTTGCCTTTTTAAGGTACCTCTGACTAGCAAATTCAACATTATAATTTCTAATTTCTTTTTGTCTTTCAGCAGGTTGATATGCACAACAGTAGTGCAGAGTGTGGGAAGAATTTTTTTGAAAATATTGTTTTGCTATAATTTTCGTAGAACAATTGGAAAGGAAATAAAATATCACAAATATTATACAATTGTGTAAGTATAGTAGAGTAATTGCATAGTTAGTTACAATAATATAATTGTAATCCTTTTCTACCATTGTACTGACGTTCTAGTTTTAAACTAATTCTAAACACATGCCTTCTCTTACGTATAATCGCTACAAATAAGATTACAGGAATTATAAAAAAAATCAAATATGCACAAAAGTTTTGGTATAAAACATTAAAATGCATAAATAAGTTTGTAATTGAAAATATTACGTTACGTATGCTCTTGTCTGATTTTTAAATCATTATTTTATGAATTATTAATTTATAATTCATCAAATTCCATCTCACCTAGATATATTACAGTACAATTTCATATACAGGGTGTCCCGTTCAAATCTCCCTAATTTCAATTAATTGTAAAAAAAAAATGATATGGCAATGAAATTTCAGAGAATTTAAGAAAAACTCATAAATATGATTTTCCACACACTAATACATCTCTATATATGACGCACTGATAGCACGAACCATATCCAGCCTGTATTCAAAGTATGTTCTCTCCAACATATCCTTTATTACTGTTGGAATCGTATAACGGATTAGGGCTTGTAACTCTGGTACAACTTTCTTGTACACTCGTCTGAAATTTCGTTGCATTGAAATCAGAATTTTG
The DNA here is from genome assembly GCF_964235325.1 of Thermobia domestica. Lineage (NCBI taxonomy): Eukaryota > Metazoa > Arthropoda > Insecta > Zygentoma > Lepismatidae > Thermobia > Thermobia domestica. The sequence continues at coordinate 108,672,242 of NC_137462.1, read as the reverse complement.
TTTCAGTATTGTACAAGACAACACTGCCCCTGCGCATTGTTGAAAAGTTGACATTTTTATTTATGCAGCCGTGACGCTATGTAGTCAACTTCATTCATAGTAATTAATTGAAATTAGGGAATTAAATGGAACATCTGTATATTACTTGATCTAAATGACCAGTAACTTAAAGGAACTATTTTGTTATACGTCGTGCCCCTGCTTTACAAATGTAGTAGTGAGACATGAGACGAAAACGACGAACAACCCATGGTTAGGAAAAGTCGAACAACAATATATATAGGGCCGCGGTGGCTCAGTGGTAGAGCGTTCACCTCTGGTGCTTGGGGTCCTGGGTTCGATCCCAATCCCCGCCAAGTGAACTTTGTGGTGCACAAACACCGTGTGCGTGGGTTTTCTCGGGGTTCTCCCGTTTCCTTCCACTTTCTTTATTCCACAATTTCATTCATTACTCATCATCACTTCTCCTAGCTTGGTTTCCTTACAATACATACCGAAGATGATAACTATTTTCTCTTCTAATGTTCGGCCTGTTATACTTCCTACGTGCGAGAAAAGTTTCATCTACTTCCACGGTTGTTCGGGGTCCTCCTATTTGGATGTTTTTAAGAAGTGGTTTTTAAAAAGATCACTTTATTGATTTGGACTCTTGGAAGATGCTGGTGGCGGGGAAGTGTTCTAGAACTTTACCTCTTTTATTTTCGTGTTATAGAACCATTTCACTTTTTGTTTCAATGTGGTACTATTTTTCTTCCCACTCCAGGACTGTTGCGACACTGAAGAAACTAGTTTTTCACCATTTTCTTGCAAATGATGCCCAGGAAGTTTTACATTCGCCCATATCATTTGGTTTAGCTCATTAAAGTCTATCAATTGCTATGTCTCAGAACTGGACATTTTTTTCCCCATCGAAATCTAATATTATTTTGAAATATTATTTATTTAAATTATCCTCAAAGAAAATTGTTGCCTTCTTTCCCCTCTATAGTTTCATATTCCACCTCTAATTTCTACTAAAGACAATATACCTCCTTACATAATATTTCTTCTCTAATCTGAATTTTTCTACTGAAAACTTCAGAGAGAAAATTAAGGAGGCACCATCTCTAGTTCATAGTGAAAACAATTTCTAGTTCGTCACAGCTTCATTCTTCGTTGTCTAACTATACAAATACCCTGAAAATACTTTAACAGAAGACAAGTTAACTTTTTCTCTACAGAATGACTGCTTTTTCACTCAAAAACGAGATTTAGGCGGAACTCAAGAAAAGCTTAAGCAATAAAACAATGTACTATTACTACTACTACTAATAATAATAAAAATAATAAAACATAACCAGACAGAGAAGGTTTCAAACTAGACATGTATTATCTGTGATATATGGTGAAAGGAACACATATACTACGAATCATAAATTGCGACGAATATGAAAGGTAAAAAATGAAGAAAATATAAACATCAAACACTGTCTAACATAGCCGTTTATTTCCTCCATCCGTAATTATATACTTACACTGTCCCCGTGCAATAAATATAGCCTTTATGATGTACCCAGACAAGCCCTCCAATCTTCACTGGCCTTAAAGCTACTTTCCTTCAAGGAGCTGTAACACAGCACTAGCTTCAATTATGAGTATTTTGTGCTACAAGTTTTCATTTAATCCAGCAAGGTGGTAATAATAATAATAATAATAATAATAATAATAATAATAATAATAATAATAATAATAATAATAATAATAATAATAATAATAATAATAATAATAATAATAAACCAAATTTTTTATACCTTGTGAACTGTCAGGGACTGTTGCTTGTTTTCGGAAACTACAATATAGGATAACAATAATTATTTTTAAAATCCTGAAATATGTGACCCTTAATTCTTACTGTGACATACTTTTGTACTGTTTGTTTCAGCTTAATATCACTTTTTAGCATCAAGTCTACATGAGACCTAGAATCAGAGTTTAACATGAGATTTCTCGCAACAAAGTGAGTATGTTTAGCCATAAGGATGATCTGATTCATTTTTGTACGTTTCTTTTTAATTCTCCCTCTTTTTCTTAAGTATTTATGTTGCTTTCTTTCCTAAAATGTCACTGATTATCAGAACTGCACGATATGGTAGATCTTAATTTGAAGATCAAGGAAGTCGAATTGAAAATGAAAATGGAAAAGTGTGAAGTGATTTTTTAGCAACTTCCGACACAAGAAAGTCAAGGATTGAAGTTGAGAATACTTAGTTCAAAGAAGTGAATACGTAGGCCTACATCTATTGGGACTATAATATGTCCATGAAAAGCAATATTAAATTGTCTAACGTACAGCAATATTAAATTGTCTTACATTTGGCTGTTGTGCATTTGGAAGGAGTGGCTTCATACTGGAAGGTAAAAGCCGATGTGATTATAGTGCAAATTTTTCCATACATTCACGGTTTGCAGACTATACAGCAATACATGGAGAGATGTGTGTTAGAAATCAAGGTAACAGAAAGATGACAGAGGCGAAGAATATTATAATGAATGCTGGTAACGGACTGGGTATATTGGAAGAAGTAATGATCAATGGACAGAAGTAATTCTTGACAGAATACCAATATATATATATATAAAAAGTCCTCACACAAGGTACTATTATTAGTAGTATGTATCCTACCTCTCGGCAGGTTGGGATCAATGAGGAATTTTTTCTTCTTTCTTTCTTAGGTCTAGAAATGTTTCTTCTACGTTTCTCTATCTTCAGCTTCGTCTTTTAACTCCCAGGGCGGTGTGACGAAACCAAGAAGCAGTGCGGAGTGATATGGAAGATAATTATGCAAGATTCATGGCTATGGAGAGGAGCTGGAGAGACATTCATCCGGCAGTAGATTAACAATGATTGACTACGATGATGATACAGAAAAAGTATAATACATCACGTATATGAAATTTAATGGGATCAGAAAGAATCGGCTTAAGATACGTATGTTACATTTCTATGTGATCTGACATGAAGTTACTTCATTAACAACAACTGAAGTGCCAATTAACCTTTTAATAACTCCATTCAACAAAACTCTAAAAGGTATTATAAAATAACCTTGTCATGATATCTTGATCTTCAATTACAAATGAAAGACCATCTAAATACATGTGTTTCAGTTTCAGTAGCTCTACGTAATACTATACATACATTCTACGCTCATCTTTATCTATTTAATAATGTCAATCAGACGTCAAATTTTAAATTTATACGTTACATTAACATAATGGTGTGTTAGATACACAAAAAAATAATGCACGTCATGTCATGTATACAAACAACAGAGCTTAATTCTTTGATTAAGTCACCAGGTCATCGGATTTTAAAATGACGTTAAAACAAACTCACAATCTCGTAACCGAAGATAAGGAGGAAGTTTTCAATAAATTTATTTTAAAAGACAGATAAGATTAGACTAATTAAATAAGAAAAAGGTACATGAATTATTAATTGCGTTTTTTCTAATGTCGATGATAAGTCAGATGTATATATATATATATATATATATATATATATATATATATATATATATATATATATATATATGTGTGTGTGTGTGTGTGTGTGTGTGTGTGTGTGTCTTAGAACACATTAATTTTCATGTGATATAAAGCATGATGTGATATGAATGAGGGGGAAAGCACGGTGGTTCAGCGGTAGAGCGCTTATCTCTGGTGCGTGGGTTCCCCGGTTCGAGCCTCGACCAAATAAGTTTGTGGTGGACAATGAGTACTCCCGTTTCCTCCGACATTCTCATTCCACCAATCTTTCCCTCATCATTCATTTGCCTTAATTATCGTCTTCCTTAGTCTAAAGCACATAATTGTGGAACGTTAAACTGAAATATTTAATGAATGAAATACAATTCAGTAAAATCTGCGCGCAGCCAATGGCGAAACTTTTCCCATGGAAAATGGGTGAGCAAATTTCCCGAAGCGAAAGGGTAAGACTTAACAAGTTTGTTTTCTAGTTTAAATGACAGCATATGGTAAATAATACCGGTACTCATGTACAGTAGACCTGATCATAAAATGGCAGTGGAATTTCCAAAATTCCGTTTCTGATGGGATAGTACTTGCAATGTGAACTCAGTGTTTTGAGGCAAAGGAGCAGCTAGATGAATTAATAAAGTTACGCAATGTGCGTAAGTATTGCTAATTTTACATGAGATATTATGTGCACGCGTGTATCAAGGTGTGTGTGTGTGTTCGCGACTGCGCTGGTGTGACGGATCTTTGCCCCGTCCATCTTGGAAAAAAATCTTGTCCCTGGACATTTCCATACTTATTAACTACGGTAAATACTAAAGTGTGTAAGTAAGCAAACTAATATATATTCATACGTATTTCAACAAACTCAACTCATATCGAAGGTCCATAGATGGGTAACTGTCCCCCTTGCCCCACTCTGAAAACGGCTGTGAAACAGTGTATCAAGAAAGGTAGAAATGATGATTCCGGCTAGTGGAAAAGTATTGAGCAACATTGTGAGGGGTCTTTCTTACCATTATCTTCCGTCAAGACTTTCTGGCAACACAAGACGTCAGAGTGTTTTGATCTATTAATTGATATAGATATAAATTGATAAGTGTGACTGCATTAATAAGTGTAGTGAAGTCATAATTACTCAGTTCTTATATAGGGTATTCCTAACCTTAATTCTCAAGACACATTAATACATTTCAGTTTCCATGTATACAGGATGTCCGAAAGTTCAGTCCGATAGAAACGTTGTTTTAGAATAAACATAGTTGAATCAGTAAAATACAACTATATTATAAACGTTGTTTCAGGTATGAAAAGCATCGCAGCAACAAATTTTCAAATCGATGTTTCTGTTGACCCTCGTAGGTGCCAAAATAAGCACGGAAAGCTCATTATACACAACGTTAATATTGTTGGTGTGATGACGTAGCAAAAAAAAAAAAAAAAGTTAAATTTTGCATTTATTGCAACATACTGTCTGAAACAAAGGCTATAATATAGCTATATTATACTTATTGTACATTTGCAATAACTTACTATTCCCTATGAGTCTGTACTTTTGAGACACATATTAACCAGAGGGAAAAGGAGCCGGCCAATAGATTCTGCTTATTTAGTATTGATTCCATTATTGTATTACCATCGCTTCTAAAACGATAGATAAAACCAGAATAATGCAAATTTGATGATAACGAGTACCGGAGAAAAGGTTTGTGACGAATCAGATTGTCAGTGCATGGTTCGCAAAGGGAACGTTTACATCAGACACAGGTACGTAGTTCGAGGTCTACGCTTCGTGAACAAAAGTAAGTGTGCTACGTCTTTGAGTGATAAGAAGCGATAATATGGTTTCCATTACGAAGGAAACTGGTGATTAATGAACAAATTATACAAGGCATCATATTATACACTTGTAAATTATGTTATGCGTATGTATGTGAAGTCTTGTGTAACAACTATTTTATTCGTACATTCAGCTGTCGATGGATATCAAAGAGAGAGACGAGATAGAGACATTTTTTTTTTCAAATATGAATTCAGGGTTAAAAGAAGAGAAGCAATCTCTCTCTCTGTGTGTGTCTGGCTGCCCGTCTTTAAAAAGAAAACTCTACTCAGAGCAGAAGTACAAATTTACCACTCTGGGATGCTCCCATTTTCAATCACCATAGAGCAAAAATAGTAATATATAGTGAAAAGCGGTATTCTGAAATGGAACATGAACTGACATTTCTGGTTTAACGTCTCAAGATTATGCAACGAGGTTGCAGGAGACCGTGGTAATGGTAATGAATGAAAATCGTGGGCTGAAGTAACTGAGAGAAAACGGGAGAATCCTAATAAAACCAATGCATACGATAGTTGTCCAGCACAAAGCCTGTTGGTGCGAACCGGCATCGAACTAGGAACTCCACACACCAATGAGAACTCTACCACTGAGTCATCTTACTTTAAATTGATTCAGTTATTTTTTTTAACCTCCATCTCTATTTCTACGTTATAGACCTACCATTTCCAGTCTCAATACTGATCCCACACAGGAATAAATTGGATTTTTTTTTTTTTTTTTTATGGACATTTACTCTCTGCTCGTACTCTCATATTGAAACCAAGATTGAAAGAACGCTACTACAACTTCCGGTTTCAATATTTATTTCAATAGGCCAAAAATTGCTAAAGAGATAACAAAAAGAAAACTGTTTCTAATACATAATTAACCTTCCAAGAACATGTTCCATCTATTGAAACTAGAAGTTTATACATTCACCATTTGCGGTTTCCATATTGAGTCTTTCAGTCTAATGTACCACGATTATGCCCTTGGAGACGGATGATTAAGGTAAGTGAATGATGATGGGAAAAATAACAGAATGAGAATGTAGGATGAAACAGGAGTACCCCGAGAAAACCCACGGACACGATGTTGTCAACCACGAGCTTACTTGGCCGGGGATCGAACTAGGAATCCCACTCAACCGAGGTAAGCGCTCTACCACTGAGCCACTGTGCCCCCTGGTTTCAATATTGAAATACCCCATAGTTTGGAAGTCTACTATAGTAAACATCAGATCTTGTTTCAATTTTAAAAAAATAAACTATCGAATTTGAGATTAAACTTAACAATTAATGATATAAATTCACTGATTAAATAAGAATTTATCGAATCGAATTCAAAACGGCAATTAGGATATGGTCTATAATAGGACCACTAAAGAGAAGATCTATTTACAATTAATCCATTATGGAATTATTAAGTGTTATCATTTAAAATATACATATAAACATATAAAAATAAGTTTTTTGTGCCAACTTCGAAAAATGTGATATGCAATTAGTATCACAAAAAGTATGTTAGTTAGTTATGTTAGTAAGATTTATACCAAAACTCGACATGAAGAGTTCAAGATTTCAGACATCTGTAGAAACTTTTTTTTTTCCTCTTTCTTTTTAAAAAATCTTCATTATCTACGACTCAAATGAGGGCGAGGCTTTGGGAGGAAACTTTGAAGATATATATGTATACGAAGGAAGAAAAAGGAACACGGTGCCAGACAATAAAGATTATTCTTAAATCCCTCACATAATTCGTGTCTTCGTAAAAGTACCGGCATCTCTTACAATGAATAATTCGTGATGACAAACAAAATGGTGTATAAAACAAGAACAATTGTTTCCTATTTTCCTGTCGACGGAAGAAGCTTGTTTCCACTAAATCAGTCGAAGAATCTGATTAGGATAAAAGAAAGAAATTTAGGTCGTACTACTATTTTATTCAGCAACGAAAAAAGAAAAAAACTTGTGCCTCACACGTTCGCGTGCAGCAAAAGAATTACGAGCTTCGAAAGAAGAAAAGAAGAATCAGACATAACTAACATGCTTGTTCTTTATTAATAAAACATCTATAGCTTAATAAAAAAAAGAAAAAGAAAAAAATGGAAAAGAAAGAAAAGGAATTGCAGCGAGAAATTTTGCCACACTTTGTTGATGAAATTTCACAAGTAATCTACAAAATGCTTCACTAGCAATTTCCTTTGCATTATTGACACTTGTGACATTCAAACACACAAAGACACAGTTATTATCAAACCTATTTATATAATTATTTCTAGTTCATGCATTGCCTAATAAGCTATTTTGTAACCTTGTAGCATAGAGCGTGAAAAAATAAACATAAAATTTACTTTTTTTTTTTTTTTTGTTCCAAACGTTGACCAAACTACATGTTGCCTCACAAAGCTTCGTTAGAATCTGAGATACAACATATATATCACCATCGCACCCGCAGACTCCTTTATTGGGGCTAAGCACTATCAAACTAAAATGAATACAATTCCCTCACAAAATAGTAGTATGCACCTCATGACTGACGACGTCAGTTTTAATTTCTTGGTGGGGGAGAGAGAAATTTTAAAACAATAGGATTTCAAACTACAATTTGAATAGTAAAGAATTTGCTTTCTAAAGTCCGGTTATTTCTGCAGATATGGTTTTATATGTAGAAGTTAAAATAAAACAAATTGATACGATAGAAAAGTAAAGGGGAAAGAAGTAATGTGAATAATATTTTACTACCATGTTAAACTAACACTGTACCCAAACTGACCAATAATAGATTTTAATTCTGCGAAGCTAAGCTCATATTAGCTAGCTTCTTCTAATGGAATATCTGAAACCTTTAAATAGTGTATCCCAAGCCTAGAACGAGATGTAAACGTAATTTTATACAAAAACATTTTTTTTTGTTCATAACAGCATTTTCTTGCCACCAATTTAAATTTAAGTATACACACCCTTCCCCTAGAGAAAAACAACACACTCATATCTAACAAGATACCTAATTTTACAGATATTGACAGGTCGTTAGGCAACCACAACGACATCAGTGTAAAGTTGAGTTCCATAACTTACCCTGGCAAGCAAACGATTCTGTACCAGTTTGAAACCAAATGAAGATATATCTAGCATTGGATTGAACATGGAGACTTATAAGTGTGTCTCTTATAACTACTTTTTAAAAATCATTATGGGAAAATGTGCTGTAGGAAAACAAAAGATTTTAATTGAATTAAAGAAAAACACAACCTCCCTAGTACAACGAAATTTTCCGTTATTTTTTCCTTAAAAAAAGACGGCTTTGTGTTTAAAAATCCAAAAACTAGGCATTTTTCATCTTTATTAAACTAAACGAAATTTCACAAATGTTTGTGAAACTATTTTAGACTAGAAAACAACTAACAATAACTAAGAAATGATGGAAGGGATTTTGGAAGCAAGTTGCATTTAAAAGTACCATCACAGCATCCCCTGGTGGAATTGAGGGAAAGACGAGGAGAAACCTAAGATACTCAAACCTATGATTCCCAATAGTGGAGTGAGGATGCTAACCGTTTACCTATACCCCGTCCAAAAATGATCTTGGCTAGATACCTGTGGATACGAAAGAATTTAATTACCGCTAGGGCCCCTATGTGGCCGAGTGACTAAAGCGCGTGGTTTTGAATTCGATTTCCAACGAGGTACAAACCCGGGTAGTGATTCGGATCATCGGATTCCACTTTTAACATTAGATCCCATCTCTTATACCCTCCATGCTAAAAAGGAACGTAAACACCAACCAACAAATTAGAATGATCATTACGAATCCTCGTATTGAACAAACTTCAGAAAGAAACATGGTGGAATTTTGAAGAATTGTTGACGATGATGGTGGACATGTGGCGCAAGTTTCGCATTTTGTTAATGTGCTAGTTTTCAGTTCTCCTATTGGTTACGTATGTTAAATCTACCGTAGTTTCTAGAATTTGTTTTCCTACTGTACTTTTTGTAAACGAACTTGTAAACATATTGAGGAGAACCAACCATACGTCTCTTATGCTTCAGATCCCACGTTAAGCTGTAGGTTCACGTCTCATATAGAATCGCTGCTGAAAAGGGCGCTAAACTCTAATCTGCCAATTTAACAGTACGCAAAACTAAACGATAACATTTACGAAAATAATACTAAAATGGTACTTACAAATGAAAAGTAATTCTAAGAACATTACAGATCTCCAAGTCTATACTACACTCTTCCACAGTGAAGAACGTGTCTTTGTTTTATACTTTGTATTTTGTGATGTTACACAAACAAAATTTAAACACAAGCAAATAATATTAATTGATAAAATTCCCATCCACACTGGTTAATCACGAAGCGTTATCTTAGTTTTCTTTATCGCACTTCCTCTGTTCAAGAATATTTTACGCACTTTGCAAACTTTGCCAACGAGGAAAAGAAAAATGAAAGAAAGTTAGTTAATTAGATGATAAAGGCTGGTGCTGTCCTGTCCCGTGCCATCCCAATGTGGGCTTTTCTGCTTAGTGGATAAGTAAACAAAAGCTCTCTTGTAGCAGACTGTGTGGGAGCTGATACTTACGTCAAGGACACTCTTTCTAGCACCTTTTCCCCCCTCTAGCTCTGCCATCCAACTTTTGTTATTTTTAAGCAAATACTGAAAGAGCGGGAATTATTTTTATATATTAAAATACTACGATGTCTGTGGCCAGTTCCTTGCTACAATCAAATCTCGGAAACCACAAGCTGTAGAAACGTGTCATTTTCACTAGTCGATTCAAAATTTTGTGTAGGTTTGCCAGTTCTCATTGAAATTAAAGAAAGTAAAAACGTGTCATTATTTTTCTATTCAACGTTTTACGGGTCGTTTTGAGCCCACAAGATTAACATTGTCGCTAGAGAATTACTAAGGTTGATATCCTTGTGTTAGACAACCAGTGAAAAAAAAAGCATGGCGGGTTGATGGACATTGCAGGAGTTTTGCTATAATCCGAACGGTAAAACCTATTGCATGCTCGCGGTTTCAAACGCCTGCACGTCTCGTTTTATGAAAATAAACTAGGTACGCATTAATTGCAAATTTCGAGCGAAATGATTGACCTTTCTTGTTTATTCATATAATTTTTTAGTGCATCAGTAGTTTTTGTGAGTGAATACGATATAGAAATAATTGAATGTAGCATATTCAGCGAAAAGATTTATTGATTGGGATTTAATGGGGACGTCAGCAACGAGGCTATATGTCCCCGTCACGATCAGCGAAAAGCATAATGGCTTTTAAAAAAATGTGTTCGCAGAACAAAACTAAAAGGGATTCGCCCTATTGTAATGCTGAAAATTCTATTTTCCGTTGTTTGCAATGAGAATTCGCGCTCCAAATCCTTTTACAATGTTAAGTCTATGGGCATCCCGTTTTTCGGTGATTATTCCTCAAAGGTATGTCTGATCGGGACATGCAACCTCTTACAACACTCAACGCGCGCTCTCGAATCACCATCTCAAATTTATTAAAGAACGGTTCAGAATCTCGAAAATACAGTTTTTCGGTTATTATTCCTCAATAGTATGTCCGATCGGGACATGCGATCGCTTACGACACTCAGCGCACGTTCACAAATCGCCATGTCAAATTTGGTTAAGAATGGTTCAGGGATCTCGAAGCATTATTATTATTATTATTATTATTATTATTATTATTATTATTATTATTATTATTATTGAAAGTACTTGCATCTATAGCAATCCACTCCTTTCCTGTTGTGAGTCCTCTTGTTCTTCATTTGTGTCTAGGACATGTACAGACACAGTAGGTTCAACTATTTTTTTTTTTTTTTTTAATGAAAAGAAATTTCTAATTCAATGTACGTATTCGGGTTCTCTTACAATTGTGCACTTCAGACTGAAGGAGACAGATGAAGAATGAAAGTAAATGGTTATGAAATGGATTGATGGAAACGTAGAAGGAAATGAAAGAACCAGAGAAAATTCACGGAAAGACTATTAAAAATAGCCAAAAATTTACTAACATCTACATAACCTTCCATATACTATCACCATTTAAGTAGCTACTATCCTAGTAAGTAAAGAGCAAATATCAAATGACTTAAAGCTTCACTCCAGTAGCGTACGCAGAATTTTATAAAGGCGAAAGAGGAGAGAGTTTGAAGTTTCCTAGAATATTTCTTTTCAGGATATTTGTATACATATCATGATATGATAATTGCTAATTTTTCACAATATCTTGTTCAAGGAGGGAAGTTAAAACCAGGAAACTCCCCTTTGTGTATGCCATTGGGTCTCTCGGTATTGTATATAAGATAGATAAGAAAAAATATTTTATTAGAACGGTGGTCCTCAACCGATGTGTCGCGACACACTGGTGTGTCACACAGTCTCCTAAGAAAATTGCGAAATTTTAGAATTTTACAAATAACTAGGAATGCAATGGATATACCCGATTGCAATGAAATGAGCTGAGCGAGCTTAAACTACGTAATCAGGAAGCGTTTTTCGGTGATTATTCCTCGATGGTACATCGGATTTTTGATTTCGACCTATGTTGTCACTCAGCACGACATACTCTATCAGCGTGCTAAGTTTGGTTGAGATCGGCCAAACGGTCTAGGAGGAGTTCGCGGACAACCAAACGGCTAACCCAAGTATAAGAGCTTCGCTTCGCTCAGCTCAATGAAGAATTTAATAATAATTAGTTACAATCGAGACAGACTGTACCAGTCAACACCTCCAGCGGTAGCAATAATGTTCAGTGTTATATAGAGTAATTATAAAAACTAATTGGTTTTACTATTATATTATTCTTATTATTATTCTAATAAAAATATCACAAACACGCGAGTCGCGATGTCAGGGACGCTCATTAAAGCGTCTCGCCAGTCAAACAAGGTTGAGAACCACTGTATTAGAATATCTTCAAACATCTTAATACAATTTTCAGGAGACATTGAGCTTATTTTCGTAATAACTTTGCAGTAAATTGAGAACAAATTACCATATTGCACATGAAGTTAACGTTCTTTTGTCCAAAATGTATCTTTACTACTCAAATATATCTATTTCTCTTCAGCTTATTGGAAAAGAACTTTATCACTGATAACAGAAACCTTCCGAAAGAAAATATTAAATTAAATGAATTTAAAACTGATGGTTATTCGCAAGAATCGGACTCGGGACTTGGAGCATCAAACTGTTGTCCATTATGTATTACATATTTAATTGTTTGAAAATCTACATGGAATATGGATATTTACCATCTTTTTAAAACAAGACTACAAGCAGAGAAACGAAGGTAAATTAAAAAAAAAAATAAGAAGAAAAGAAAAAAAATCGCGCTTCTTTTTCCTCCTCTGTCTGTATAGCATACTTGTTCCATCCTGTGCTAAATGAAACCCTTTCACTTTTGTATTCATTTCACTTAGTTGCGGCTTCTTTTACTACAATCAGACAACCTTCTACAAGAAACAGAACGAACAGAGAAAGAGAGAGAGAGGGGAAATGCCAAGAACGAGAAACTAATTAGGCCCCACAACAAGACCAACAAGACACATGAAGAAATTAAAAGAAGGAAGAAAAAAAGCTTTACATTAAATCTTTCCTGTTTTATTTATGATTTTAGAATCCTGATAAATTGTATTTCTTTTTTTTTTCTTTTCTTTTTTTTGTTAAAAGACAACTATTTCTGTGTTTTTGTGTTTCTCTTTTTGTTGCTTCATCTTTCGTAATTCGACTGTGATTGACAATGAGGTAGCTGTATCATAAACCACGTATAATTCGATTCCTCAACATTACAATTTATTATAAAACTAGAATGTGCTCGTTGAAGGTTCCGTGTCAACACTTCAGCGTGGGATCTGTGTCATATGGAAGAGCCTCATTGAGAATCGAATTCTTCACCACATATAAGAAATTACCGTACTAGCTCTGAACTATAAGGACGCGCATGTATAAATCTTATTATAGCAAGTATGTTTGTTTGAATGTAGGTTCTAAATTTGATCTCTAAAACGAGTCTATAACTGAATTTCAAGACCTAATATATTATATCTTCGGTAGCTAGAAAACGATCCAGCTAGATCTTGACTTTGGGGCAACTTATTTAGCAGTAGTGTTAAGATTTTAAGATTTTAACGAGGATAGGTCGAATCTGTTATTACTAGAGAGTTCAACAAATTGACTGAAATAATATGCCAAATATATATATATATATATATATATATATATATATATATATATATATATATATATATATATATATATATATATATATATATATACACAGTATATACTAGAAGTTCGCATTTACCGAGCTAAACTCAGTATTCTTGATGTTCTCTCTAGTGACCCCTTTCGTACCGTTCAATCACTGGAGGAAGTACGAAGCCTGGTTTGGAACTCGAGAGCATTGGTTCAGATCCTATATTCACCAGCAGTACTCATCTCGTATAATTTTTGTAACTCAAAAGGGAAGTTATTCCTCCAATCATTCAACCAACGATATATTCTCAGGATTATGCAACCTGTACATACCTTCATTAATTGACAATAAATATCTCAATTTATTTTATGTTACTTGTTTATTAATAAGATTCCAAATACAGTTGATTACGTATAGGGAGTATTGAGAAATTGATAGAAAATTGTAGAATATAGGAAATCATATTGGCCTATCAAAAAATATGTGCTGAAATTTACTGCTTGGAATTGAGGATAACTTTAGTGATAATATCGGTTTTTTAGTGTGTACGTAACACACATATTTCTATGACATTATATATTAGAAATAACAATAGAAGTGCAATTTTCCTCTTAAATGCATTGACATTGAAAAACAAATGTTGACAATAGATGAGGAAAAACATTACTTTTAGACAGAGTCGTAAACCGTACTGTGTAAAATATTACGTATAAAATTCATTCTTGGAAACAAATTATAACGAGTCGTAAATTAAAATTATCTTCAATTTTGGAGAAATGATCAAAGAAGGCGGACTTTTTAGAGTGCTGTTAAATATGTATTTTATATTTTTATCAGTTCTTTGAATTACGCAGTAGTAATTTGTTACACTTTCTATTAGAAAAGGCTAATCAGAGGAGAATAATATGGTCCAATGGTATAGCACCATTCGCCAATGATGCGAAGAGTCTGTAGTTCTACCCCATTATGTGGTTTTGTGATTGGAGTTTTTAGTGTTCATTTTCAAGACCAATGCTCCATGGGGATGAACTTCCTGCTTAAAGTGGGATTCGAACGACTTTCATCAGGGTTTCATCGGAAGAATTACGTGGATCCGAAAGCATGGACAGAAAGTACATGCGATTGTTACTTGGCTACTAAGGGAAAGGCTATGTGATATCCGACTACATATATATATATATATATATATATATATATATATATATATATATATATAGATAGATAGATAGATACATAGATAGATAGATAGATAGATATAGATAACATACCGAAATTGATCAATATATCGAAAGGACGCGCATGTATAAATCTTATTATAGCAAGTATGTTTGTTTGAATGTAGGTTCTAAATTTGATCTCTAAAACGAGTCTATAACTGAATTTCAAGACCTAATATATTATATCTTCGGTAGCTAGAAAACGATCCAGCTAGATCTTGACTTTGGGGCAACTTATTTAGCAGTAGTGTTAAGATTTTAAGATTTTAACGAGGATAGGTCGAATCTGTTATTACTAGAGAGTTCAACAAATTGACTGAAATAATATGCCAAATATTATATATATATATATATATATATATATATATATATATATATATATATATATATACAGTATATACTAGAAGTTCGCATTTACCAAGCTAAACTCAGTATTCTTGATGTTCTCTCTAGTGACCCCTTTCGTACCGTTCAATCACTGGAGGAAGTACGAAGCCTGGTTTGGAACTCGAGAGCATTGGTTCAGATCCTATATTCACCAGCAGTACTCATCTCGTATAATTTTTGTAACTCAAAAGGGAAGTTATTCCTCCAATCATTCAACCAACGATATATTCTCAGGATTATGCAACCTGTACATACCTTCATTAATTGACAATAAATATCTCAATTTATTTTATGTTACTTGTTTATTAATAAGATTCCAAATACAGTTGATTACGTATAGGGAGTATTGAGAAATGGATAGAAAATTGTAGAATATAGGAAATCATATTGGCCTATCAAAAAATATGTGCTGAAATTTACTGCTTGGAATTGAGGATAACTTTAGTGGTAATATCGGTTTTTTAGTGTGTACGTAACACACATATTTCTATGACATTATATATTAGAAATAACAATAGAAGTGCAATTTTCCTCTTAAATGCATTGACATTGAAAAACAAATGTTGACAATAGATGAGGAAAAACATTACTTTTAGACAGAGTCGTAAACCGTACTGTGTAAAATATTACGTATAAAATTCATTCTTGGAAACAAATTATAACGAGTCGTAAATTAAAATTATCTTCAATTTTGGAGAAATGATCAAAGAAGGCGGACTTTTTAGAGTGCTGTTAAATATGTATTTTATATTTTTATCAGTTCTTTGAATTACGCAGTAGTAATTTGTTACACTTTCTATTAGAAAAGGCTAATCAGAGGAGAATAATATGGTCCAATGGTATAGCACCATTCGCCAATGATGCGAAGAGTCTGTAGTTCTACCCCATTATGTGGTTTTGTGATTGGAGTTTTTAGTGTTCATTTTCAAGACCAATGCTCCATGGGGATGAACTTCCTGCTTAAAGTGGGATTCGAACGACTTTCATCAGGGTTTCATCGGAAGAATTACGTGGATCCGAAAGCATGGACAGAAAGTACATGCGATTGTTACTTGGCTACTAAGGGAAAGGCTATGTGATATCCGACTACATATATATATATATATATATATATATATATATATATATATATATATATATATATATATATATATATAGATAGATAGATAGATAGATAGATACATAGATAGATAGATAGATAGATATAGATAACATACCGAAATTGATCAATATATCGAATTACCTTAAATATCACAAACTGGAATATTTCGAAATATATTATATGAAAAGACTGAATATCAAAAAATCGAATATTACAATATCGTAAAATATCGGTATATTGATCAACACTTCTATAGAGGGAGGTATTGATGGACATATCAAAACAGAAAAATCGTACAAGAACACGAAAAGGTTAGCTGAAGGCAGTGGAAGACAGAAGTTTCTCGGTTGCGGTATGTGATCTACCGATAATGGCATTCGTTTATTATGATGATCACTTTGATCACTTTTCTATAAAAGAAACGATATATATATATATATATATATATATATATATATATATATATATATATATATATATATATATATATATATATATATATATATATATATATATATATATATATATATATATATATATATATATATATATATATATATATATATAATATCCATTGTTAACCATGTTATTAGTACCTCGGTAGCATAACAATCAGGTCCTCCTGTTTGGATATCATGAGGTAAAAGTTTCAACATCCGAAACACTAGACGATACCGGTTGGGTACTTAATTCCTTTTCACCTTCCCTGGTGACGCTTATTCAGAATGTAATTCAGTTGTAATTCAGAATGTATCAGTAAGAATGCAAGGTATAATAACTTCCTTTCGGTTTCTCAGTCAGCAAATAAAATTTAGAACCCTCGAAATCAATGTTCTTCACAAATCTAATTAAGAATTTAAGTTCAACTAATACAAAGAGTAAACAAACTATACAGTGGAAGTGATTACGTTATACTATAGATTATGAATATTGTTCTAGAATTACTAATCGTTCATTAACTGCTTCTTTATCAGAGGTGTGACACGAAGTACCATATAATATATACACACATTACTGCACTAACGTTATACTCTTGCATTTTTATCATTACACCCACAGAATATATAATGGTTATGACCTCTCATTTTATTTGGAATTAGTCATATAATACGATACAAATATCAAAATGACTCAGTACGAAGGCAAAATTAATAGATTCTGAAGTTTACAGTATATATGTACTTAAGAGGTGATTAACATGTTAAAATATATAAAATGCATTATCTGATAAAGATTTATTGTTTACTTGATAATAAAGACAGGAAAAGGGAATTGTCTTTACAGTAATGCGAATTTTCATGTTTTAACACCTTCATTGTTAAGCTATTTGTATGTATTACGACAGAGTAAATATGTATTATCAAGCTTACTATAAAAATTAGTTATTTTTTATTTACAAATTAGAAAGCTCCTATATTGATTAATTGGAGTTTAATGTATCTTTTCAGAACTGAAGCTACGAGACGTAGATTCAAGGTTCCGGCAGTGTCCATTCCCCCACTACTTGAACGCAATCACCTACATTTTACAATTCTTCCCCCTCCCAATAAAAATGAAGTAGAGGAGACCGGAGCTAGTGTTGTAAATAGAAAAAAAACCGTTCGTATTTTTTCAGAAATGTACGTTTTTTTTAGAAAAAAAAACATTGCCTCTCGTTTTTTTTCTAAATTTCGTTTTTTTTCAAATAGTCATTTCTAATGCATCTTACGTCTATTTAAGTATTAAATATTTTTATGTAGGTATAATCACCGTAAAATACAACATAAATTAAACGCTAGATACTGATACGCTACAAATATTTTACAATTTACATGAATGCCATACCTATTAACAATTCGGGTTTCAACAGTTTTCATCAATATCAACTAAGAAATAAAAGTAGAAATGAAATTTTGTTTTTTCGTGAAAGCAGGCCTTTAATAAGTACGAAAATAATGTCACGAACAGTATAAAATTCAAATAACTTGTCTAAAGGTAAAAACTAATACTAATTTGCCTAATAGTATTTTTCTAAATGTCATATATAAATAATTTGTCGACTAGATATATATGATATGCCGGTTCTACCATATATGCAACACGTGCATTTGCGTGGAGCGGCAAGTTTGGATGATCCGGTAAAATCTGTCATAAGTATATTATTTAAATTAAATATTTCTTGTTGGAAACAGACTTCATGATGATGGTAGTTACATTTACTAAGTTGACCTTCTATTTGAATACTACATTTATAAATTACGTTTAGGTTGCATTAGTTTAAGGCCACATGGACAATGCTAAAGCAAATGGTCGAATAAATCCGAGCACAAATTGCTTGATTGTTGCCAAGTGCAAGAATTCAGTTCTCGAATAGTAGTGAATATCTGTTCCATTTAGTAAATTATCACAGTTTTGATATGAAAGTAGTCTTGTTTTTGTCAGAAACAAGTTCCTTATCATTGAAGATAGAAACAAGTTTTTTTAAAAAATGTTAACAGATATTGAAGGGAATTCAAACAATAAAGATAAAAGAGCTAGTTGCACTGGAATTGCAAACTGATACATTGAGATTAAAGCTCGATAGTGAATTCTATAAAAAGGATTACCATTTTTCCTCTGCAGGTGCGTTTGCTTTATCTTTCACTAACGTAATCGATTAATATATATATATTAAAAAAGACATGACGGGATTGCATTTTTAGTAAGTATCTGAGTGCAACTGCACTTACCCTCACCTTTGTTGTTCATGCTGGAGTAGCATACTTAAAATCATGACTTTTAAGATTTGTTCTTTCTGGAGAAAGGGGGAGGCGGCAAATTATGCCATTGCATGGGGCGACAAATTGACTAGGACCGGCCCTGATGACATGTATATAAAAGACATGAATATAGGATGACACAATTTGAAGTAATGCAGGGTGTTTCAAAATTAACATTTGGATTTTGAAACTTTGTAGTATCTATTACAATTAACTTACAATTATAAATATTATGTCAAATGAAAGAGCAACTCAAACAGTTTTGTACGCACACATATACATGCATTGTTTCTTCTGTCTGCCGTTAGAAAGAGCAAGCAGCAAAGATGTAGATTAGAGAGCAGAAAGTTTTTGTGTTTTAATCAAGATTGAATCTGTACAGTGCAACGGTCTGTGTGAAGAATATTAAGGAGACGCTTGCAACTACGTCCTTATCGTTTGCAGTTGCTACAGGTCTAAAGCCTACAGACTACGGTTTACGTGCCAATTTCGCAAGTGAAATATTGCTGCATTACAATGAAGATTTTCTGGATCGTGTCGTCTTCAGTGATAAATCTTCATTTCACCTAAGAGCTAATGTGAACACTCATAATGTTTGTATCTGGCCGTCAGCAAATCCTCAGGAGATGGTACACTTGAAACGAGACTTTCCTAAATTGAACGTGTTTTGTGCCATATGGCGGAAAGTTTATGGGCCTTTCTCGCCTATCGACTAGATGTGTGCCGTGTGACGAATGAATCTCACATTGAACACTTGTAGCAAATACTGTTTGAGGTGCTCTTTTACTTGATGCATTGCTTATAATTGTACTTAAAATATAATAAGTACTACGAAGACTTAAAACCCCAAAATTCATTTTGAAACACCCTGCATTTCTCACCAACAGTGTTGGAACTAAGATGTAAAAAGGAGAGAAAATTTTCCTTATAAAGTTATTGTTTACAACAACTATATTATTGTTAGTCGAGACTATAACTACAACAACAACACGAGTTAGTACTAAAAAAAAATGTAATCAAATGTATACTCGGTGGCCCAGGTAGCCAAAGTGGCACACACGGGTGTCATTTGTTTAATCCGCTCCTGTGTGGACACTATTTAAGATATCGGGATATTATTCTTGCAAAATATGGTTGGACTATAGTTTATCATATTATTTTTTTCTTCTGGTGTCGAATTTCCTTCTCAAATTTCATCCCAGTCAAAAATTCGAGAATTTTCTAATTTCTAATTTCCTTTACTTCTTTTTTCCCTGTAGCTTCCTTCGTTGTAGAAAGACCTCCTTATACTTGTCAGGTAGATACCTCGGATGGATATCTAACTGTTGACATCAATTGAATGGGCCTGCGCGCAGTGTTGCCAATTAGGGAAATTAAAATTTTCCTAAATTTGGGGAAAAAATAGAAATTTTTGTTTATAAATCCGTACCTATACGTCTGAGTGCAAGTCAACTTACGCCAATCGAACAGTTGTCCTTACTTAACAAACGCAAGTACAGACCGTTACAATGGGGTAATTAGGGAACGCGCGAAAAATTCGTATTTAGGTTCTAACCCTTGATTTTTCTAGTTTTTCCCTACTTTTCTGTTTACAGTAATATATTTTTGGTAATTAGAAGTTTGGTTCCTTAAATATCGTCGTGTACCAATGTTTAATTTTAGATTGTTTGCGTCTGTCTGGTAGCAGTGTTACCAGCTACAGAAAATTTTAATTCCAGATTTTAGGGGGAAATTTTGGGAAAATTATCTGTTTTGTCTCTATTATTCCCTCTTGTTGGCTATATCGGACCAAACGTACCAGTATCTGGAAGTCTCGTCTTTGCTCTACACAACGCATTATAGAAAGTTTCAATAGGATAATTAGGGGAAGTACACTAGACCTTGTTCTCTAATTGGGAAGATAACTGTGATTTTTTTAAAGGTAGAATGAGATATTTTTTTTATTGACATGCTTACTTTATTAGATATCGTCACAATACTTGTAGGATATATTAGAGAGATACCAAAGCTTATTTTAAGATAGTTTGTGTGTGTCTGATAGTAGTGTTGCCAGCTACAGAAAATTTTAATTCCAGATTTTAGGACAAATTTTAGAAAAAAAATCCCTTTTTTATTTCTATTATGTCCTTCTTGTTGGCTACATTCAAACAAACGTACCAGTGTCTAACAGCCTCATCCTTAGCCTACACAGCGCACCATAAAAAGTTTCACTAGAATAATTAGGGAAAGTACAGTTGAGGTTTATAATAAACCATGTCCTGTAAGTGGTAAGAAAATGGTGAATTTCTGAGGTAGAATGAGATTTTTTTTAAAAAAAATCATGCTTACTTTGTTATATATCGCCATGATACTTGTAGGATATATTCTTGGAGTACTAAGGACTATTTTCAAATAGTTTTCGGCTGTCTGATGGCAGTGTTTCCAGCCAAAACAATTAATTCCCGCTTTTAGATGAAAAATTCGGAAAATTTCCCTTTTCCCCTCTATTATTACCCTCTTACTGGCTACATTGAAACAAACGTACCACTACCTGAAAGCTTCCTCTTTGCCCTAAAGAACGCACCATAAAAAGTTTCAATAGGATAATTAGAGAAGCTGTAGCCCCGGCATATTTGATTTTTGCTTGTGAGGTGTAAGAAGTGTCAAAATTTCATGTGTATGACAGAATTTTTTCTTTCCCTTTTTGGATGGAAGCAAGCGACTTCAGGATTTCACTGTACCTTGTCAACACACCAAAGATTTTTTTAGGCGACTTGAACCCATATAGCAGCAGTGGTACTAGATACAAAAAATTTTGAAATTCGGTTAGGGAATTTTTTGTAAATTTTCACCCCTACATTTCCCTCAATAATTTCCCACCCTTGGTAATACTGCAATGCAACTTACACCAAAAGATAGCCACATCCATTTTCTAAAAAACAAGGCCTTAACCATATCAATCGAATGAATAGTTTTTGAGCAATAAGTCACTAACTGGAAATGTAGGAAAACGCCAAAAATGACCTGGGGCCGAAAGGAATAATCACACAATTTTGCTAGTATATAGGTGCAAAGAAACAAAAGATTTGTAAGTTACGAGGGCTTCGACTCAAGTTCTGTTGATTATTTCAATAATCTGCGACGTAAATCAATAAATAATAGTTGCCAGAAAAAAAACAGACATTTGAAAAAAAACATGAAAAAGAACGATGTTTTTTATTGAAAAAAAACTTCACAGAAAAAAAACCGTTTTTTTACAACACTAACCGGAGCTGATTGTGATGAAACTAAGGTAACTTGCTTTGTAGACTAAATTTTATTCAAGTTCGGAATTTTTTCCGTCCTTTAAAGCGTCGTTATAATTAAAGTTCAATTCTGCAATTTTCAATGAAAAATTATGTCCTCCTCCTCCTCTCATAGAAACAGCCTGTGCTCTAAAACACGCCTCTAGGCATACGTGCAAGCGCCTTATCCGACGCTCAGAACTACTATCGAGTAGAGGCTCTCTACAAGAAAGAGTTGAGGACAGTGATGATTTCAGAAGATTTTCTTCGAATGGAGGGGAAGCACAGGAATTTCAATTCACTGGGAGAGAAAAGTAATATTACAAAAATACTGGAAATCCATTTTGAGCATGATAAAATATATAGTTCTGAGGGTGGGGTGGGGTGATTTTTGGCTACCCCCTGAATTATGACTGGGTTAAACCTGTACCTCGAAAAAAATGTCGTGAATAGGGATGCGCACGAGATGAGTCCAGACAGGATTTTCCTGACAAAATTTGAGTCGAGACACGGCACTTCCAATAGAGAAATATACATTTTTCGAATCAAACATCACTTTTACGGCACATTTTTGAGTCGAGAGTCACAAATCTTGTCTCGTGCGCATCCCTAGTCGTGAACGTGATGTTATCGTATCAGAAAGTTTTTTGTTTCGGAAGAGCTCCCCGTTCTTGTACCAAGTACCTTCTCACGAAATATTCTTTCTTGTCTAGTGGTTGGGCAATCCTACCATTAAGGCCGTGTCTAACGTTTTTAGCCGAGATCATCAATCCCTATATAATAACACGGCGAACTTCTTTCCAAAGTATTATGAAAACTATTTGTCTTATGCAGTTCTAAATTTCTCCAGATGTTACCCCACCCCAATACTACATGTTAACTTTTTTTTTATTTTTAAACTACTCTTATAGTTTATTAATATGATTTTTTACAAGGAAATATGACAGCACTGGAAAGCACATAAGCAGGGTTTCTTTTCCTGTTCGTAGAAGTGCAGATACCTGATCCATTCATACCATTGTTCCTCACTGATCTTCAAAAAGTTGGTAGAGGAGGGAAACAACTTACAAAATGAGACAAGATTGTTAATCGAATACGGAATCATACGCAAGAAAGTAAGGCCGCGAAGAAGAATAATTACCATGAAACTGAATTTAAAAAAAAGAAAAAAAAAAGAAACATTTAATACTTTATTTTGAATTTAATACTTAAAATCTGTAAAAGTTTAAACAGTGAAACTATAGAAAAAAATCTTTTTTTTTTTTTTTCATTTTCTTTAACTTTGGGTTGAGATTATATTTTTGTTTGCAATTGAACCCAGTACCAAGGCTATTATACCACACGTCAATCCAGCCTTTAATTATAAGAGATCCCACCGGAATACCCCAACTGTAAATGGGGGGATAACTTGAGCTCACTTCACATCCTTCTCTATTTATTTTTTTGAACAAATAATAATCTAAACAAAGAGCTGAAAGTCTTATGGTGATTGACTTAGCCAGGGGTTTGTAGTAGGGGCGCATACACAACGAGAGAACTTTTCAAAATATTTGTTAACACAAAGAATAGACAAATCCATTTTAAAAATGTATTTAATTATTTTACGTATTTATGTTTATTTCTCGACGAGTGTTTAGTTAATTAAAATAATCATTTTCAAAACGTCTCTTGTCCGTTTTTGATTCAAAATTCAGGTAGTGAGTAAACTAAGATTTATTTATTAATTTTTGCTGTAATTTGGTTTCAAAATTCAAAGGAATTCTGAAAATATGTTTCTTAAGGATTTTGAAATTAAATCACAGTAATTATAGCTAAAATTAAAAAAGAATAACCAGTTTAACCTCTTCCTGAATTTTGAATTAAAAATGGACAAAAGACGTTTTGAAAATGAATTACGTATTCGAATAATTAGGGAGAGAGTTCACGGTACAGTTTACCGATATCTACAGAACATTTTTCAATAAAGTGACGTGCTATATCTGCATAAAATTCAATGTATGCATTAAAATGATGTAGCGTTGTTTATATTCTTATACCAGAATCGTGAGTTCCATCGTACAGTAGCAAAATCAGGGCCTACTATGTTGGGGACGCATGAGCGAGGGTTGACAAAATATTTTTATATATATCAAAATTAGTTCTGTACACACAATCAGTACAACATATCTTTTAGGGTTGGTTGGACAGTGAA
Organism: Thermobia domestica; assembly: GCF_964235325.1. Classification (NCBI taxonomy): domain Eukaryota; kingdom Metazoa; phylum Arthropoda; class Insecta; order Zygentoma; family Lepismatidae; genus Thermobia; species Thermobia domestica. The sequence continues at coordinate 108,647,788 of NC_137462.1, read as the reverse complement.
GTCCCATACGAAGCGCAATATCACCGATGAATGGCCAGATGTGCGCTTACGTGGCCTTATCAGCCAAATCTACTTTCTACACACTTCTAGCATCTCAAATGACCTCACTTGGGATTTACTGTTAATGTTGGCCAAGTCTTTTATTAGGATTACGATTAGGATTTAGATTTCTGGACTCTCGGCATTTATGGCCATGTTAGGCTGTCCCGTATGAGCAATGACGTACCTCGGCTATCACACTATCCGAGCAAAGGGAAGGAAGGAAGCGGCCTGGGACCTGTATGTTACGTACTATCCTGGCATTTGCCTGGTGTGAATGAGGAAAACCCAGGAAAACCTCGTTCAGGATGGCTGGCCTGAAAAAGCTTTTACACTTTTTCGACCGACTGTCCCCACCGGAAATCGAACCCAAGATCACTCACACCAAAGGCAAGAGTATTAACAACTATAAGTCTTATACTGTATCTCAAGCACAGTTTTAGTCTTACATGGACAATAAAGTAAAAAAGTTATAAATTGATAAAGTGATTGTACGAACACAATGAAGAGCATTTATCAACGTTTTATGATGCGCAAGTCATTACACAATAAACTTCAATAATAAACGTGATTTGAATGTTGTTATATCACACTTGTCGTGCACCTTTACTGACGCACAAGGATTCTGACAACTTCTAGATGAAACTCCGAACAAAACCAGGCAACAATATTGAATATACATTTACAAAATGAAACGAGAAAAAATTCCAGACAAAAGTAGAATAGCTTTCCAAGAATTGAGACTAGACTAGAATTCGACAAAAGAAATTAGCAACATGAGACGAGAAATCTCATGGGCAATATTATTTTCAGTTCTCGACTCTACAGCGTTACAAATTTCCTGTAAAATTACAATGGATCAGTGATAGATATACTGCATAACAGTTATAAAAATACAATGAAGCCTAACATGAGCAGCGGCGTAAATCTGTCTCCAACATTGGGCATTGGGGAAGACCGTTTCTCTCTCTCTCTCTCTCTCTCTCTCTCTCTCTATATATATATATATATATATATATATATATATATATATATATATATATATATATATATATATATATATATTCAAAAGATTATGAAGATTGAAAAACAATGTTGTGGAGGGTCAGGGGGACAGAGTTGTCTTCAACATTGGGAGGCGTGCAGATTTGAGGCTTATTCTGCAGGTTGTGGTAGTCGGACATAAATCATCACATTTCTCCCCGAAAAACACATTTCAAATCGGATTATTGGGGGGAGGGGAGACAGTCCCAAGATTGGAGGGGACATGTCCTCTTCAACGGCCCGGGATTTGCGCCAGTGAACACGAGGAACATGCTTGACATTAAAAATAATCGTAAATTATAATTTGATTCTTGGTCATCATTCTCAATGACGTTCATGTTATCTCAGGTTTATAATCACTTGAGCTTGGTTTCACTATACTCATTGTAGTCTCGTTCGGCTAAGAACTCGGGTTCACTATTCTAAAATGGAATTTGTGCTCATCGTTCTCTATGGGGTTCACACTCGCGCTTACCAGTTTCATTGGTGCTCTCGCTTGCTAGGATTCGCACTCTGATCTGCTATCTGCTAGAATTATTAAGCTAGCATCTGATTTGGGATCGATAGCTCGGCTCACGTGCTAAATTAAACACCAACAGGAGCTCGTCTGCCAGTGATTTTTATGAAGTAATTTTATGAAGGGGGGAACCATGCACTGTACTGCAGGGGTGGATCCAGGACCGACTTCTGGGGGAAGGGTTGTCATACTGCTACTTTTAAGGGCTCCAAACTTTGGAATTGTTTTATTTATATAAAATAAGAAAGTTTCCTTTTCTGGGGCCGAACGCTCCGATCGCCCTCTCCCCGGATCCACCCCTGCTGTACTCCCAGAGACTGGGATTCCACTCCCGGTGGAAGCACGTCATTTATATTTCTCACTGTTAATCAATCTAATAATGTATAAAAGAAGTCCGATCCCATGCTCATGTTCAGATCTTTTTACAAATTGTGATCATATCATTGTTTAAAATTTTTAGCTCCATTTAATTTTTAGCTCCATTTAATGAACTAACAATCTGTTTTCACATGATGATCTTTTCCCATCACTGACATTTACCTTTTTGTTTTTTTACTCTCGCAGCTCTTACAAACAACAGGCTGCATGAGTCAGTCTTGTCAGTGTGTGTGTGTTTTTATGTTTGGGTTTTGTAGTTGAAGCAGATGCGTATTCGGTGACTGCTGTTCTGCTTGTAAACTGACAACCATGGGAGAAGCCACAAAAAAGTAGTAAGTAAGTAGCACTGCCAGCCAGCCAACTCTCGAAAGGACGTTGGAAAGGCAACTACACGGAAAACCCCCTGATTCCTCCTTCTTGTAATGTATATTGGAAGCTGACGATACAGAATAGATTGATGCGGGCATCAACACATTTCTTTTTTCTCCCTCACGCTTTGTTTTACTCTTTTTTTAAATTTTACTCCTCACTCAACTTGGCATTGATAACGATTGCGATGCCATCTGTTGAATATGTGGGCAACTTCCTTCTTTTTCTTCTTCTTCTTTACTGCAGTTTCTGTCATTCACTTCCGCTAGCATCATTTGCTTCTTCGTGGGTTGTAAACACCTACTTCAATTCACATTATAAACTCTAAATTTAACCTTTACCAACAGGCAAGCACATAATGTATGTCCAACTTGGTCAGTTTCTTGCCAAGAAAGACAATGCAAGTAGTAGCGTCATTTCTGAGATTAACAGGAGGGGGAATGAGACAAGATCATTACTGATACAGGAGTTTTACGTTTTATTTTATTAGGCCTATACAGTATATTATAAGACATATGTTTATCGAACTCACGGAGGTAATTCCCCCAATCCTCCCCAAATTACGCCTCTGAATACAAGTTATCTTAAGTTGTCTCCACTAAAGCTCTGTACTTACGACCAGTGGCGAATCTTCAGGGAAATTACAGTGAGTGGTAGATCTAGCCCAGGGCCCAGTAGCCGAGGCCCTCCCCGGTTTTTGACTGACAAAAATATGATAATTGAAGCTATTATTATTTATATATTTTTGAAAGTTTATAGTGAACTCAAGATACATCTATCATAGTCTGTGTTCTGGCTACACCCCCGATTTTTACCTTCTGGATCCACCCCTGATTACAGCGGTAAAAATTTTAAATTTCATCTGTACAAGTTACGGGAAGAAAGCTTCATATAGCTAAAAAAAAAAAAAAAAAAAAAAAATGTAAGAATTAGTACACATTAGCCATTTCAGTCTCTGGCCATTTCAATGGACATACACATATTCATATGGAATGCTTAAATTGGGAACATTTGGTCCCAATGGTACTATTAATAGTATAGCTTGCCATCTTGACGTTTTCCTTTTCAATTCCCTGAAATACACAAATATTTCTTTTAAAGCTTAAAATAAAGCCAGGTTTAAAAGTGTTAGGCACTCTTTCATGTTTTACCTTGTAGAAAGAAATTTTACGTTTATAGCAGCTCCCATTACTTAAGACACTAGAATTTGCTGCCACTTCAGACTACGAAGCATTGTGGAACCAAGCAGCGATCTTTCGTCTAGGCAAAATAGCAGCTGACCCAGCGTTGAGGACAAAAGACAAAGGTTCAATTTTTTCCGAACAAAATAGAAAATAATTCGTTTGGAAATATGATCTTGTAATTATAAACCCAAAAATTATATTACATAAAAGAGTGTTGTTGGTACTTATTAAAGAGCAAAGTTTATCAAAACTTAAAAAAAAAACTGTCTGTGTGTTCGTCCGTTCATCCGGGAGACAAAATCTCAAGAATTGCTTGGTGTAGAAGATTTTGACCATGAGGGAGCAGGTCAAAAGTTAGGAATCGAGCTCGTTCAAGCAGGTGAAATCCAAACCGGAAGTGGCAAAAGTCAACATCTTCCGGTTTCTACATTGGTCACTGTAGAGCAAAAACGGTCATAGAAAACGGGTGAAAGCGATTTCCTGCAATCGATTAAGCGCCTCAATTATACATTTTACTTCCATTCTTAACTCTCTTCTAAAACCGGAAGTGATACAAATCCACTACAACTTCCGGTTTCAATGTTGATCTAAACAGAGCAAAAACAGTAAGAGATATCGAGAAGCGGCTTTTCGGAATCGACTTAGGTTCTACGCATAAGTGGCATCTGCTGGAATTGACTTGGGTTCTAAGCATAAGTGGCATCTGCTGGAATCGACTTAGGTTCTAAGCATAAGTGGCATCTGCCATCTTAACTGTCTAATCAAACTGAAATGGCAGAACTCAATGACTTTCATTTTTCACGTTGATACTTATACAGTAGACAAACTATAATAAATAGCCAGAAGCGGTTTTTCTGCTATCATTTAATCGTCCCAAGCGTATATTCCATCTCCACTTGTAATCTCTCTATTTTAACCAGAAATAGTAGAAATATACTACTACTTCCGGTTCCACTACTTCCGGTTCCAATATTGAGAAAATATCTCACAAACAAAATCTCTTCACCCAGTGTACACGTGGCACTGCAATTTGTTTATAATTATGTTTAACATTTTAAAAAACCTTATATATACAAATTTAAGATGCTTTGAAAAATCAATGCCAATGATTACTCATTTTCTTGTTCTTGTTCTTGTTGCTTTCTTGCCCCGGCTTTCACCTTTGGACAGTTTATGAACTGATGATTTTGACGGTATTGGTGCACTTTATACGGTCCACTAAGATAAACTGATCTGGTTAATTATGTTCACTTACTCATTTTATAACGTGTTATTAATACCAATTATCGTTTATTCAATTATCATGATATGTTTCGTGGCAACAATGACCATGATAATCGAGGCATCCCTGTAATTTGAATTTGAATTTAGCACCTTTTTCAGGAGTGCGGCTATATGAGACGTGGACTTGCAGCTTAATGTGGGATCCGATCTACATGAACTCCCACTGGGAATCGAAGTCGGGTTTCCCACTCCAAAGGTGCGTACGCTAACCGCTTATCCACGAGAACCATCCCTGTATATGAGGAGCATTTTTTCAATATTCGATAGACCACAAAACATTTTTTTTTTACATCTATTGCATTTTTGTTCTTATTGTATATACATAACCTCTATCGAGTTCTGACCAAACGTTCATGATTTAGTATTCTATACACATGGCACACTCCGATATCTGTCAATTCTGATTTCACAGCTCGGTTTTCAGCACAAAAAGCATACCCCCCCCCCAAAAAAAGCATACCTCCGTTTTTCAATATTTTCCCTATCGAGTTTTGAAAAAAACGGTCCTCATATGTTTTCCCGAGTAATAAAAGCTTTTCGAGGTAAGAAAAATAGAGTATTTTTACCTATATTACTTCGGTTTTCAGTTACAGGCAGAAATAGTCCCAGCCATATTCTTTCAGGAATAATAATAGTTTTATGTCACGTTGTACATATTCTTCAAGTACTGCCTCATTCAGCTTAACAAGGAACTCACTCCACAAAGGCATAAACTTATTAAACTGTTTATTTGATTTTACACGTATGTTGAGCTCTAGTGGTGGTGAACTATATTGATTTTTGTCCCATTTTAAGCTAGAGTCATGTCTCACATAAGCCTCCGTGCTGTAAAAGGAATGTTAAACTTCTTACAAATAATAATAATAATAATAATAATAAATCCTTATCGCATAAGGGTACCAGAGACGATAAGAGCAACTAAAATAAATTATTAGTTTTCTTGATAACTTTGCGCATGTAAAATCATGAGATTAGATCATGCAACAGAAATATAATTTTATGATTATGGGGAACAAAAAGAGATTTTGAAGGTAAAAGTACCGTAGCTTATAAAAATTTGAGTAGGCTATGAAAGAGAGAAATGGATCTAATTCAGTTCGGTGTGATGAGATAGATGTTATTGTTTTTTTTTTTTTTTTTTTGGTATATTTTGCGTCTTGAGTAGCAAAGGCAGTCTTAAAAGAAATAATTCCCTAATGGCTACTACATTTCCTAGTAAACACATCAATATTTTATGGTTCTGGAGAATCTCTGCGCAATACATATACTGTATACTTCTCTGTATGTAATATTTATTCTACAGGTCATACAAGATAGTAGGGCCATTAAAAAGTCTCACTGATTAAGTTCTTCAAATAAATACTTCTCTCTCCCTATCCTTGTAAAACTTGTTTTTTAAATGCTAACTCATGGAGTATCGCTGAAAGAAAAAAAAAACAATAACATAACCTAATTTTACAAACACTCGTATACTATACATGTTGTATCTTTTACGACTTTTATAATAATCCCCTCCTCCCCTCTCGTCTACACCCTGGAGGCAGTGTATCTCATGTTTCATTTTAAAAGAAAAAGAAAGTGAAATATCATGCTATTAACGGAAGTTATTACACGCAACGGGACACGCAAAAAGGGAAGACAAAAAAAAAAAAAAAGTTAGTGTATGTGTATTCTAAGAGATATGGGCGGGGTTCAGCTCCACCCTTTCAGACACGCCCCTGAACTCGTGCGCATACTAACACCTCACACGTATTACAGGCACGCAACGGTTTATTTGTGAGTGCTTACTTTTCTGTAAGTCAACTTTGTAAGAAGTGGGATAGGTCAGTTTTTAGTTTGAAACATAGGTGCCACAGTGTTGATATATATCAAAATCAAAATAGTTATATATATATATATATATATATATATATATATATATATATATATATATATATATATATATATATATATATATATATATATATATATATAACTATTTTGATTGCTGTCTTAAGTCCGACATGCGTTACGTGACTACACTGTTATCATTACGAGTAAATCAAGAGATGGTAAATACAGACAAAGAAACGCCCTGCCATGTCACCTAAAATATAATATAGGCGTAGGCATGTTACGCCAGGTCTAGAGGGAGTGACCAAAAGGTACATGAACAGTTTTCTCTTATCCTATCTGTGGCCAATCAGTAGCCGTAGAGTGACATGGCTTCTGCGTTGAACTGCCTCTACCTTATTTTCTCTACCAATTGTATTTCATACAGGTATATTCACATAATCTTCTGTATAAATAAGTAAATATGCCGAGGCGTAAAATTATAGCTGAAAGATGTGAAAGTTGTGGATTTTCAGGTCTGCGTACAATAAGTAAATATTATAGTAAAATGGATGCTTCGTCTTTAAAATGTTCTGCATACAATTCTATAAAATGTCAGTGTTTCTTTCTCTACATGAGGCGTCAGACGCTTTCCTTCCTTCATTCTCTTGATTATGGATTTTATTCATATGGATGTCCCGCACAGTCTCATTTTGTACGAATTTGTGTCAACGCAACGCAAAATATAAGTTTAGTTTGCGATATAATCGGCATAGCACTTACAATTTATTTGCTCCAGATTTTGCGTTGGGTTCGTTACGATCCTCAAATTTTGCGAAGGCTGGAACGAAATATCGAAAATATGGAAGACCATTAGCTTATACGAGCATAACTATTAATCCTCAAAGACTATGTAGTTTATTTTTGCACAAATAATGGACATCAATTTAGATATATAAATCTGCCTTTGACAGTAATCAAACAACAATTAGCGAAGGAGTTAGTTTCCTACAGACAAAAGATGTCTAATCCTCATTGCTGGTCTCGTGGCTAGCGTGATTGTCTTTGCTGTGCGAGGCTCCGGGTTCGATTTTTGGTGGGGGAGAACTGAAATTTGAACGAATTTTGGTGATTCTGATTCCATCTTAAACTATTAAATTTAGACTTTCGTCATGTAACACTTTAACCAACTAAGGGTACGAATAATACGTATCCGCGCAGGATTCTATTTATTGCCTGTCATGCTCTGAATTTGAACGAAATACTAAGTTTAAAACAAAAAGAAAGTGGTAAGAAAAACGTTTCGAGATTCATATGGTCGTAGGTACGCAGTATGTAGTTCCAAATAGCACCTGTGATTCCTGCAACCCAACTTATCCCAGTGTGAAGCGGGTTTCCAACATAGTTCATTGCAACGTTCTATTTTTATTGCCCACGGTATAATCTCTCCAATTTAAATCTTTCGTGATTTTAATGTCTTTATTCCCAACTGTTTACTTTATAATTTACATTTATGGGCACAATTCTCCTCATTATTAATATTATTAAGAATTATTACATTCCTTGTTTACCATTACTCTATTACAAAGCCAAATATTTGATCTTTGTGTAATATTCGTGGCTGTTTGCATAAGCCTTTCCTAAATTCGGAGATTTTCGCTCCGTTTCGTTGTGCAAATCGATTTTCAAATTGAAGGCTCCGAAACAATTGCACAATGATCCCAAGTCCGATAGATATGCTGCTTAAACAGTACAAGAAAATATAGATAGAAGGAACAAATTACACTAAGCCAAACTTACTGGAGTTACAGCTCACTAAAGAGTATTGGCTTTTAGTTGGATGAGGTAGCTCCATTATCGTTATTTCCGGCTTTCCAGACCGAAATTCGCCAGTTGTTAATTCAAGTAGCTCCAAAAATGATTCACAATAATGGACTAATTGCAAAAATTCTATACATTCACATATCAAACCCATGACCTTGTGCATCAAGAAATCCTTGTGCGCTATCATTAGGTTATATGGGAGAACCTAGAAAGAAAGAATAGAAAAGAAAACAACACGTGTGAGAGAAAGTGTAGGAAATATCACGATCAGAGAGAGTAGTAGGAGATAGGCTATAAGTACATATTATTTTATTATTTAGTGGTTCGGTAGAAGATAATGATAAGCGCCACTTCTGGTGAAATTGAGTTAAGAGTCTATTGAGTAACATGGGTTGGTATCGGACCACAGAACAGTATGTAGGTAGTTTAAATTTTGAAATGTACCTATAGATGGCAGAGAAAGCTTGTTTGGTATGTGTTATTGCATTGCATTGCATTGCATGGGAATGCTGGACTTTCTTTTCCAACTTACACGAAAATTAAGAAATGTGACATATAACTGTTTTCCGCCAAGCCGCTCAATTTTTCAACAACCTCTCAACTGTATCTAAGACCAAACAAATCTGAACTCCTAGCACACGAGCTCTTTGGGGGAGGGAAGGGGGCAAGGAGTCTTTCAGGTAGCGCCACTGTCCTTACGACACTGAGTGAACGCCGCGATGCTACTACCATCATCTTGTTAGTACGAACGAACGGTTACTCATCTCTCCTCTGGCCAGACCCACCACTGCCTGAATTCAAAGAGGAACTTTTGTCAATTCTACTGAAGGAACTTTTACAGATGCTCAAGAAGTTGATAACTGTAATGAACACAAATGATAAAATAACATAAAATAAGTCATCGTTACTCATGGCCCCCCACAGGATAGAGCATTGTCCCCATGAATAATTTCACAATGGTTTTTATAGTTCTTCGAAATACATACCAAACATATTAGATTTGCTTACTTACGCACTATAGTATAGGTGCTATACTACTTTATATGTACTGCAGTTAATAACGTTATACGATTTGATTAAATATTATAATTAATGTTTTACACCACGTATTATATGAATGTGTGGATCAAGGTGTGTGTGTTAACGACTGTGTGTCGGTCTTTTGCTCCCTCCCCTTAGAAAAAAACCTCCGGGTTCCCACCCGTTACTTGAATTAATCAATTAATTAACACTAGTTAATAAAAACGCGCTTTTTATTATTTATTTATTAATATTTGAAACGGGATTTGTGAAGTCATTTTATGATCTATTTCTTCTTAGCTTTCAAAATCATATACCTGTAACGGATTTTGTTCCAGTATAGGAGTCTGTACAGTATTTGTTTTTTTTAAAAAAATACCCCACAGCTAGTCACCACAAGGAAAATCCACTTGGGAAGAAGTACAGCGGTAGGTCTTCCTTGTTGAAACCGCTACCAGACCACAAGAAATAATCTTTGACAGTAGGAATTTCCAACCGAGGACGACATACAAAACTTCATATATGATGAGTATTTCTTTGCTTAAAACACTCTCACTTGATGCATGAATGAGTACTTTTAAACCAAACATTTATCGTAGTTAATACAAACGAATATGAATGCAGAACTACTGTACTTATATGTAATTTTCAGTTCTGAAAATGATTCTATCATTCTCTCAAATGTTATGCGAAGATGTAAGTTTTTCTATGGAAAAAATGAAATGAAATCTTTCAGTTTAACGCACCACGATTATGCCCTTTAAGGAAGTGAGGGCATATTATACCCTTTAATTGGTGGAATGAGAAAGTGTAAGGACACGGAAGTACCCCACAGACAAGATTTTGTCCACCACAAACTTACTTGGCCGAGAATCCAAGTTTTTCTATGGAGCTAACGAGAACACCTACACGACAATTTAAACCAATTTCGATGAACTTATCACGCAAGCTATAACAACAATAAAAGGCGAACCAAAAATAGACAGAGCGTAGTAAGGTGAAGTAATGTGAAGTGAAGTGAAATCTTTAACGTTCTACGTATATGTTCTATTGGTAAAAATAGATGGATAGCTAATGAAAACTAACGATTATGAAAGAATTGGCGGAATGTAAATGTGGAAGGAAACGGGAGAACCTCGAGAAAAGTCACGGTCACGATGTGACAACACAAACTCATACGGTCCTGGATTGAACCATAGGACCCTCCACATCAGAGGTGAGCATTGTACCACTGCTACAGTGCTCCCATTAAATTGATATTGTAGCAATGCTTATATAAACAGTTATCTATTTTAATGCAATCTAGGCAGTCTTAGTTATCTAAATTTATGCATTACTAAACATTCAATATTAAAATATGTATGTTACATACGAGAAATATCTAGTTTCTGGGCTTGTTTAGACACAATTTCTACCTGGCAAAAACGTGAACAGAAGTCATTCATTTTACAACAAGTAGTCATCGTGATCACTTTCTGCTCGCACCTGTTCTGATCTATCTGCGTGTTATGTGTCATACCGACACGAAAGTCATAGCCTGCCATCTAGGAGACGATGATTGAGACAGGGATAAAACGCCGCTCTGGCTATAGTTTTTTCTTTCTTTTTTATTTTTTTTAAATGGAAGGAAGCAATTTTTCATTCTGTATGAAACATGACATAGAAATTAGTTTATATGCCTTTTGGGATGAAAAGTGTAGATTATTTAGATTTTTTTGTCGAAAAAATAAATGAGAGTCGTAAGAGAAAGAACAAAAAAGAATCGAAAAGAGGGTCTAAACCGCATCTGATTAAGAACAGTAATTTGTTAAATTACATTTAGCACTAGAATTTCCTCGAGGGGAAAATTCACAGAATGAGGAAAAGACCCAAAATATGTACAACAGACTTTAAAAAAGGAAATGGTTTGATAATTTCACCCTCTCCTTTAATATGGCACGAAAAAAAAACGGTATTTGGAAAGTCTTCTACGTCCTTTTATTGGTACAATAACGCTCAAATGTCGCCTGGAAACACCACTGAACACAATTAATATTGATGTCAATTCTTCTAGTTTGTATATTTAAGGCCTAAGGGATGCATCATCAGCTGCACTAGAACAGGAAGAAGCTTTTTAATGAATTACACTTTTTTTTTTTTTTTTTTTTAATGAAGTTTCCAAGAATGGAACAAAAATGCATTCTCATGTTCATTCATTCAATTCTGTTGAGGGAAGAACTTCAAGGGAGTGAGAACGAGAGTAGATTCATACTTTCTGTTCTGTCTTAATAATAAACCATCATTTAGTTATCTGAGTCAAATACATGACGCAACAATTAGTTTATATTAGTGATGGCCAAAGGACAACCCGCGAGCCGGATCTGGCTCGCGAATAAAAATGAGAAAATATATAATATTATAGATATAAAAAAGGAATATATATTATGTTCCTTTTTTTTAATGCTATGCCTAATACAAGTGTAGCTAGCCATCATATAACCTGAATCAAGATTTGACTTTTTAAAAAAAAAAAACTGTGGAAATACGTATTTTCTTTAACTTTTTTGGTGATAAATGGAGGTCTCTCTAAATACACACACAAATATACACGCAAAATGTGAAGTATGTATTAACAAGTACTTACACACCAATGGAAGCCTATACGGAAGTTTTTACGTGTCCTTTAAACCATTCATTCGTGAATACTCACCTGAAAAGAAAAACACAAAAAGAAATGCGTGAAAATGTGAATAAAATTTAAGACTTACATTTGTTTTCCGTTAATTATTTTGTTTAAAAAAATCAAACAGCATATTTTTAAATCATAATCTATAAAACTGTCAGGTATCTCTTAACTACACAGAATTTAAAAAAAAAAAAAAAAAAAACTTCAATATTATACAAGTTTGTGCGATATTGGTCTCCACAAGCAAGATATTACATGATGTTTTGCAGATAAGTTGTAACCAATCTTCTCTTCGTCTTGAAGTGTCGATTTGCTTCCATGACTTTCTTAGCTAAGATACCTTGCAAAATAGCTTTGAAGGCAAAGAGTGTTTACTTATTTTGTATTCAAAAACCCTCATGATTCCAAGTTTTGTAAAGTGGATCGTGTATATATATATAAAGGGGGATTCGATACAAAAATCAGAAGTAATACTAAGAATAATATATTGTCCTGTATGTAAAACAACTTTGTACCCTATTTATATTATATACCGTGTGAATATGTGTGTAGCACCATTTGCTAAATTTATTAGTTTGTACACTTTCACGTTGTTTTTTTTTTCCTACTGAATCAGGCCAAGAACCTTGGTACCCTATCTCAAACTTGTCACGGCGACTCGCATTGCTAACCACTGAATCAAATCTTTCAATCACTGCAAAGCTACAAATCTTGCAATCCAAATATCATATACATTCAAACCTAAACTTAATTGTAATCGAAAACTTTTGAATAAAGTGGATTTAAAACTAGTGTTGTCTATGAGACGATATATAAGATTTTCTCGTCTCATTCTATCAGATTCAAAAATAATCCTTTTTCGTATCATCGCGAATCTCGGGAAACATTTCTGCTCTCGTCTCATTTTGTAAATTTGTGTATAAATTTTGTGTCTTTTTTAATTTTTATTTTCCTTAATTTCATCTAAAAGGAGAAGTTATCAGAATTCTTCAGCGCCATCTGAGGACTACGGAGGATGTGTTGAAATAATATTTAACCCATTTTTATTATACTAGAATATTGTGCAGGGATTTACATTTTTTTAAAACGTTGATAAATGAATCATCCAGGCGTGGGAGACCCGGGTTCGATTCCCGGCGGGAGCTCATGTAGTTCAGATTCCAGGTTAATCAGTAGGTCTCATATAGCCTCGCTGCTGCAAGGGACGATAATCTCAAAATCAACTCAATTCAACTCAAATGAATCATTCAGTTCCAAAAAGATTCTTGTCCATTTACAGAAACAAAATCCCACAAAACCGAGCAAAACTGTAAGATCGATGCGTTTTATAGAGCCGGAAATATTTCAGGATCTTTAGGTCTTTCACACGAACACACGGAAGTATTCCCAGTTCTACAGAACATGCAGATCTTAATTAAAAAAAAAAAAAAGGTTTGCTGGGATTTTCTGTAAATGGACAAGAGCCGTTTTAGAACTGGACGACTCAAATGCTTTTCATTACGTTCGTACAATCATTTTATCAATGTATAGTTTTTTTTTTACTATGAATTATGTAACAGTGTTTTGAGATCTAAGTCTTGAGTAACCTAATGTTCCCACGAGACTCAAGAAATTTCTCGTCTCGTCTCGTCTCGATTCATGTCTCGAAAACGAGACAAAAATTAATATATTTTTCGTCTTGTTTCGAATTTGTAAATGTACTTTTCGTCTCGCGGGCAACATTACTACTTAAAAATGAAGCCACAGTTTTGGAGTATTTAGGAACATCAAGATATGTTCTCTATATCTGATACCACTACAGAAGGCTGACTGCTAATGCTTTATCTTGCTAAAATGGCATTATTTGGGGACAATGTTATAGTTGAAAAAAAAATTAAAGTTGAATTCAAGGGATATTTCTCACTAATCATTATGTGTATTGTCCTTTGTAGTATCACAAGAAAAAGTTTGATTAATCCAGTATTTAAAAACCAGTTGGCGTAACAGCCCTTTTTGTGGGCCTGAGCCGCTCCAACGCCATCTGTTAGCGACCGGCTGAACTACATCCAGCCTAGCTACGAACACATGGTCAGAGCTCTGCGCCGCTGTCTTTAACAGCCGTATCAGGAGCTTTCTGGACCTAGTGGCCGTCACGCCTTTTATCCGCGTGACTCTCCAGTTTGCTCCACGAAGTGGACGCCCAAAAATTGGGAATCGAACCCAGGATCACGCGAATGTGAGTCCAACGATCTAACCATTAGACTATGATGTCTCCTTTAATCCAGTATCAGTTTGATCTTAACACGTCGACTGCCACGTGGCTCTCCAATAGGTCACCAGTTTTTGTTCCAGGGGCCTCGTCACCCACCGGTGAGTCACGCCAATTTCACGTTTATGCTCATGTACCAAAGATGGGGATCACCTTTTATGCATTTTTATACAATAACATAATTTTTGCTGGCCTGCTCATGTAATGTATTCTTATATATGCATGCGTCGGCAATCAACGTGTTAATAGGTTTAATAGGTGGGGCGATTATTGTACATCATCAATTTTTTTAAGGTTACCAAAAGCGATTCTCTCGAAAACTACGCATTAGGATTTATCAGCACTCACACAATTTTGTTCAGCTCAATGCGATAAATTATATCAATTGTTTTATTATTATTATTATTATTATTATTAAACGCCAATAACATTGCACACAAATTCAGAAGACAGTTCTTGCAACTAAGTGACAGATTAGAGGAAGACCGTACACCGTGGTGCGTGGAAGTTTGTAAGTTTGTAGCAATCTATCTGCTGTAATAGTCAATGTAGGATGGCGCTGAAAATACACTGCGAAGATTAGCACCATTTATACAGACGTCTGAAACTCATCTCACTACTGTGTCTTAAATAAAACAATTCCTTATATCTGATTTTTTATATATTTCTTCAGCATAAAAGTCCTCTAGAAAGGGACACAGACCATGAGAATATACAAAGAGACTGTGTTGTCTGCTGAAATTTTCTTTCTCTCTTTTTGTTTGGAGAATAAGCTTTACAAGAGATGAAAAGATCTTTTTGACTGAGAAGAAAATAAAATTGAAGGTAGGTGGACAATGACAGCCAGCTGTGGCTCCTTGTATTAGGTTTCTTTCAAGAAAAATATACGTACTGTAAACTCTAAAAACAAGACAGTCTTCCTTTTTTTTTATCTTACTCTACAGTCATTTCTTGACAGAGAAAACTCTCCTATTCAAACACAAAATAAGCGTGTTATATTCACCTATCTTGATTGGCAGAGTGTACACAGTTAGATCAAAGTAACAAGATGAATTGTTAGAAATCTCACACTTCAAGTTTACTACAAGTGGCTGGATTATTTAATTTTGCTCGGTATCTAAATTTATCTCTATTAAAAACATTTATGTACAGTTGTTTTTTTTTTTTTTTAAATCACTTATATACAGGGTGATTTTTAATAAGTGCACATGCTTTCTGGAAACATTCTTCTTATCAGTTATTCCTAATCTGAGGTCGAGTGGGGGCATGCGGAGTGAACAAAGAAGGTATTTTGCACTTTTTAGTATACTTTTGAAACAAGAAAATAGTATCACATCTTTTTTCTCTCTGTGTTATTGTTAATTGCTTCAAATGTCAGATAAACTCAGTGGTGGATATAGTCAGCGGTCTGGGGGCCTAGGTCCCCCCATTTTTGAGTGACAAAAATAATTTAAGCTACTATTTATGTATTTTTGAAAGTTTACAGTAAGCTCACAATATACCTAATCATACTCTGGATCTGGCTGCCCCCACCCACAAATTTTTACCTTGTAGATCCGTCACTGGACAAACTGCTTGCAATAAAAGAACGATAGATCTCCCTCTGTCAATCGCATAAGGACTAAGATAGAAATTACGGCAGTTTAAATTCGAATAATAAATCGGATTACGGAACTAATTTCATCAAATGGAAAGGACTTTTGTCGCTGGCTGTACAAATAGAAACATACTTAACGGAGACATTGATGATTGAAAAAAAAAAAAAGTGGAAGTAAGCTCCAGGCGTTCGATATGAAATTCAACTTTAGAAAATACAAAAAGAAGTAGGATAAGAAAAGAAGTAATACGTCAAGAACTTGGCGAGGAAAGCTTAAGGGAATGAATAAGGAAATCAGACTACGACGGTTTAGATATCTTAGAAAAATGAGAACTAACAGAATATTAAGGATCACCGAAGAATAAATATAAATAACCAAGAGGAAGACCAAGAAGAAGGACCAAATTGTAATAGATATGAAGCATGGGCAGCAAGTAGGGAATAGGAAATGGGAGAAGGCAAGGGCGCCGATTTCTCTGTAAATTTGGGTGGGGGGCATTCAGATTCAGAAGGTATATATATATGAGGATTTTCAGACAAATTGCATTCAAATTATGCCAAATATTGTATATTCATAAATACAATAGGGGGGCTTTTGGGGGGGACAGGATCGGCGCCCTTGGAAGAAGGTGGGGATGCCTCAAGAATGCCCAAATGCGGTGAGATGCTCGAATGGAAGAAAGCCGAGAAAGATAATGTGCTGATGCTGACATTTATTAAATATAGTAAACAAAAATATCAATTCCAACTACTGTAAGTAAACAGCCAATTAGAGATCAAGTAAATAATTAAAGAATATCTTTGTGTAAAATTACTGTAAGTGTATTTGACTTCCTGTTTGTGTACTGACGTCCTTAAATGAAAAAAAAAAAACGAGAAAAAAAACAATCCTAGAAGCTCCTCTAACTTGTTGAATTCTCTATTGGATGAGGAAATCTAAAGTGAACACTAATAGCAAACACTTCTTTCTTTCCAACACTAATTCAGTAATTCTTCCTTTCATCAACAAGCCTCTTCCTTTTGTTTTATTTTTTGTTGCGTCTTGTTAAAGCGTCTTTTTAGACAAATTGTTGTAAACTACGAACACAAAGACAGCTTTGATTACACACTGCGTGATCTAAGAAAAAAAAAAAAAAAAAAAAGGATGAGGCTTGGCATTAGTGAATAGGAATTACACTCAAATGCTTTTCACTAACGCATTAGGTGACAAGGAAGGTATACACTATTAATGAGTTTAACTTGAAAAGGACCCCTATAGTAAAAGGGACAAAACATACTGGGGAAAATATTATCATTGACATGTCGACTCGTGTAAGTAAAAATATCAGCACTTGTATATATAGTAAACACAAAACTAGTGTTTTTTCCCTGTAATTTTTCCCGTTTGGAGCCAAAAGAACAAAAACATTTAGCTTCGTTGAAATGGAAGCGTTGACTGTTTTAAAGATTTCACCAAGATCTGCCTACACTGGGGAAAACACTACGTTCTGCTTGGTTCTCTTTTAAACAGTCATTTACTGGTCTCAGCGCGATTTTATCAACGCCAACAAGAACACCACTGTTGTGTGGGTTAAATAGGATGATGGCAACGTTCCTTAAAACGCTATAACCCCCTCCCCCTATTAATTCGAGTACGCGTGGTTTCTCGTTTCAATGGGTTGGATGATGGGGAGACGGGGGGTTAAAGTTTAGATCACCACGTGATTATCTGTGAAAAACACTACGAACATTAACGCAGATGCTTGTTTTATAGATTCAAGTGTGTGAGTTCTGGAAAAGTAAACAGACGTAGAAAGAATTGCCTTCTCTTAAACCTAAATAGCGTGTTCTCCTGCCAAAACACATCGATGTTGTGTTTCAAACATACCACTTCAGATACAACGGAAATATTTGAGTTCGATTCTTGATTGTATCAATCACATTTGAGAAATAAATACAGGAAATCTCTTGTGTGTAAAATCAATTATTATTTTTCGTAACGCATTAGCCACCTTCGGTATGATACAGAACAATAAATAAATAAATAAAATGAAGTGAAACGATCAAAGGTATCCTTAATTTAACGTCCAAGTGTTACATTCTGTAGACTAAAGAAGACGTATGATTAACAAAGAGAATGATTATGAAATAATTGGTGGAATAAGAATGTGGGAGAAAATGGACCCGCCCCGGAGAAAATCCACAAAAACATTGTTGTCCATTACAAACTGACATGGTCTAAGAGCGAAACAAGGACCTATCGCAGCACAAGTGAACGCTCTGCTTTGCCACTGACAATTACTTCCTTTTTTCTTGTCATTTTCGCTGTCAATTACAATAATAAACCATTTCATGGCTATTCTGATGTGTAGTACAAGAAAGAGCTAGTCCATAGACGAAATTGGGGGGGGGGATTGTCCCCCACTCCGCAATATAGACACCAATACTGCAAAGACTCGGTGAGAAAAAGGGAGTACACAGGATTTTTCAACCTCCCCGACCGCCTCTCTCCCAGGAGTTTGTCCTACATCAGTCCCTGCACAGTCTTGTTATAAACTTTTCAGTATTTGGCAACAAAATTGATATTAAGAAGGTAATCTAGCTATAATTTCATACACTGAATGCACAGTTGCAGTCATATTTGTTTATATAATGGTACATGACCAAAAGACAGATTAACTTTGTTCTTATAATTAAATATTATTATGACTTATTTATGTTTTGAACCATTGTTTATTTCGAAGAGCAGCTCAGCACTTGATGTTGTCAATCTCTACAATTACACAATCAGTACATTTCCCAGTAAATAGTTTTTTTTTTTTGGGTCGTTTTATATGTGGTATACGCATACATTTTAGAAACTTTCAATGCTAAAACTAATTACCTTAGAGATTTTGCTAGTCATTTAGATACTGCACTGCTTCTAAACAGTGACGACTAATGCCAACCAATTCTCCAATCGGGAATGGAATAGTTAATGAAGAACGCCGATAAAGACGATTAGCGAAAAAGAAGTCCAAAACAATTTCCAAAATGGTTGCTATGACATTACCTAGGTTTACGTATAACTCACATTTACAACGTAGACATGTGTATCCAGGCCTTCCCCCTAAATTTTTGCTGGCCCCCTAAAAGTTTTACAGTAGGCTTGCAAAAGAACTATAATATGGTGATGAACTATCCTATGGTTGGATCGCCCCCCCCCCCCAACTTCAGTCGGGGCCCTCGTACATTTTTGGGCTGGCTACGGGCCTGCGTGTGCCTATACATTTATTTAAAATGTTAATGTTGACAGCTGAATATTCATACGAAAATTAACTCCTTCAATTACAATGTTGAACTATTTCATGCTTTAATGCACTGTTGCCAATTTGGGCAAAAAGTCGCCAAATCTCGGAATTCGACTTTCCAGATGACAAATAATAATAATAATAATAATAATAATAATAATAATAATAATAATAATAATAATAATAATAATAATAATAATAATAATAATAATAATTTTTTCGATTGGCGATTTTTAACTTACGATTTGACAACTTTCTTAGAAATCTAGCGACTTTTGTCCTGCGAACAACTTGCTCTGTAATCAAGCACAATTAGTTCGAAGTAGTTTTAACAAGTTTCTTCTTTCTTTTTGTTCGTTTTAATCAATGCAAGCAACGAATAGTAGGGCAAGTACACAGTGCGATCACCTCACAACAATCCCCCCTTTTTTGTTATCCTTGCCCTTTAATAGAGAACAATCTAATCTTCTATGTGCACTAGTTTGGAAACCTTCCGCTGAGAAGAGCAAGCAATACACAAAAGGCTAGCCTTAAACCATTTGGAGGAATTGCTCCCAATTATGCTCCGCGATAGAGTATAATAGCCTTCTCCATATTTTGCGTTCTATAGACTTTGGTGCAAGTTGCCATTAAAAAAAAAAAAATCTTGAAACTGATGAGGCACCTACCATACACACACCCACCCACACACACACATACACAATGTATGTATAGACATTGATTTCCACCAATACCTTTAGTGACTTTTCACCCAAAATTGGAGACATTTGATCTATCGTTTAGTGACTTTTTGTGTCAATGTTTTGGCAACACTGATTATGAATCAAGTAAGCAGTGACTGCTTTACTTGAATACACATCTCGCCACTGATAACTGAAAAAAACTGTATTATTTCGAAGATTTTAAAAAAAAGAAAGAAAAATGGGTGTGAGGGTTAACACTTTTGCTTAAACCACTTCTAGAAAAACAAGAAATTCTAGATAGCAAGAAGAAGAAGAAGTGTACTCCACGAACTACGAAATATGCTAAAGTCGAAGGTTTGAATCTCATTCACATACACACGTTCGACCTACTTGCGAAAGTTAACAAGTAAGATATATTGTGCTGTCTTTGAAGCAAACATTTCCAATTCATCATATATGATTTTTTTTTTTTTAATTTCTTTTTCATGCACAAGATTTAAATTACAAAGACAATAAGTAAAACTTTGTTTTAACAAGACAGACAAGTCAACATATTTAAATCTGTTACAGGAAAAAAAAAGAACTTATGCAAGTCATACTATGTACTTATGTTAATCTTGCGATGGATTTAAAAAAGAAAGAGTAAGAATAAGAATATTTTCCACTATCCAAGAATGTAATTCATTTGTATGTTGTTTAGGTCATGCCCCCACCATACCCGTGATTTTTTTTTACTTACTCCGCCTCTTCTTACATTCAGAATGAACTCAAGACTTCCTCTAGCACAGGATTGGTCAAAGATTGATGATCGCGTATAATATATATATATATATATATATATATATGTGTGTGTGTGTGTGTGTGTGTGTGTGTGTGTATGTATGTATGTATTCTTCATCTCCTATTCAAGTTATACGAAGAAGAATGTTGCACTATTTAAACTGTCCTTAAGGCGTGGTCGCTGCAAGGGTTTCACGTGCAGCCCAGTTACTCAGCAGATCAAGGAGAGAGACAAGACAATCCGAGAGAGAGGGAGAGAAGGGTTACAATGATGCAAAAGATCTCTCTCTCTCTCTCTCTCTTTCTTTCTTTCGTTTGGTGTTAAATTGTGGTTTGCGGTTGTCGTACAACAATTGTTGAGTGTGAAATATAAACCACGAGTGATGCAAGAACCCTTGTATCCTTCTGTTTCTCTCTTGCGTTAGGAAAGGGGAAAAAAAGATCATATTTCCCTGCAAAAATTCAGCCAAATCATACAGTTTTATGGGAAAATTCCCTTCACAATATAGTAGAAATACTTTACAATTACTTTAGGACGGAAAAAGAAAATACTTTTTTACGAATATGTGAGGACCCTTCGCAGTAAAGAAAGACAGACGGTGAAAAACTTTAATTATGGTGGTGGTATCTTTAATTATCATTAAATTCTAAAATAAATAAGATGCCGCAGAGGCTTAGTAATAGAGCACTTGCTGAGCCTTGGTGCGCTGGGTTTCTGGTTCGGTCCCAGCCAGGACGAAGTGGGTTTAAAGGTGAACAAATACCGTTTACGTGGATTTCAATGGGATTTTCCCATTTCCTCACACTTCCTTCATTCCACAATTTCGTTCACTACTACCATCACAATCTTCCTTAGCCTTCCAGCATATTCGTGGGACTTGAAACAAAAAAAAAAAAAAAAAAAAAAGTGAAAGATAGTTATGATATTTGCTTCACGATCACAATTTTAAAATGAGAACATCAAAATAAAATTCCACAATATTATTATCTTTTAATGGACTTTTCTCCCAAAGATGAGATATGTACTAATTTATAGATTTAACTGAGTTGAACGACTGAATTATGGGTAACTGTAAAGCCTCATGTAAAGTTTTCGAGGAAAACGATTTTTTTAAAATTCAACTTAGAAACTGAACTGCTTGAATGACAGTGGTGTAACTCCAATACTGAAATTTTTCTAGGAGTGAACTTTGAACTTCAACATGTCATGTAAATCGCACTAGGACAAAGTTATTCCCTATCAGAATTTGAAAATAAACTTCACAATTATGTTTTTGATTGCAACTATGAAAGATACAAGGATGATTTAGAAAGTAATGGGTCCAAGTCCACTACTTGGCCAATATTACTGCATCATTAAATGCACCGATGTTTAAGCTATAGATAGAATGTCATTTGTTTTTCACGTTCCTATCTTTTCTCGTTCTAGAGTAATGGAGCAATCCATGCCATCCAGTGGTGACGTCCGGTTGAAACAGCGGGCTGTCATTGAATTTCTGACTGCGGAAGGTTTGCGTCCAGGAACATTAATTGCCGGCGATGAGTCGTGGATACGCCATTACGACCCGAAATCGAAGCGTCAGTCGATAAAGTACCGCCAGACGTCCTCTCTTCCGCCCAAAAATTCAAAGTTGGCCCATCTGCTGGCAAAGTGTTGTCGACATTCTCCCTCATCTTTCCTATAGTCCGGATCTTTCGCCCCGCGAATTTCGGTTTTTCCCCAAACTTAAGGATCTCCTTAAGGGCCAACGCTACAGTTGTGACGCAGCAGCTCGGCAATAGTGTCGCCAGCAGCCACTACAACTGTTCGCCGACGGCATGAAAAACCTTGTTTCGCGTTGGCGCAAGTGTATTGCCCGTAATGAGGACTATGTTGTAAAATGATGCCACCATTTGTAGCTGACATTACAAGCTTTCCACTGATATCTGTATTGGTGCTATCTGTCAAACGCAAACAAAGATATCACCTTGGAGGCATTACTTTCTGAATCACTCTCGTATGTGAATTGTTCATGAGATATTGATCTTGTAAGTTCTCTCTTGAAAAACTTTCATGTTGGAGTTACACCACTTGACATTCAGGCGTCCAATTGATGCTATATGGTAACTACACTACCTATTACGAATAAACTGGTACTGAAGTATGTAGTAAGCAAGCTTTGTATTATGGCATTAGCAAGACAATACATACTATGGTGAGTTATTAACTCTTAAACTTTAATTATCATCTAGGTGTAGCATTGTCCAAAGTCGAGACATATCAATCGATAGATCACACCGAGCTCAACAAAATGATACATATATGATTATAAATTCTCATGCGTACTTTTCAAAAAATCGATTGAAATTCTTTTTTGTTGCACTAAAGAGTGTCATTCTCTACGAACAATAATTAATAGTTTTTTTATTATGCTCGATTGAATTGTTTATTTATTATTAATGTGCTGTACGTATATGTAAAACTAGCAGCGTTCACCCCGCTTCGCTGCGGTCACCCCGGAACGCAATAAACTTTGTTACTTAGATAATTTTTACTTTTTCGCTTTCAAATTGCAGTAAATGTTAAAATTATAGCGCCTGTCATTTATGTTAACCCGCCGAGTCACATGGTCATGCGGGTTGCATATAAATACGTTTATTTTTACCTATGATGAACTAATAACAAAGGATTTGTACGTATGGACACTTGAATGGTCAATTATCTCAAGACACTGGTAATTAAAAATTAAAGTGATATGATAAAAACCATCTAGGGTCCAAATCATAATAACCCCCCAAAAATGAAAGAAATTGGTTCAGCCGTATTAGCGTGATGAGTTCACAAAGGATTTGTGCGTTCTCTTTTATATATATAGATATATTTAAAAATACAAATGCAC
Organism: Thermobia domestica; assembly: GCF_964235325.1. Taxonomy (NCBI): domain Eukaryota; kingdom Metazoa; phylum Arthropoda; class Insecta; order Zygentoma; family Lepismatidae; genus Thermobia; species Thermobia domestica. The sequence goes on along the minus strand of NC_137462.1, from coordinate 108,624,196 downwards.
TGTAAAGTATCAGGTCGTATCTATTATTGTTTCTCTTCTTCCAACGGTGACATGCATACTCCTAACAGAGACACACACACTCCTAACGGTGACACACATGTTTCTAACAGTGAAAACATTCCTAACGGGATACCCATGCTTCTAACGGTGATATACATACTCCTAACGGTGACTCACATACTCGTAATAGAGACGCAATACTCCTAACAGTGCCTCACATACTTCTAACAGTGACACAATAGTTCTAACGGTGACTCATATACTCCTAACACTGACACACATATTCCTACCAGTGACGCATATACCTACTTGTAAGATGGGTAATAAATGTATTTAAACGAAAGAGGAGGCTGAAAGAAACGATATTAAATCACAAAAATTCTAGAACACGATGTTATATACGCGAGTTTATATAACCCGGGATCGAACAAGGATCCTTCCAGGAAAAAAAGCTTTTGGTTATAATATTATTGTATAATACACACTGATACCTGTCAGTACTATTATTTCCGATAGGCTACGAGCAAATCCCGAGTCAATAATGTAATAGTCGATTTTAAAATGTTGTTGAGTGTTTTCTCTCTTTCCCATTTTTTTTTAAAAAGTTATTTTGTCCATTTCTTGTTTTGTTTACGTTTCTAGAAACGAAACGGGACACGAAGGAAGTGGGAAACTTTCTTTTAAAAATCAAAACAAGTTTTCTCATTTGCAGGAAATGCAACCCCTGTTCCCCTTTTCCCCCCTCGCAAGTACATACCTATAAGGAGAAGAAAATGCTCAACAGATCGTTAAATATGTATTACAAGTCATATACAAAACACATATTTACGTGTGGAAGACCATTCTCTCCTCGAAACTGTTTTACCAGCTATCATTATTGTCATTATCTTTATAGTGGTAATCACCATTATACGCCCAGTATTATGCCTAAAGATATGTTTTTTTTTCTTCCTTGTTGGATTGCGATTTTGTTTCTGTTCTCTTTTTTCCATTTTTCATTCTGCTGTGATTATTGTAGGCTCTTATCGGACATGTAATAAAGGAGTTGGATGGCTTTCTAACATCGCATACCGCACACCTAATTCCTCTCCGGGTCTTGAAATTAGGCACTATATAGCACTGAGATACCAATTAGCAGTTTATGATTTTTTTGTTTTGTTTTACGTAATACTCTTGAAACGCAACGTGATTTTCAGAATACAGGTTTGTGTTTCTAGATCCAAAGCAGATATCATTTCTGTTAAATGAAGGCTGCAAGACCAGCAATAGAAAAGAGACTGCTGATCCCCAAGCAGTGATGATATCAGGGGGGCTCGGGGAGGATTCTCTCCCGGGGATACAAAATTCTCTCCCTCCGGAGCCGTACCTCTGTTCAAATATTATTTCTCATGGAATCCAAACCACATGTACTCCCAATGGTAGAGAACCCGGATCTCCCGTACCATTCGCAAACAGAAATTATACTATACATTTATGAGATTACAGATGCACAGTAATTATAGGCCTACTATAAACGGTTGCAAGTGATTGTATTGCATTGCGTAAAACACTTCGAATTCCCGAACATAAAAATACAAACGATGGGTCTATTTTCCAGGAGGGGAACTTTATATCTAAGGACTTTCAACCACACATCTTTCTGCTCTTTGAACACTTTCCGCTCTAATTCTCCTCTAATGTATCTAATTTTTAATAACTTTGCTTAAGCTGATTCAAGCTGATGCAAGCAGTAGTTTAACTTTTTTTTCAAGCCAGGTTAAAACGTTTACTGGTTTCATGCTGCTTATGCAAATATTGTTGGTTAATTATCCAACCATTCTACTCCACGGCAAATTCGAGCTAGGTAGGGCCACCAAGTCAGTAAAGTTGAGTTAGGAAGGTCAATTTGTTTCAAAAACATTATAAATTGAGGAGAGGCGGTGGTGGAATGGATTAAGAATTAGAATCAGGGATAATTACAGACAATATACCCAAGAATTAGATAATTATGATTTAATCATAAATATACGTGAATATCGATATAAAGACAATCTGACTTTTTATACTACCTTTTATCCTTGACTACTAGTAGCAGTTGTTCGTTAACATTGAGTATCAATTTCGACATTTGATTGCTTGTTTTGCTACAGTTCTACTGGCAATGTCCGACATTTTAAATTGGAGCACTACGAAGTTTTCAAACGAACAGCCTTAAAAGTTGTTCGATTTAGTGATTGACAACAACACGCTGACAGTTCCAATAGGATGAACAAGAATATTGTTTTGTATAGAGAAGCTTAATCACAAAAATTTATTCTTGCTTTCGGGGCACAGTATTTTAACATGCAAACTGTTAATTCAATTTAAGATTTAACAACCTTACAATTATTTGTAATTAGCGGTAAGCTTGCATTGGTATAAGATGTGGGTACATACTCCCTCTTTGAATATGTACTCTGAGACAGATCGTAAATCTATGTCTAGGGGCAAGATTCTACGGACCACATTTCGCTACGCACACGCCCTCGTACACCAACATATATTAAGTACAAATTGACCTTTCATATTTCTCCCACTCCCTTTGCTGCAGAAGGTTAAAGAGAAAGAAATAATAATAATAAAAAAAAAACATCTTTCCTAAAAGCGACAGCCAGCGTGTGGGACCCAAATAATAAATCTGTGGTCAGCCGATTATTGTTCCTAAGTATTATGTATCTCAGAAATAATTTGCATTGACAAATAGAGGATAATAAATCTGGGACATTTATCCTTTCAAACTAAAGAGTTCATTTTCAAAACTTGTTTTCAATTGCACGGTTTCAGTTCCTAAGGCTGTGTAAAATAACTCACCTCACACACACACACACACAGACACTCCCGAGAATGTTTATGACGATTGTAATTCTATGAGTATTTAAGTTGTTATTCCGCAGATTAAAAAATAAGTAGGTATACCGGATATTGTACTTATTATTTTTTCTTGTGGCAACTTAATACCGATGCAGGGTATAATTACACGATAAAAAAAAATAAGTATGTAATAATGATTTTGAGCCATATGGTTCTTGGAAGTAATATCTGGATAGATTTATTTTGTAAGAGAATACAATTATTATTCAGTAATTTTCGATTTGAATTAATATATGATATTTCGTCAGAAACAGAATACAGTAATTGGGTTATCACAAACCAAACATGCACCTATGTGTGGAAACATGTGTATGATGAAACTAGTTTTACGGTTCATAACTCATTAAAATAAAATTAGCGACTAGAGCTAGTGTTAGTCACGAAACGAGACGAGAAATATGTTTTTCTCGTCTCGTCTAGATTTTCGAGAAGCTTTCCTCGTCTATTCTTGATTTTTTCTGGTCTAATTTTGTAAATTTATGTCCTGATTTTTTAAAATCTTAATTTTATCTAGACGCTATCGTCAGAATCCTATAACATCAGGATAGGCCGTGATATCATAACATATTTACTATTTGATTATATTGCGTAATGAGTTGTGTATCCAAAAACCGTTGATAAATGCTCTTCATTATGTTCGTACAATTACTTCATCAATTTATACTTTTTATACAATGAATCATGTAATACTAAAACGGTCTGAGATCTAAGACTTGGGTGAACTAATGTTGGATAAGAGATTCGTGATTCGCTTTTCATCTCGTCTCGTCTTGTCTCGTGGATAACACTGCTTTTCAACTACCTCATGACTTCCAACTGGGTCAGCATCTAAAACTCAAACCGCCCATGCGTCCTGGACCATTTTATACCAGAATTTTTATGTGCTAATCAACTGATTACACGGGAGCACATGAAACTGTAATTTTGAAGCAGGAGTTGAACACCTTTTCAGTTCTGTTCTTAATTTTTAAATTTAATTTCTCACCTTGTCCACTACAACTGTTTTCGTTTTTTAAATCATAAATATATATATTCTGAAAACATGTGCAGAATAATTTGGGCTTTTATGTATTCGTATAACTTAATATAGTACGTGTTTTTGAAAATAAATGAACAGCACAAAATAAGAACAAGAATTTGGTTAAGAAAGCCACCACTCTTGTGTGAAAGAATGCCATCCTTTGTAGTCACTCCCAAACCGAAACATTTTTTTATACTCCCTGGTTTTCATTCTCTGTTATTCTAGTCGTAAAGAGGCTTTTGTGAACCAAGTGTTGAACACATTAAAAGGAGAGATTTTGCAACCAAGTTCCTGGTATTCAGATATAGACCAACAGAAGGTGGTTATAACTTTCAAGAATGTAAAATATCCAGATGTAAATACTGTTATCTGTGATAATGACAGATTCTAGGAAACAGCATTTTGTGAGTTTGCTTGCTTGAGTTCAACTGTATTAACAGTCTTATTAAGTAGGCTTATCTTAGTTTGAAATAAAGGAAAGATAAGCTCAATTCAAGAATTGAGAACGTCTTGAATATATGGAGTTACCCCTTCTCCCCTTCCAAATTATAATGTTGGATTTGACTTTAAAAAATAAAATCAACGTCTTTACATACCATGATTTTCGCACTGTTTATATTCTGAGGTTTTTCAAACTCACGCCTGAATAAGTATAAACCAAACACAGTAAATTTTTCAGGCTATGATTAAAAAATCACCAATTATTTGAAGACAACTACAGCAGAAAGCTATACATATTTTCTTTGGATCTTTGTTCGATTTTTTTTTTCTGTTACGTAAAAAGTTAATTGTAGCAGAATACTTGAAACATAAATTAGGTAATTAATGCTCGATATTTGTTGCACCTGCTAAATTTAAACAAATTTCTACGATAACGGTAAAATTTGTTTCGCTATAATTATTATAACTATTTTTCTTCAAATATGCTTTGTATGCTCATCCTACAGTACTTCATTGAAAAACTAATATCTGGGAGGAAAACATTGCCTTCAAGAGGATCGTACCCCAATTCTATAATGCGAATAGTGAAATATGCAATACACTTGAGTTTAAAATAATGATCCCGATTTCTCGTAATATATGTTCAATGCTTACAGTTTGTTTGTCGCTATATGGTATGCCTTCAGACACAGATTAATTCCTGATGGGAACTCATGTGATTCGGATCCTACGTTAAGCTGCAGGTCTCCATCTGACATAACTTCGGTGCTGAAATGAATGCTGTATAATAACAATAATAATAGCAATAAAGACAACCAATCTTGATTGCTTAGATGCGTAAACATTTTAATGTAATGCAAATGAATAAATTATACAATAAACAATAAATTTTCTTTATGTAGTTGCTAAAATATTCGTTGTCATTATACGGATGAATGATTACCATTATTCACTATTTTTTTATTACTTAATAACCACTCAAGCGAACTATACACGTATTACTTTAAAAAAAAAAAAAAAAAATATGTAATAGGTATCTACACAGTAATACCATGTCACTGATGTTCCTAACAATAATTCTATAGAGTATTTAACTACCCCAAGAGCTAAATAATCGATCACAATAAATAGTATGTATAAAGACTCGTAAAAAACTTACACACACAGAAGAAAGAACAAGTGGCCTCTAAAACATTATTAAGAAAGAAACGAAAGGTATTACGTGATTTACAGTTTCCTTTTCTTCATTTGCAAACAATAACATGTTTAAAAGTAAATCTCTTGTTCTCTGGAAGTTGATGGCTTCAGCCATAACATTGGGAAAGAAGCTGCGAGTGCCATTGAGATGCGCGAGTCTGATTGCAAACAGATTGAAGGAACTAGTTTTCTTTTTGTAGTTGTTGTTGTAATATCTGTGTTCTTCGTATTATAGTTTTAACTTGTATTGATTAATTACTTCCTGTCCACAGACTAACAAACAACAAGCCAGTAAGCGACAAACTTGTAACCAAAGGAAGTACCAAAAGAATTCTAACGTCTTCCGCCAAAGATTCTTTCATACATCAAAAGCAGCAAGTCCCTGTCTTTTTATGTTTGTTTATAGAAGTGGTTTCGTTGTCGACAGCTAGAAACAGCATTCACTTTCCTTTTGTAGTTTCTGTACCAGAACAATCCCATTGTACTACGCCTAATTTTAGTATATACCGTAAACTGGGGTTACTTGTAAAATCTGGAGCTATTTGGAAAGCTGACTTTTTTATGTTGTTTGGTAGAATAATGGGAGAACTATGACAGACACGTCGTTTTCTTCAAGATCAATGAAAAGTAGGCACCTGAAAGATACAACATGGATGGTCATAAGTGTTGTGTCTTATATATAGACTGGTCTAAAAATTCTCACAGTATTGATATATTTTTTTTCAATTTTCTGTAAACTGTCCCTGTGTTTCCGTAATGAAAAGTGATTTTTACCTGGTTGTGCTAAATATCATTGATTTCAGAAGTTTCCTAATGAAATGAATTAGTTACACATTTCCACTTCCTTTCTGGGACAATCTGTGGCCATTTTTTATTTCCTTCCGTTTTTCTACTAAAAATTATTATATTGATCAGGGAATAGACCATGATGACATTATTGAAGTTTTGCCTGAACCTAACTACAACCGCAGAGAACACGTTGTTTTTCCATATGACTTTGCAGCAAAGAATTTCAATATGTGAATTTTTGTCCTTATCGTACTGTGTTACATTTCTATAACAGTACCATATGATATTTTTGCAAAGAGTTAACGGACAGTAAATGTACATTTGTAAAAATGGTACCAGGTAATATTGTAAACTAATGTAAGGCAGTTACTTATCTGATACATACATAAATTTCATAAAATTATGTAGGGCATGTTTTTGTGTCTTAAAGAAGTTTGAAGAGCTCATGCGTGTATTGGCATTTGCCAAAATTTCCCTTGCATTGTTTGAAAAACAACCGTTTATAAAAGCATGCTGCAAAAAACATTTTTTACAGGTTCTGTACCCCTTCAGGAAGACAGATTGGTTCAACAATTTATTATGTTTAACTGAAAGGTTGTGCAGAAAAGTCTCCCTCTCACTCTCTCCTTTTATTTAAAACAGTCTAGGAACATTACTATGAAAGAGATATAGGCATGTTGCATATCAATCTTCTCAGAAAAGTGTGATTTTGTAAGTGATCCTTTCCAAATAATCAGATCTTTCACACAGCTCTTACTACTATGAAAATAAATATATTTTTCAAGTAGCCCCAAAAGCGGGGCTACTTGGCAACAGCACATTTCGACTCCTGGGAGGTTTCAGTCTTGTCAGTAAAATTTTGTTATGATTGCAGGAAAACGTAATATGAACTAAGCTCTAGAAACATTACAGGAAGAAGAAAAATTAATTGCAATAAATAACAAGGAGTAGTATGAAAAAGAGAAAAAAAAACTTTCCAAGTAACCCCAGTTTAAGGTACAGGTGATGATTCTCTAATTAGAAGGTCCTGGACCCAATCCACGGCAATTGTGTTTAATGCAGTTCTTTACGTATACAAATTCTTAATTTAACAATTATAATAACTAAATCCCTAATGCTACAGTACAGAAAGTCTTTTAGCAGGCCAAATAGTCCAATGTTTAACTGGAAGATATATGAGATGGCCATCTCCCAACCCATTACTTGTGACTTTCTAGGCCGGATATTATCAATAATAATAGTAATGTTTTCCTAATATCTATTTCAATAAGAATAACTTATATTATACATAATTTAACCTTATGTTTTCTTATTAGTAGTAACCCATCAACAGTGTCAGCTCCTAACCGCTAACTGCTTAGGGTTATTCATTTCGGCGCGAAAGACCCTGTTTGATTCCAGATTTGGATCAATCCATTGTAAGTTTATGGCGGAGTGAAGGCAAAGACTCCATTCATTTGAGACCTCGACATATCTATAAAGGAGCCGAAGTGGTCACCATCACGATCCAGAGTCCTTTATCGTGATATCTATTTGGCAGACTGACTAAACGAGAATCAATCATGGGAATTAAACCTGGACGGTCCGGTTGCTAGCTAGGCGACTTAAGGCATGCACACACAGACGTGATTTTCGGTTCGTAATTTCAGTTCGTAAAATGACGTCATAAATTTCCGTCCATAAGTTGGCCCATACACCTAATGTAAAAATAAGAGCCTAAAAGGAAAAAAAAGATCACTGTTCGGTCTTCCTCTTGCCCGTTGTTTGAGCAGGAGTCATATCGAGGGAGAAGGCCGTGGAAAGGGCAAGAGACCACCTGCTACAGGATAACTCTTTCATCTGAGCCACTTTTTCGGATTCTACGCCAAAAGTGAAAGCCAACGAAACTTTTCCAGCGTATAAAAATTCAGTACGGGTCGTCGCATACACTAACGTATTAACTGATGCTAACAAGACTAGCCCACAAAATTTTATGGTTACGTCAGAAAAATACGATAGTGTATGCTATCCTTTACAGACCCTCCTTGTAAAGTGCACTGCAATTAAGCTCCTAAAAGTAGGGTTACCATGTGGCAAAGTTTAAAAAAGAGGACATTTTTAGAGTTTTCAAATATATGTGTATTACATAACGACAAAATATAATTTATATAATGCAACTTTAACAAAACAGAAATGTTAAGTTTCTTTCCTTCACGCTTACAGCTGGATATGTTGTATTGTTTTGAACATGGAAACAATATCAACAATAACAATTATTCACCAAATATTGTACAATGAATTTTGAAGCTGAAGCAGCTGTGTATAGCTCCAAAAAGAGACATTTCTTCGTTCTCCTAAAAATCCACTCGGACCATTTATAAGGCCCGAAAAAGAGAACATGTCCGGATAAAACAGAACGTCTGGTATTCCTAACGAAAAGTTATGTGGTTTGAATAGGATTTTTTAAAAACAGAGTTGAGTTGATTTTAACGTCCCGTTCAGCAGTGAGGCTATATGAGACATGGACTTACTTATTAACGTGGAATCCGAACCTCATGAACTCCCGCCGGGAATCGAACCCGGGACTCCCACGCCGAACGCTAACCACTTAGCCACGAATGAGCGCTTTCTAAAAACAGAATACTACAATTGGAGGGATATTTGCCTACTCTTCCCCCTGTATGTGCCTTATGAATAAACCTTCTCAGCTATTGTTTGCATGACATATCATTTTCACCTTTAATTAATGTAATACGTCTGGTCTAAATTGGAAATAACAGTTTTTTTATTTATCTTAAACTATTGCCGTAACTATTTACTCATAAAATTGTAATGCACACTAATATATTAAGATATTTCATGGTTTGACTACTTTCCAACCACGATTTATTAAGATAAATTTTATCTTGGACAAAAAATAATGTTTTAAAAATCTTGTAACGGTATTCTGTAAATCACTACAATTATAACGCAGAAATGTTTATATTATTTGCATGTAATAAATATACAGGAAATTCCAATTGAATTTGGAATATTTTGTAAATCAATTCAAACACAGTTTATCGCCCATAGTTATGTAGAGTTCGACTACTTCACGCCTCCAGCTAAGCTCTCTACTACAACATTTCCTTATAAAATTTCCCAGCTTTACTGTTTCCCCGTGTAATTACCATTGCTTCTTTATCACTAAACAACTCACCCGCCTCCAAGTTCCAGGAACAGGAGCACATGGAGGAAATGGTTTTCTCCCTCTCTTACGATTTCTTTCGCGTTTTTTCTTCTGTTAACCTATGATCTTTAGAAACAGAAAACTAGAATAACCAGAAATTGTACGATTGTTTTGAGGGCTGATAGGAAAAAGTATTTTTTTTAAAATAATTTGTTTATCTTTCTTTTCAGTTGGCAAAAAATCTGTTTGCTCCTTCTAACCTCGTTTCAATGCGGCCACTGAGCTTCTGTAAAATGGGTGTAGTTGAGGAATCCTGGGAAGTAAAATCGGCCGGCCATGGAGCTGACTACAACATTTCGTATAGGGATATATGCCGATGTTGAAATTATGGAGACTTGCCTTCACACCGCCCCTTGGTCTCATTGAATTGTTTCAAATGGGAGCCTTGCTTTATCTTTATATACTGACCATCCAAATTGTTATGGCCACCCGCTCCTTTTTGAACGAAGTCGTTGGGCTGATGTAAAAGGCAGAGTACAGCAGTGCCGGTCGCCAGGCGGTGACAGTAATCTCATTCTATCAGTCAGTGTAATACTTGTGTGTAGAATGGAGTAAATCAATGATATAACAGAGATTTAGGGACCAGATTGTGATGGCCAGAGAGCTTGGAACGGGCATCCTAGAAACAACGTGACTTCTCGGTTGTTCGCAAAAAACCGTGCTTAAGGTCTTGCGAAAATGAGGAAAGGATGGTCAAACCACAGGAGATCGGGCAGCCACACCTCATTGAAAATGTCTGATATCTTTAATGATTAACAGCAGACTTCTCTTTGTTTACAGTGAACAAAGAAAAACATGTCTGAGCTCGCAATTCACTGTACACTGTTAGATGTAGGCCTTCGCAGTCAGTTGCGTCTGGAACAAATTCAAAGAAATTTGGTAGACATATGACTTACAATCTGAAAAAAAAAAATACTATGGATGTAAGACACCCACTACGGATGGGTATGTGAAGGAAATTATGTTCAGCAACAGCCCCTAACAAATTAGGCAACACTTCGTAACTTAAAACAGTATTGGTTGCCTATATAACAGGAGTAACGCTTTCATTGACATGAATATCTTTTGGATGGAGAAGGGTTCAAATAAATGTAACTATTCTCCCCGTGTGAAGAAGGAGCATTTCAAATAGCATTAGTTCTTTTTTTTTTTTTTAAATAGATAAGCATTATTCTTGAAGACATTTCAGTTAATCCTCTTAATAATTGAGAACGCGTCTTCTATCTTGCACTGATTCATATAGTCCATTATGTCAGCTTAAACCATACCAGTAGAGAGTGTGATTACCTGTCACAATTTCCACTTTGTTCGCTCTCGTTTGTTAAAATAAATAAACAACACATTCTTTTTTTTGTTCCCAATCGAAACGACGATTGGAAGATATAATCCTTCAGCTTTTGAAAATTTGAATATCGCTGAAAAGCGAGGAAACGTATCGTTGACCTAACAGATAATCGAGCGATGATTTTTATGTTAGACGGCCGAACAACTGTTTGAATAAACCTAGTCGAATAATTATTAAAAAGTGAACGAATAACTGTTTCAGTAATTCAGTCGAATAATTAATCGAGCGAACAGATAATTGTTTGAATAATACGGTCGAATTATTATTCGAATAAACAATTTTTACTTGAATAAAAGAATGATGAGAAAAGTCATTCGAAAAAATTTAACAATAATTTTCAGTTCTAACTAATTAGACAACTCACTTTAGACAATTACTTTCTAAAACAAATTCTGTAAACCTAGTGATAATTTTCTCTGTTTTCAGTGTGCAATTAAAATACAGATTTTAAAGCAGCTCCGAGAAATTGGTTCCGCTTGAAGAGCAGACCATCGAGAAGTTTTAGGTATTTTATTTCTCTAACAATATTCCAGATATTGGTTACACGTGGAGACAAAATAATTTAAAGATACACATGTATTTTTTTGAAATGACATTTTTTTATATAAAACAAAAGCAATTGTACCTTTAAAATTTTGTTTAATTACCAGGTACTATTTAACCAACAATACAATTCCAATCCTCTACATTAATGTTTTTGTATCTTTTTTTAAAAAAAAATCCAGAAGGATCTATATTTCTTGTCACCTGCAAAATTTGCGTGGTTATATACGATCTTTTCATATATATATATATATATATATATATATATATATATATATATATATATATATATATATATATATATATATATATATATATCGTAGACACACTTTACACATCAAACGAAGCACCAACATGTATAATATAGCACAAATTTGTTGGCTATTTTGATTTTTACACACATTGTATTTTACGAGTACTTAAGATGTAAGTGAACTGTGTAAAAATGAATCTAGCATTTACTCGGTTTTTTACTGCTTAAACTCCAACCTGTTGTTTTCAAAGAGGATGACAGTTTAATTCTTTCATACTTTTAAAATCCTTTTCCTTTCTTTCTATTTTTTTTCGGTTGCAGGTGGCGCCGAGGAGCAAAGAGAGATAAATAATGTTCCTCCTTTTGTCTGTAACTCAAGTAGTAGTGGCAAAATTATCAGTTTGGTCGGGAAGTGTAATTGAGGAAATGGGAAGACAAGGTCTCAGCAATCGCGACTCACCTTGAAAAACGAAGACTGCCCCACAATCATCTCTCCTGGTTTACGACGTTGAAATCGCTATAGCAATGAAACTCCCATGTCGTCTTTTTTTTTCTTCACTGTTCACTTTAGCATCACGCTCATGATCGTCGGTAACTTTTAACATGAAACTGATATTGTTTATTTAATTAGTCATTATCTCCTACGTTGTTGTTATGAGGTACACTATAATTTTGTCACAAAATATAAAGTATTTTTTAAGTATGCCGTGTTGTTATCGAAAACTGGAACATTACATTAGTAGGTAAAAAAAAACTTTCTTACGAAACATTTGAGTTTCAGCGGGAGATCTACACGTAAGATTGGTGTCCACAAGGCAGGGACAAGAGGTCTTGACGCATAGAATGTCATTGAATTTTTGGGGGTTGAGTGAACAGTTGTTGAAATCACCTAAGCCAATAATTATCTAAAAATTCATGTAGAAAATTAACAATTTATACAAGAGAACATGTTTTAATCAAGGACATACCTGGGAAAGAGGTTATTGGGGTACTGAAGTCAAGTCAGATCAGGATATTGAAAAAGTTTTAAAAACAATAGCATTAAAAAATGCCAACGGAATTTTGGGATGTACATCATAGATCTGGGGCGCAGAACAAACAGCTCTTCATATTAAAAAGAAATTCAAACAATTACTTGGGTTTTTATCATACTACTTTGAGCAATATTTGAAACCTGTGAACATAAGCACCGAAAGCATGCAAGCTACACTGAGGGGCGCGGGAGGCAAAGAAACTTACAAAGTTGAATTAATAAAGAATGTTGCAAGAAATTTCAAATTACAATGAATATTAGTAAAGGAAGGCACACCTTACAGTATTACTAAGAATACATACAGTTATCTTTGCGCAAATTATATTGAGCTAGTGATTTGATTGTAACAGTGAACAAGATTCTCCTAAGGATCACGGCAAAAATTGCAGCATGTGCCAGCGGCCGGATCCTCCAGATGGTCTAAGGCTACCCGAAGAATTTTATTGAGAATATATGTAGCTATGCAATGAGAACAAATATCATTCTTCTTTACTAGTACCATACAAAATAATGAGTGTGTGTGCGTGTGTGTGTGTCTGTCTGTCTGTCTATCTGTTACCAGGTTTTTCACATAGAAAAGTCACCTAAACAAAATTTTGTACCCAGATAGCTCTTCACCACATCTACTCGTATAAGCTCATTTTTTTCTGCTTTTTGGCTTGAAGAATTGATGGGGTCAAAATTTATGTGCAAAAAAACCATAGCGTCTACGAGGTAGGCAACCCGAGCGTTATTTATATCGTTCTGGTTGTATACTATTGAAGGACGGGCATGTTAGCTAGCCAGCGAACAGAATTCGGCAACACCTTTAGCATTACTTATCGTTATATATTTCACGAATTTCTTTTACTTTCAAAGATTTTTGCATAGACATCAATCATTCATCCCGTGTAGTGTATTTTCGTTTATTAATCTAGTCATTTTTAATTTCAGCTGGTGATTTGTAATTTTCGAAATCAAAAGTACACCCACCATATTTCTTAGTACAATTGGTTTGCTAAATCGTGCTAATTATGCTAATCAGAAATCGAGTTTGACATTATAACATTCTTTTAGCTACTCGTGAATGTTGACTTCGCCACCGTATAATGAGATATAAGGTCTATTTTACATAAATTAATAAATAGCAGTGATAAGTATACTATTAATTTAGTTATTTAAAATTCGGCTTTGCACTTGGAGAGAGTAACGCAATACAAAAGACCCGCAAAGAAGATATATTTTCTGTTAAAAGTTATTAACAAAATTCGCCTAGAGTGAACCAAGTTTGTGACGCATCTCCGCTCGTCGCCTGTGGTTATTATCAACACAATATTATCAACATAGACAATCATTAATAAATTCAGTTTTACTTGAAATATTGATTTCGGGCTGATGTACACTATAGGATAAAACCCTGTTTAATTAAAAACTCTAACTATTTACATTTCAAAATTTTACTTAGAACTCAAGTCTTCATGTTATATTTTTAACTGATACTAGGGACAACAACCCCGCAAGTAACGACTTCTACTGTGTCAGGCAGGCAAGTGATAGTGCACGTAGAGACATCTATTAGCGTCACTGTTCACTATCAGGCGTGAAGTATTAACACTAAGACGTTGCTCTTTGCATTTCTGCAACCAACATTACAAGTCTACTAAACAAGATTGTATACCACTCCAGGATAGTGTGATATAACTAACAAATAACGTTCTAAGCTTCTGACAATACAGTGTAGGTATTTACTCGCATTCCTGCACTAATATACATACATACATCGCCAACTAGAAGACAGATCTTTGGAGCTTCGCGTAAGTTAACATTTTAGTTTTAATCTCTACACATGACTTACATTTGCTCTGTAGAATGAAGTTAATTTTTAAGTTTGAACTTGTATTTTGGTCTTTTCTAACATTTTTTTTTAAAGGGAAAAAGGTTAAAGTAGCAAGCACAAGCTTAGGGGTCTTTATTGTGTTTCCACTTGTTTTTGTTTTGTTTTTGCTTTGTTTTTCTTTACTCAATAACAACAACTAATACAAGAACTTTGGACAGTAGGCCAGTACAAATACGAGGGCCAATTCGGAAGAAAATCTCCGTTTGTGCATGTGAAGAAATGACCACGAAGAGCACGTCAAGTAAGCAGTGGAAGGAGACGGTTGCGTTGTAGTTCACTCGTCTGTTATAACAATTGAAAGTCAACGCTCCAGTAGAAAAATCCACGAAATATGAAGTGCGTGCGGCAATATGATTTCTAAGTGCGAAAAGAACTTTCGGCAGCTGCGATTCATCGCAAACTGTGTGGTGTTTACGGACCAAACGTGGTGAGTGAAAGTGTCACACGTGAATGGTGTCCCATGTTTAAAGATGGACGAACTGACGTGCACGATGCGACAAGAAATGGGCGCCTATCCATTTGTAGTCAGCAATGCATTCGGCTGGCACGTCTTCAGGCATATGAAACAGTGGCTTGCGTCGCATCGCTTCGACAATGACAATGTGCTCCACAATGATGTTTGCGGGTGGCTTCTTTCCCAGGCGGGAGATTGTTTTGCAGAAGGAATTTCAAACGTTGTAAAATGTTATGACAAGTGCCTCAATTTGAATGGTAAATATGTTGAAAAGCAATGCAATGTTGTACTTGTTTAATATGTATAATAAAAGTTCTGTATCTGCGATTTATGTCATTGGTTATCAAACCGCGTTCTTTTTCTTTTCGAATTGCCCTCGTACTAAATACTTACAAAATATACCTAAATGAATTAATATTTGTTCTAGAATACTGTAAATCTTAGTGAATAATTTAAAAGAAAAGCCAGATACTGTCTACAAAACGTTATTGAGTAAACCAGTAAATATTTACAGTTTTTTTCCCTAATGAACCAGGGATTTGGCAATGCACTTTATGATGTCATCATTCCCAGATTCTCATATTTCTGAACAATATGAAATATATTGGGAACAGCTGTTGGTTCATTTAATAACGTCTCAATTATATACCAACTTTGGATTTCAATTTAAAGTGCAGTTCCACGTCTCAAATTACCTCGATGTTGAAAAAAGACGTTAAAATACAACAAGCAAGGATCGAAGATTGTTTTCCCACCATATGTTATGTCTTGCAAGGGAAAGCTGTTGGAAGATAAAGGTAAAAAAAAATAATAAAAAATAAAAAAGTAACGTAACATAAAGAAAGAGAGTCATAGAATTAGAAATTTTCTCTGTAGACTGTTTGGTGCCTACAACCTCATTAGCTGCTCAATTTGAATGAACATGTTTATTGCAGTACAAGGACATACACATTTTTTCCCCTGACGCAGAACTAGGCATCATTTAACATCTTTTGAAGCAGACAGTGAAAATTGGTTTAAATAATCATGGGAGAAACGAAACAAAAGATACAAACATAAAAGGAAACAGAGGTGTATAGAAGACGAAGTTCGCATTGTGCGCCATTTTTCTTAGGTAACAATGAATATTCAAGGTTAAATGCATGCTTTAAAAGTAGAAAAAGAAAATAGGGAGGAGTTAGTACACTATGTAAATCGAATATATAATTTTATAATCCAAAATACCAAAGGTGCTGGATTGCTTGATACATACCTTTAATAGCAACGATAGGTAATTATGTTATTGTCAGTAGGTTTATTTGAAGTTAAACGTGTCAGCACCGAAGCTACGCGAGACATGAACCAATAGTCTAATGTGAAATTCATACCACGTAACAAACCCATGTCTCCCACAACGGCGAGAACGGTAATTATTCTGTGTACCAGAACTTATGATAATTCAGATTTCTTTTATTTAGTTATTTATTTTGTTGAAATTATATCGTGTAAATTATATTTGTTATCCTTAACCCTTTGCCCTTCAAGTACGGATATATCGACAACACGTTCTCAAATTCAAAATAGCACAAATAATATTGCAATATATGTATATACTTATGGTGTCTTTTGACTTTTATTATTTCTTTCATTAGAAAGCTCAGGGTGTCCGGAATGGGACTGACGGATTTTTCATAGTTTTAATATGGTCAGAGATACTGAAGAAAAACCATTCATATTGACGGAAAACTCAAAAAGTTTTGTTCAGCAAATTTTCATAGTTGAACAACTACCGGTAATGGCGCTAGTATCGCCGATAAACAGAAATGGTGTTGGCAGTCGAAAAGGCGCAATGCTTGTGGTGGTTTCCAGAGACAAAACGTGTTGTTCAAGTTCAACGAAACTTTAGACTTGTTTACCACAAGGATCCTCCATCACGCAACAGTATCCAGGAGTGGAAGGATCAATTTGTATTAACGGGGAGTGTAGTGACACAACACAGCGGTGGTACAGAAGAAAATGTGGAAGCAATAAGAGAATGAATGTTTCTCACGTAGCCCGAGTAAGTCAATTCGCGGGTCGTCATTTCCTTTCCGTTACCATGGTGATCGCCATGTTTTTTTCTATACAAACGCGTGAAGCGAATGGTGTATTTTAAAGTATAGCAGAAACAAGGACAATGGCTGTAAATTTATTTACAATTATAAAATGTTTCAACTGCTAATAAAGTTGGTGGGAAACGGTACAGATTTTGAATATGGAAATGTGTTTAGGAAACTACGAATAAAATAAAATAAAAACAACATAAAGACAGACTAATATCTAAGGAACTTATTTTTAGAAGGACCACATCTCTAAGTGATAAGGTAGAAATCAAATAATTAATGTAAACGTGAGTATCATGTAATCCACCTTAAGAAACAACAGTATAAACTCCATAACGTGCAGATGAATTTGAATTTAGCCTCTCTTCACCATGGAAGCTATGTGAGATATGGATCAATCAGGGCCGGATTTATGTGGGGGTGCAAAGTTGCACGTGCACCCCCTTCGTTGTAAATATACACTACTTAAAGTGAGAAGCTGGCAATGAGTTTTGTAAAATCAATAGTTTCAGTCAATTTTCTGAAGGTTGAACGAAAAGGATTCATCGAGAGCAAACACTTAGCATTTCCAAAGGAATTCCTCATTTACATCACAGATGCCTAAAGGCATTTAAAAAACTCAAATTTAATTCAAATGTACTGGTAGTTATTTGGTACACCCTCCCCCTCAGAAAATACTGGATCCGGCCCTGGGATCAATAGTATAACATGGGATCCGAATCAGATGAGGTTTAACCGGGAATCGAGTTCGGGCCTCCCGCACCAAAGACGTATCCGCTAATAATAAACCACGAGGAAGCTCGATTGGCTGATAGTACCATATTAGATATGTACAGTACTAATATGCGCAAAGAAAAGTTGTATACAGTTATTTGAAAAAAAAAATCTCCAATTTCGTGTTAAAACATAAAGAATGACGATCACAAGCAAAAAATAAAAAAAAAAGTCTGTAATGAACGATTATTGGTTGGTTTTATAAGTGGAAATGAGACACAGATCAATAGCTTAACGTGA
This sequence comes from Thermobia domestica, assembly GCF_964235325.1. NCBI lineage: Eukaryota > Metazoa > Arthropoda > Insecta > Zygentoma > Lepismatidae > Thermobia > Thermobia domestica. The sequence continues at coordinate 108,606,052 of NC_137462.1, read as the reverse complement.
AATTCGAACCGCATGAACTTTTACCGGGAACTGAATGTAGATGTTCCCATACTGAAGGTGTGTACACTAACCATATTACGATGTGAGGGCTCTCTTATAGAGTAGTGAGTCCCGTCAAGAAAAGCAAGAGACAATTTGATATTGTCTACGAAAATATTTATTTGTTGCCGTGTAGAGTTCTACTTTAAAGAATATGATTGAAACCTTTTTTCTTCCTTTAATTTTTATATTCTTACGAGAAAGTCAAATTTTGTATGCTTTCGCGTCTTTTGAAAAAGATATCTTCCATCCTATCTTTATATATGTATATAGAAAAGAGAGTTAAACTGTTGCTTTTAAAAAAGAAATATACGTTTTCTAGTTAAGAAATATTAAGAACAGCAAAATATATTGTCATTTACATTTGAAATAGTTAAAACCGACAAAGAAACCTTAAATAAAAAAAAATAAAAAAAAAAAGACTTGCTAACCAACACGAAAGACTAGAATATAGGGAAGAGTGAATTACGACAGCAACATTTTCTATTCTGTGGCATCTTTCGCAACGGATATGGCGACACGCCGTCTAAAAAAATAAATAAAAAGAAAAGAAAAAGAAAACAAGAGTTGACACATTATTCATCCCGCAGTCACACCACCAATCACACTACTACACACACATACACAGAAACTCCATTTCCCGGAACACTGTGGTTTTGTTGGCTGCCCACTTGCTGGCTTTTTTTTTTTATCCCAGGGAAATACTCACATGATAATGATAAGCACTATCATTATTTTTAATATTATTATTGTTAGTGCGAGAAATGACCCACTTAATTTTTGTCTCCCTTCTCTCCTGTAATAGTTTCTTTGTTTTTGTCTTTCTTCTCAGAATGAGATTACATATTTTATTTGTCATATGTAAATCAAAACATATATATATAATGATTTACTAACACTGTTTCACAGAATAATGATCACAAACAATTATATCTCTGTCTGTTTATTTTAGGCAAATGTAGAAGAGAAGATTTCTGAAAAAGTTCACTGTTTTGTTTTCTCATGTTCTCATTAGCTTACAGCTATAAATAATATTAATATAATAATTTGATTCCATTTACTCATTATATCTTTTGAATAGGGATGCGCGCGAGACAAGATTTGTGGCTGTCTCGTCTCGAAAATGTGCTGTAAAAGTGATGTCTTGACTCGAAAAATGTATACAGTATTTGTCCATTGGAAGAGCCGTGTCTCGACTCGAATCTTGTCAGGAAAATCCTGTCTCGACTCGTCTCGTGCGCATCCCTACCTTTGAAGTATAAATTTTTACCTGGATGAAAACTAATACTGGCTAAAAAACGAAAACAACATATAGCAATTGATTTTACTCCTAATATTGCTGTCTTAAGTCCAGTACTGTGAAGATTGGGATTAAATCTCTCGAAAATTATGAACAAATAGACTGTTTAAACTTACATTTACTTAACGTAAGCAAATATATGGCAAGTATTTTAATAAAATGTTCCAATTTTCTTCTGTGATCTCTTTCCTAGAAACAAAGTTTCTTGGTTAAAGTAACGTTGAATTTTTGGGATTTACAGTTTTCCCTGACACATGAAGCAAAAATATGTATATTGCAATAGGAATACGATAATATTCACTATTAACATCCAGATGATAGCGTAGAATCCCCGTAGAATCCCCATAGTTCAAAACGAATTCAGAACACACTGAATACGGTCCCCGTAGAATCATAGTTCAAAACGAATTGAGAACACACTGAATATAAGTTGAAGCCAACATAGCCTATAGAAAGCGTAGAATATATCTGGAGTCATGGTACTCTGAAATTATAAGAGATCTAATAACTGTAAGTATGAAATTAAGTATTGGTTTACCATGCGAAACTAGGTACGGTTTATTAGCAGAATACATTGTAATTCGAAACCTTAACATATTCCAGAAAGAATTGTTTTTGTTTTTTTGTATGCTGTTGGTCTGACTGATATTCAATTCACCTTCTACATATTCCATGTTCACCTACTTCAGAAAAAAAAAAAAAGACTGATCAATATATGCCAATAAGTTTTTCGATAAATGGGAGAGAATTATGTTCTTTTGGTCCTAAAGAAGACAAGCTTTCAATCGTTCTCAAGGGATTATGAGTCTTCATCCCGGCAAAATTAAAATACAGCTAATTTTACAGTAATTATGTGATATCTTCAAATAGATAAAAGATAATCGAAATGTGGAACAAGAGCGCCCTGGACAATATGATTTTACATGAGAAACCGTTATCATGACACTTATCTGCTTTCGATTTCGAGCCATTTTGAAAATCGGCATTTATTTTCGAGTTTCTAAACAGCTGAAAACGGAAAGCCACTAGGTGACTTGTGATAATGGTACCTCACGCAAAATAATATTGTCTAGGGCGCTCTTGTTCCATATTTCAATTATCTTTTATCTATTTGAAGATATCACATAATTACTGTAAAATTGGCGGTATTTTAATTTCGCCGGGATGAAGACTCTTAACGGAGAGAATAGTAGCAGGCAATGTCGGCCACAAGACGAGACGAGACAGAACCCTGTCAATAAAAACATAGATACACTTTTTGAAACAAGACACCACTTTCACACCTTTCCGGGAGGCAGCCAGAAATCTCCACTCGTGGACAACACATGTAGCAGCAAAGCTACACCTCACAAGTTTTATTTTGATTTTCGTATTTTGAATAACATTTCGCTTCTTTAATGCTACAAAATACACACACACACACACACACACACACACACACACACATATATATATATATATATATATATATATATATATATATATATATATATATATATATATATATATATATATATATATATATATATATATATATATATATATATATATATATATATATATATATATATATATATATATATATATATATATTTGCAGGGCACTGTGACATTGCTGTTCTGTCGGATGGACCCTGTCACAGAATTGCCAACTAAATTAACAGAATAAGTTTTTCATTATCTTTGTAAATGAAACTGTCTCATCGTCTGTTGTTTTTAGCTGAATTTTGTCATACATCTCCTGCAGCCAAACTGTGCTAATCCTCTAGGTCAGCGTTTCCCAACCTTTTTCAACTTGCGGCACACTTCAGGGTAACTTGAATTCTCGCGGCACACATATTATTATTATTTGAAAATATAAAATACTGTAATATTTTTTTCTGATTACTGACATCCTTCTCACAGAGAAGAAAGCTAGACCACTGTTTTTTCCCCGTGGTAAATCATTATGCTTATTTTTCATTTTAATTTAAAAATAGAAAACAATTACAATCAGATATAGGGCTCAAGTTGTTAAAAATACACTTTTTTTTTTTTTTTTTTCGAAAACTGTATCTAACCTTTCATTAAGAAGGAGGATCACTAAATAACGAACGAACAAACGAATCTCTTTTACTTTTAAAACGCAAATATAGGTAATTCGTATGCATGTTTACTTTGCCGGAAGGATTGAATAATATTTTAAAATTTCAAGTTACGAAATAGTCTGCAACAATAAAGAAGCAATAATGGTCATAACAATGATAACAAATACTTTTTTTTTCAAAATTAGAAATGTACAGAAAAATGTTCTACAGAAAAGTAACACAGTATGAAACTTTAAATTTTAGATTCATAGTAGTAATTTGAAATACAAATATACCTTTTTCTGTATGTCTTGCAATTTGATTGCTATAGAATTAATAATTTTGTTCCATTTTCCTCGCGGCACACCAGCGACCCATTCGCGGCACACCACTGTGCCGCGGCACACCGGTTGGGAAACGCTGCTCTAGGTAATCGCCTTTGATCCTTATAGTACCGCCTTTTGGCCGCTCTTCAAATGAGTTAATTATTTTAAATTTATTCGTCAGTAATAAATGAAACTAAGGCATAATGGACAAACTCAAGGTGACACTGTGGTTAACATTAAATCTTTGAATATCTCTTCGAGAGAGAGAGAGAGTTAAAGAAACGAAAGTATCCGTGATTTTCACACATCATATGAAACCTTGTCTTTCGGAAGAAACTTTTTGGTCGATAGCAGTTCCACCACCACCACCATTACCATCTCCAGAGACGTTTTACTGATCCTATTTTTAGCGGGAATGAGCGGATGTCCAACAGTGGGTGACTTGTGCCTTTTAAAAACAACGACTATGGACGGGGAAGGAAGATAGACGCTCGTATCTGGTTTCGGATGCGGCCTGCACAAATATCTCATCGTGTTGCGTCAATCAACTCGCTTCATTAAACGCTCGTCCTCTCCACAGTTGCGCTCCAAATGATCCTTTTAACGGCCCTGTTAGCAAATATGGAGGAAAGGGGTAAGGCTTTTGTGCGCCAACACAACGTAAAGAAAAAATGTAACAGCATTGCTTAAAATGAAGGAAAATAAAAGTCTTCGCAATAAAAATTTCTCTCTCAGAACTTTTCTTTCCTTTGACTGATGTAGATATAAGGGGTCTAGGTCAAAACCCCCACAGCCAAAACCCCCACACTCAAGAAATGTCAAAACCCCCACACAAACGGTCATAACCCCCACACAAATGGACAAACCTCCCAAACGCACGAACGGTCAAAACCCCCACAGCCAAAACCCCCACACTCAAGAAATGTCAAAACGCCCACACGATCGGTCATAACCCCCACACAAATGGACAAATCTCCCAAACGCACGAACGGTCAAAACCCCCACAGCCAAAACCCCCACACTCAAGAAATGTCAAAACGCCCACACAATCGGTCATAACCCCCACACAAATGGACAAAACAGCCACACATAGCAACGGTCATAATCCCCACATAAATGGACAAAACTCCCACAAAATCGGACAAATCCCCCACACTCTGAAATAATCGTCATTTCACGTCTTTGTTGCGGCTCTTTATGACGCCCAAGAAGAATAGTTGCAACATCAGTTTAAGTGGAATAAAAAATATTATTAAAAAGTACAAGGGCAATACATGAGTGTGGGGGTTTTGTCAATTTGTGTGGCAGTTGTGACAATTTCTGCGTGTGGGAGTTTTGTCCATTTGTGTGGGGGTTTTGTCCATTTATGTGGGGATTGTGACCGTTGCTATGTGTGGCTGTTTTGTCCATTTGTGTGGGAGTTATGACCGTTGGGGGTTATGACCGACTACCAGTGTGGGGGTTTTGGCTGTGGGGGTTATGACCGTTCGTGCGTTTGGGAGATTTGTTCATTTGTGTGGGGGTTATGACCGTTTGTGTGGGGGTTTTGACATTTCTTGAGTGTGGGGGTTTTGGCTGTGGGGGTTTTGACCGGTTCCCGATATAAGTCTAGTTAGTTTTAGTTTTTAAGAAATTTCGTTTACCAACTAAAACTACTTTATATACTTTCCTCTGCCTATCCGTGTATCTATCCGTCCGGGAGACAAAAAAAAATCTCAACGACTAAATAATGGATTAACATCAATTTTGGCCAAAATGTAAAGGGTCAGAAGTTCGGAATCGCGTTCGATGATGGAGGTTATTCATCTACATAATTCATTCGAAGATATGACCCTTCATATGTAAATTCCCATTAGGGGTTATCATAGATAAATTGCCCTTCGGTGGTATGCAACCCAACTGTACTTAAAGTCAGGTTGGTTGCATATCATTCAGTTATTTTCAATATTCTAACTAAACTCCTTCACGTGCTGTACGAAACTGGAATCATGTTTTGTAAGACATTCTTCATTATTTGAATATTGGAGATCTATCTAATTTTTATAAACACTATATACAGCTTTTAATTTATGAAACATCAAACATATATCCAAATACACAAAACAGTGCAATATTAAAAAAAAATGTGAATTAAGGATATACTTAGTGTTATCCACAAGATGAGATGAGACAGAGTTTTCGTACGGAGATATGAGACGAGGCACTCTCACAATAGAAACACAGCTTCCGAGAGAAGGTATCACTTTCACGATATCTTTCCGAGGCGAGATAACCTCTGCTGTCGTATCATAGGCAATCCTAGATATACTTATCCGTACTATAATATTGAATAATGCTGAAAGACACTATTTACAGCTTGTGGGAGACCCGGGTTCGATTCCCGGCGGGAGCTCATGTCGGATTCCACGTTAATCAGTAGGTCCACGTCTCATATAGCCTCGCTACTGAAAAGGGACCTTAAACTCAAAATCAACTCAACTCAACAATTTACAGCTCCGAGTAAAGAGAATTATTTTGTGAAGCTATTTAAATGGTAAATGGTAAATATTTTGTTCTACACTCGTAAACTGAACAAGATATTCAGGAAATGATCTCACTTGGATTTCTATAAGTACATTCGTTTGTTTGTTTACTTGTTGAAGTTTAGCGTGCCTCTTAAGCAACAAAGCTATACGGTATATGGATCTTTAATTTCAAGTGAAATCCAAAACACCGTAATGCGCTCAGTGCTCTGGTACTCGGAATCGAACCTGAGACCACTTGCACAAAACGCGCGCGTGCTACCCGCTATACCAGAGGGGAAGGCTAAAATTTTTCGTATATTCTTGATACAGAACGGAGGGATATTATATAATATACATAGGTGTTTCTAGCAAAGATACTAGAAATATTTGGGCATGTAAGCTTAGGATATCAGTAAATAAGGTCCTAGAGACTAATACAACCATATAGTCAAATATGATCTCATATTGATACTGGAGAAAGCAGGCACCAGTAAGTAAGATAGTATTTCGTATGTTAATTTTTTGTATTCTAGTATCCATTTTTTCAGCACCGAGGCTATAAGACGTGAACCTACAGTTTAAGGTAGATTTCGTAATGCATTCAATGGCCTCTCACCGGGAATCATACCAGGGGCTACGTGCTCCAAAGACCCGCGTACTAGACACTCGACTAGTGAGGAACGTCTCCAGTCTTGAACGTCACACCCTGTACTGATGAGTTTTTGTGACTACAGAGGAAAAAGAGATCCAGAATTGTTGGAGCACATGTTCATACTATTATGTAAATTTAACTAAAGGCAAAAGTATTCCTATATTTTGAACAGTTGTTTCAGAATCAACATAAGTATCATTGAACGGTATTGCGATAATAAGAATATTCCTCGCAACAAAAAGAAAAAAGAAAAGAAAGAAAAAAGTGTTTAGCCCAACAAGGATACAGTTCCATATAAAAACAGGGGGAGGAGGAAGAAGGTTTGATGCTTTTTCTTTGTCCTAAGTATGCAAATAAATAATATCGTAATGTATAAGTGTGTTTACTTAACTGTGTCACATTTCACTACCTGTTAATAACGAAAGTGATTGCAAGCAGTGTTATATTTCCTATACGTTAAAAATTTTACTCTTCGTTTCAATATTTGAGAAAGTAGCTTTTCAAATATAATTTTTCTATCACTTGTCACATTCGTTCTTTAGAAAATAGTTACTGTTTGCTAATACAGTTCATATATATATATATATATACATAGTAAGATGATGTGCTACTTTTGTTATCGGCTTCTTATATTACTTGCAAGAAAATATGATGGGTCTTAGAACTGCCAATATATATATATATTAAACGAGAAACGATACTAGCTAGCTTTTCCAGTTGAAACTAATACACTTTCCGAGACGAAATATCACTCTCACGACGCCTTTCCACGAGAAGAAACAGTCGTGTCTTGCAAGCAACCCTAATTGGCGCTGGTCTTATTCTGAAACTTCTGTTCCTAATCCACTTTTGAAAACTCTTTTTTTATTACTAGATATGTGACTATATTCTCTCATATTACGTTGTATTCGTCACTGCAGTTCTGCTTTAAGTTTCAGGAAACAGTGAGTTGTGAAATAGAAGAAATTTAAAGATTAGACTGACCAGGTATTTCGCCCAAGGATTATTTTATTTATTATTATTATTTTTACATGTAATGGCACTTCGTAAAATCTGCTGCTTCCAGTGGCGTATTTACGATTTTGTTTCGGGAGGGGCTTTGCTAATTTTCGGGGGGGGGGCTTTGTCTGGAAATGTGAAGATTCTGCAAGATACTTCATTTACTTTACTATACTAAGTAAGATTTCTGGGGGGGCTTAAGCCCGGAAGCTAACCCTCTAAATACGCCACTGGCTGCTTGTAAGTCGAACGAAATTCACGACTGTCTTTTCAATGCTTCATCCAAACATAAATTGAAGGAATTCGGGAAATTAATAGTCATATGTGCAATTTTGAGGAATTTAGTAATTCAAAGCAAGTATTTATTCTTCCTGAAAACCACCTGTAGCACAAATCACGTCTTAAGTTCTAAGTCTAAGGATTTCTTCATCCTCTTTTTCTGAAATCTTGTATCTCGCTGTGTTAGTGTCTTAGCTTATAAACTTTATATAAGTTAGATATAGCTAGACAGTTGGTAGTATTCTCTCTTTTCGTGAGAGACACTGATTTGATCTCCAGTGGAAATACCTATGGACCTTTATATCTCAAACAACCTGTGTACTCAAACAAACAAACGAACGAACGAACGTTTATAGGTTGGAGTTGTCAATGAATAATATAAACCTACACAGAAAAAACATGTAATACAGAATAAAAATCTATAGTCGATCGGTTTTTTAGTTTTTTCTGTTATGACAAAATAATACTTTTTTTTTTTTTTTTCATTTACATGTAGCTAGCAGTGGCATTACACATTCAATCGGTGTCATCTCAACGGTAAAACCTGTCACTGTCGTTTTCTTATAACACTCAAAAGACTTGCGGTGGGTAGTAACGTTGCGTCGTCGACCACTCAACATACAGAGAATACAAATGACTCTCGTAACCCGCTTACGTTTAAAAAACAAACAAAAAAATAATAAAAAATCCCATTTATAGGCACGTTCAATGTCCTCGTCACATATATACATATATTTGTTTTGGTACATTTATTTCGTCTCATAAATTCAGAAAAACTATAACCATATATTACATTAGACAAAGACTTTTTTTTTTCTTTACAGAGCCTTTTGAATTCAATGGCTCCTTTGTTCTCCAGTCAGGTTAAAACTAGAATTTTAGGTACTTTAGAAGGAGGGTTTTGAAACTATGGTTAAATATTTTCTTTTACTTCGTTACTTTGTTTTGTTTTCCTAAGTTATTTATTACTAATTACTTTCCAGAAAGTTTTGTTAGAAAGTACGGTTTTTATTAGTCTCCCAAATTATGCGATACCTAAAAGTATGAGAACTTTTTAACAGAATGAGTCCGTCCGTCCGTCTGTATGTATGTAGGATATACAGTTTAAATATGGATTTAGCTTTCCAGAATATTTCATCTTCGCTCTTTTCCTCTATTAGTAATTTATCACTTTCCAGCTCAAATCCTTATTATAAAGCAAAAATATGTAAATGTGAGAGGAAAGCTAATCTATGCAAACTTCAAAACATTTGCGAGTCAGTTGTATAAACTCTAGGCTAAAAATTTATATCGTAATCATTATTATAAACGCAAGACGCCTCGGTCTTTCAGTCACGCTAATTCCAAATGGTTCACTATGGGGATTGCCAAAATTTTTCTAAATCCGGATACCGGAAAATTTATCAGAATCAGAAATGTCACTTTCTGGATTTCTGAAAAATTTTGGATTTTGGACAAATCCCGGAATTAATTTTTCCGAATTCAGGAAATTTTCCGAAATTCGAAAGTTTTCTGAATTTTTCCAAAACCCAGAATTTTCTAAATTCTGGATTTTCCGAATTCCGTATCTTTCAGAATTCCGGAATTGGTCATCCGTAGTTTACTCTCAAGTTAATAGTTGTCCCTAGCTGTGCTGACTTCTACCTGACACCAAGAGATGTCGCTAGCGCAGAGACAATTTGCGGACGAGCCCAAGGTTTGGAGGGAGGAGGAGGAACACTTATTTTAATCAAAACATTTTCCATTTGAATGCATGTAAGAAATAAATTACACTATCAGATTAAGAAACGATAAAATGCAACTCGCTGTAAATTTATATTTTGCATCAATATTTGAACAAATGTGAACAACAATAACAACAACAACAACTACTACTACTACTACTACTACTACTATTACTACTACTACTATTATTACTACTACCACTACTACTATTACTACTACTACTACTACTACTACTAATAATAATAATAATAATAATAATAATAATAATAATAAAATAATAATAATAATAATAATAATAATAATATGTAACTGACTGAGCGAAATAAGCAAGGGAAAAGATAACATACTACTAACTAGGCACCTTTTTTCAACGTTATGTTGTAAGTACATAATAAACACATACGATATAGGAAAAACATTCTTTTTTTCTATTTTTTTTTTAAATTCAAGGCTACAAAAAACTCCGTGACTATACTGTAAAAAAGGCAAAAAAAAAAAAAAGCCATACACTCACTACTACCTTGTAGGAAATGTTCAGAATAACAGCTACAAATCATCGCTGAACGTTAATCACCTGTTCTTTCTGTCGCTATCAACTCTACATACAGCAGAAAAGTGCAGGCAGGGTCCTCATTACCGATAGTATGCATGTAAAAATATACATATATGTAATTATTGTAGTACATGGCTTTACGCTAAATGCTTTTACCTTCACAAACTTTTATCTGTTTGGCAACACAAAAAAGTAGAAAGTTACAATACAGTGTGTGAACTGCATCACAATAATAATAAAAAAAATAACCCTAAAATTTGGTTTATTTTTACACCAAAACTGTGGTGATTTAAACTGAATTTAAGTTGTAGTGGATTGTTCTATAATAATGTTGGTATCTCATAAGATGCATGGACACTCCTATGTATATGACTATACAAAAAAAATGGAAACCTATTTGTCAATTACTATTATTTTACGATTTGTATCACTTTTATGCTGGCAAAATTCCTTGAAGGAAATACTCTCGAATTACTCGCTTCATTAACTAAACAAAATGTCCAAGTCTTAAGGCAAAATTTATGCAACACGGAAACTATTCGGGGACGTAATGTGCCATTTACCTCTGTTGATCTAATTAGGGGCTGATCTAAACAACATTTTTCTTTCTTTCTTTTTTTTCAATAGTAACTTTCAAAAAGATAGGTATCTATCTGCCGTAAGGATGTTGCCATAAAATGCAAATTCTTCATATTTTTTTAAAGAAAAAAGTCGGGAAATGTAGTATAGTCTACGTATATTTTTTTCATAAGTAAATAACGGATTTGTCCAGATGTGTCATTGTATATGGATGCTGTACGTTATAATTTAGATACTGGAGCATTACAAATAAGTAATGTATACCAAAAACAAGAATTTTCTGAAGAAAAAGAAAAAGAAGCATTGGTTCCTAAGGAGGTTTTTGCTTTATAATTTGAAGTTAGTTTATAATCATTCAATTTACGCCTTCAAGACACTTTTTTTCTTAATGTAATGAAGTGATGACGATATGTATTAAATTAAAACTCGCATTCGTGAACAAATCTTTCTCCATATCTGCATTAACAGATACTTATCCACTGCGTCATATAGTGTATGAGGGGCGAGGCACACTGATTTCATCTGGGTCTCCCGGATACACATACTGCCAGTTTTCGCTTTTCACTGGGTCATACACCAGAAGGAATATAAGGGTTTCCTCACAAAGAAAAAAAAGAGAAAGAAAGAAAAATAAAATAAAAAAGTATATACGATTTATAAAGGAGCTGTAAGGTAAACATTTTTTTTAACCCATTAAGTTCTTCATATTTTATCCTGAAGCAAAATATCTTGAAGCAGCCCCACACCTTTTCTAAATCATTTCCGTTGGAGAACAAGCTTACTGCATTCACACTAAGCAGACTACTCTAATGAGAAATCCATGTAATGGTTTTCACGTGCTGGTTCCACTGTTACGCTTCGGTATTTGAAACGACTTTACTCTATCTACGCATCTACACACACACAGACGCGCGTGTATATATATTCTAAATACTAAGTTGCTGAAGTTATTTTCTTTCTGATCCAAAGAAGAATGAAGAGAATGTGTGAACTGCTGCGCTTTCTACTAAAATTACAACGAAACATTGGCAAAAGCATTGTAATAACAGTAAATTTTTGTAAACACATGTTAAATTACAATACAGCACCAAAGGAGGACTATATTATATTTTACATTATAGTGAATAATGATTAGGTAATTGTTGGAGGCAACACAGACTCAGTGATCTCTGCCGTGTGGGGTCCCTGGATCGATCCCAGCTTTCACCAAGTGCTGTTTGTGGTTTGACAAACATTATATGCGTGTTTTTTCGTCTTCTCCCGATTTGTCTTACTTTTGTCATTTTACCATTATCATCATCACTATCTGCCTTAGCCTGGTGCATAATCATGCATAATTTCAGATTTAGCTTTGAGAAGGAGGGTTAAAAATGTCCAATATAAGCAAAATTTCATATCTGGCTGTAGTAATGTTGAGAGAGTAAACTAAAAATTTCGTTATTGTTTTGTCATGTCATGTCAAGATTGTTCTTCTTCCAGCAATAGCTCTTGTGAAAAATCTGTGAATAAATTTCCTTTTATCCATAGACTTCTTAACGACAAAGTGTACCAATCACTTAAACTACCGTAAATTCCAGTAGCATTAAGTAAAGAAGCCTAGAACTAGTTTCATCCAGGTGCATAGTAGGTCGCAGAAAGAGATGCCTAAACTCACAAACTTCAGCTTAATAATTGAACGTAAGTCCTGTATAGCCAGCTATAGTCCAATTCCAAGGGGGCTCGAACCCCAATTTGAGTGGCGAGTACAAATACGTGCAAGTGCGGCCCCATTGTGGACAGAGACTCTTATCAATTTGCGAGCGCGAACCTAATGAGGTTAATGAGCACGAGGTCGAGCTACTATTGGCTTATTAACAATAGCGATCCAGAGCTATCGACAGCCTGAACGCTATCGACAGCCTTAGATTAGTGAGCGTGAACTCCATGGAGGATATTGAGCCTGAAGTAGTGCGTACCCCATTAATGATATAAGTCAGAAACAGTGAACTTCACTGAGAATAAGGAGCGTGATCCCCATTGAAGATACAAAGCCTGGGAAATGTTTCTGATTGAGATTAGTGAGCATGAGACTCATTAAGGATAGTGATCCTGATGTCGCTTGAGCCAAACTGAGACTAGTGAACATGAGTTCCATTGAGGATAGTGAGCCTTATGTACCGGTAGCGTGAGCCTAAGATTAGTGAGCACAAGCTCCATTGAGGATAGTGAGCCTGAGGTAGCGTGATTCCAACTAAGATTAGTAAGCACGAGCTCCATTAAGGATAGCTGATAAGTGTGAGCCCAATTGAGATTAGTGAGCGTTAGTGAGAATTAATCCTACTGAAGAAGTGAACCTGATATATCGTGATGCTCACTGAGATTAGGAGCGTGGGCCTCATTGAGAATAATGATTCTCACTGAGACCAGTGAGCGTGAACCCCATTAAGGATAGTGAGCCTAATTGAGATTATTGAGCGTGAGCCTAGATAGTGAACCTGATATTGCGATTAGTGAGCATGAGACCTATTGAGGATAGTGGGCCTGTTATCGTAGGTGATCAGTGACCGTGAACCTTATTAAGGATACTGAGCTGAACCCGCCACAGGTAATTTCAAAATGGTCATCACAGGTCTTAGATCGCTGTTCGTTGTAAAACAAAATCAAAACTGCAAAATTCCATTTAATACTGAGATTGAATCATCAGACAAGTTTATGATTTTTTTTTAAAAAAAAAGAAGAAAAACAAAACAAGCGTGTAACAGATTATGTGACAAACTCAATCGTTTGTTTTAAACAAATTACGTTATACCACGCGACTCTTCGCCCATAACGATTGAAGCAGAAACAAACCATGAACGTTCCGGATCGCAGGATGCTACGCGACCGAATAGTAATTATTTAGTGGTAAATGTATACATCCAGTACAAGGGAATTCACTGGCTGATGGTTTGCCTGGCGTGCAAAACGTCCTTGGAACTGTCAGAGACAGAAAAAAAGCATTTTAGAAAAAAAAAAGTTAATAAAAAATAAAGCTCTTCCAATCTCCCAATCCCACTCTTGAAGGTCATCCATCACCAGAGTGAAAGAACAAGAGATAGATGGACGGACACTTTCAATGACTTATTTTCCCACATTTACAGTCTACGATTACAATCTTTCTTTATACCACATAATTTCATTTTAATAGATTCTGGTTCGACGTCTTACACGTATTAACTCGTGCATACAATTGTCTATTGTTTCTTCTCGTTTGCACTGACGATATCCCTAGTTTGATGGTCAAATACCTCAAAAGCGTCCGACACAGAATGTATATTCGATTATTCTGTTTACTTCACAGGAACGGTCGAAACAGTTATTCTAATTATACATATGAAGAAGATACGAACCCGAAGACTATGCAACTGTAGCGTAATTACCAGGATCTGAGGGCAACAAACAGAGAGATTGTGGGGGCGTACTCAATTGTGGAGAAGACAGCTGAGCGCGCAATATTGATAGCTGCTGGGGATCGCAAAGAATGCTTAACCCTGTCAATGATAGAATTAAATGGCTAGACTTTGTGTCTTTAGTGCGGAAGTTCTCGAATCGGTTCCAGGTAGAAGTTCACGTAATTCGGATCCCATGTTAAGCTGTACATCCAAGTTTTATATGAACTTAATTGAGAAGAGATGTTAACCTTACACCAAAACTAATCAATAATAGTACAGGCTTGCTACCCTTCTCCTTCCATCTAATAGACTTCCATAGATTACTACACCAATGAACTCAATTTTATGTTGTTTAAACAATAATCAACTTGTATAAGACATTGTGTCTTCTAATAAAAAGATTGTCATTGGTTAGATTCACGTTTTCCTGTAAGTGAATGTTATGTAAAAAGTTAATTGTAGTACACTTTGGTATAAAGGCTTCATATTGACAAAACTTAATGTTCAAATACAATAGAGATCCGAACAGAATATTTTTAAGAGGCAGAACAATGACTCATGTCAATATGGTGTACAAGAAATGAATAATAATTCGCAGAATAGTTCTAGCCGTTCACGTATTAGGTGCTAAGGTGATTAATTACAATGCCTCCCCATATTATTGGTCTATTTACCTTGGAAATGATAAGCCCTTTGTTCTTTCGAAAGCTGCATATCTACTATTATATTTGTACTGCTATTGTTTTTTTGTTCTTTTGATACACATGTTTTAAAACTATATAATCCCACGCGTGTACATTTTATCAATTAGTTAGTATAACAAACAGTGCTGAACAATGTTATTCGTAATAGATTTGAGGACTTTTATGAATATTATAATTCCATATTTTGATACTATTGATGTCGTTTTTCTCTTCCTTCCTGATGATACTACAACGAGCTAGACAATATATCAAAATTCTTAATGCGTTCGGTTTGTTTTTTCGTAGTTGCCGAAACCTCTCTTTACATTAGTCTAATATATTCAAGATCAAAGTGTTTTGGAAGTAATGTACAGAATTTTCACATTTTTAAAAAAAGTTTAACGTTCCGCTGTTGTTTCCAGGCTAAGGGAGATGGTTATGATAACGAACGATATGGTGAAAAGAATAAAGTGGTAGATAACGAGAAAACCCCGAAAAAATCTATGTACATCACCACAAAGCCACGTTTCATATAGATTTGCTTCTGAAAGGAACGCTAAAACTCTAATCCAACCAAACCATACTAACAATATGTGATGTATGGCCAAATGTAGCTACACTGTAAAGAAACAATTAGCATACACTAACAAGAGATTCTCGGCTATTTCTTTCGTTTATTCAACTGCAAGTGTTCCCTCAACCCCTACAGAACAAACCATAATACGTCACCAGAAACTATACACTAATAATTTCACTTTCTTATAATTCCGACACAACATAAAGCAAAGCTCGGTCAAGTCTTAGTATCACCAGTATTTGCACAAGCTTTGACTCATAAAACATCACAACTTAACACAACTCTGTGTTACATGCCTAGGGTTACCACCAGTCCCAATGTTGTCGGAACAGTCGTGCTTTCGGGGAAAATGTCCCGTGTCCCGACGTGGTTTTATCGAGACTAGAACATTTCCCGACTTTCATGTTAATTGATGGGAGTTGGTCGAATAGACAATTATTATTGTTGTTGGAATTGTTTCCACACTATACAGAGCCTTAAAAAAAAAAGGTAACCTCATAACAATGGTAGGCAAGGAGATAGGTAATATTGTGTCTGGCAACATAAAAACTGCACATTGGGCCTAGGCCACACATTATTTTAATTAATTATATTTTTATTATATATAAATGATATAGGGCTTATACTATTTAAATTGTATCACTTCCTTTTATCAATTAGATACGTAAGATTCAGTATATTACATCATTACTGAAAAAGAACCGTTAGTACATGTCTTCCCTCCCCCCATTAAGTGCATGTAGAGTCCGACCATTTTGATTTGGAAAGGTGGCAATCCTATAAATAACATCTTCCTACCAACAATTTGAGGACCAGAATGTGCCAACAACAGAAGAGTCATGATGCAAGGAGTTACAGGAAATGAAAATTTACAGGAATAAATAATAATAATAATAATAATAATAATAATAATAATAATAATAATAATAATAATAATAATAATAATAATAATAATAATACTCAAACTGAATAGCAAATTTATACATGAGCAAACTTTTTTCACCAAACACGTACCCTGAGGGGGTAATTGGACGTCAAAGCTATGCTGAAAGTTTAAGATCAGATATCGTTTTTGTAAAAGAAATGTCAAGAAAATTTTTTGGTGAATTCGACAGAAATTTGGGGGGTAAGCATTATTTATTTTTAATGAGTGACCTTTGACCTCTAAGACAAAACCGAGAGTTCTACCTAAATATTCCTTTATTTCATACAAGAACGTCGTTTGACTGTTTTCTACCTCCTCTCGGAACTTACTTCAAATTAAGGTTCCATTTTTTTCAGTGGAATAATAATTCGATTTATTCAGCAGGTGTACAATACAACCGCAGGCGGATCTTCAACAATAATATAGTATGCTATAATAATGCTTTAAACATCACTGAATTTTTATTTTTTTTTTAAATCTGTTTATGTATAATCATACATTTTCTCTTTTGGAGATGTTAATTAAATTAAAGAGAAGTAAGTTGTATATGCAAATACAGTTTAAAAAATATATAATTCCAAGCCGTAAGCATTTACAACTTCCTTTCTGCGTTAACTGAATTATTTAGAACGAAATCAAAAATTGTTAATTATATTGAACGGAATGACGCGGAAATGTTTTGAAGCTAAAATGCAAAAGATACGTTAAAACATGTCATTTTATGTATCATACAAGTTGCAAAATAACAAGTTTATCGTCCATTTCTATCGGCAACAAACGAGTTACATTGCAAATGCTATAAAACTCGACAGTTTTCAACTACGTGACTGTCATTGGTTGAAGTTTCAGTGTTGCTAATCTTAGACTTTAAAATCAATACATTTTTATTTATTTGTTTGTTCATTTACTTTAATTCTTCGCACTCAGAAATTTTGTGATTGTAGTTATAGCGAAACAGATTCACTAGAGAAAAGGAAAATCTTTTTTTTTTTTTAACTGTTTATAAAATCCACTAAAAACGAGAAAATATTTTTGGTAGGTTAATTCAGTTTTATTAATAAAAGTTTTAAAAATTTGCACTAAAAACAATATGTTTTTGTGAGGTAAAATCAAACAAATAGGACTAATGCATTGCGTGCTTTTTCTATGATTAAGGAATAAAGTTTTTATGGATATCAGGGAAATAGAATACGTCCAATGCAGGGGTGCTCAAGAGTGCCGTGCCCCGGGGAAGGGCGAGTGGGGCGACGGTCCAGGGCACTGAAGTAAGGGAGCACAAAATTCGGGAGGAAAATGAGAAGGAAAGAAAAAAAGAAAGAGGAAAAATTACTTAGCATATTACTGGTATATACTTAAATCCTCTTTTGCTTTAGGAAGTGGTCCTATAATGTTACTCATGTTAGGAAAATATATGTGCACATTTATAAAATGGAAAGAAAAAGTAATAAAAAAGTGCTCAAAATCAAGGAAAAGCAGGATTAACTTTGAAAATTTTCTTATGCTTCGCGCCACCCATGGTGGCGCTTCGCGACTGGTATGTCGACCTCGCCGTCATATACCCTCACTCCGGTGCTGATTTTCACGGCACGACACTGGTGCCCCAGACTTGCTTTTGATCGCAGGTTGCGCACATGAGATTTTTTTAACGGGATAATGAAAGTTTTTAAATTCAAATGATACAATTCAATTAAATTATACGATAATGGTGCTTTTAATAACGGAGAAATTGAATAAAATTTACTCACAAGAAATTTTGCGTCTCCATGAGGGCAATTTTCCCCCGTGAGTTTGAGATACGACAATAAAATCGATACGATAATACTTATATTGGTGGAGGGCATAACGAGAAACAACGGGATTGTTTAGTTCTAGGGAGCACTTGTCAAGATATTCTAATTTGCTTAGCCATGCACTATAGTACTTAATATATTTATAGTTCTTCGTTTTACTTCACAAAAAAATCTCATTTTTAAAGATTTTTTCCTAAGCTATTGTTAATAAGGAAAGACAATGAACTACTTAACCGAAAAACTATTTTTTTCTTTTTTTGTGCATTTTATAACAGTATTGTTTTCAAAATTTGTTCTACTACTATTTTTTTAAACATTATTTAATATTTTAATTACCTTATGGAAATCAATACTCTCTTTCCTCTTATTAAGGAAAGAAAAATGCTGACTTGTTGATATGTTATTTTTGAAAACGCCTAGTCGCCTGCAACCAGCCAAACTTCTGAGAGATTTGGATAGTATGGGCAACAGGCGCTAAATAATTAATTTTATAAGCTTACAGTGAATCGGTAAGCTACAACGAAAATTATGTGAAGATACCGTACATATTGTCAGTGAATTTATGTATCTACAAAAAAATTAATAGCTATAGTTAGTACAGGGAGTGCGTTTAGATTGTTTCAACAAACAACAGAAAAGTAACCTAATAAAAGCTCTGTAACAAAAAAAAAAAAAAAAATGTTTGCTACGTAAATCTTTAAGAGATGGTTAAGATAATTTCGTCATTTCTTCCCCAAAAAATTTTAAAAAATACGTTAAAACTGAAGCATATCAAGCTTTGGACTTATGCTTTTGTACGTAGAAAGTACTTTTGAACAAAATGGTCCGTGCCTTTAAACATTGTTCAATTATTAGCAGGGGCATGGTGAGGCGATGAAGATATGTGTCCGCTATGACCGCAAGGCGAGTATAAGCAAGAGTAAAAACGGCTGGTTTCACACATTTTTCTGTATACTATTATCAAAAGTGATATACTAATAATATCATTTAAACAGCCAACTTGTTATATGATTATTGATCATATTGCTCATCTTATCATAGGATAAAGTAACTACTGTCGTCCTTTATTTCTAAGAAACTTTACTTTTAGGCCTAAATGTTGTACCTTCGCCAACTAAAATATAAGTATGAATATTGACTATAAATCAACGGTTTTATACTATAAGAGAAAATGGAAAGAAACTCAATTTCGCATATTAGGAACACCCTGCTCCTAACACGGAATGCTACATGAACTTAATATGAAATACTAAAACGAAATACAATATCGATATATTAAAGCACGATTTTTTATATACGTATATAAATCAGATTCAGTGAAGTGCAAGTAAGCAATATCTTCAAACGACATTATTAGGATTATTAACGTTTAAAATACTATAAAAATAAAATATAATATGATACAAAACTAATTACCTGATTTGAATTTACTTATTTACTACATCCTTTAAGTTTGTAGCAAATCAATTACTTTTACCTTGAAATAATACATTAACTCTTTAAACTATAAGTAAAAGTGTGGAGAAAGTATATTCACTGGGGAATTAATCCACATGGAGAGAATAAGCAAAACAATTATTTAAAAAATCAGTTCCGTGAAGATAAAAATGTGTCTAAAATAGACGTAAAGCTTACAAAGTTTGGAACAATTTTCACTTCAGAACAAAATGTCACAAAATACGAACAAAATTTTAAAGGAAAATTGGTACACTTGTGATGAAACCATCTTTGACAAAATGCACATTGCAACAAGTTTCCTTTTTCTGCACTTAATGATCTTAAATTAACACCGTAAAGTCATTCATCATTATCAGTAGCATTACTTGAATTGTCAGTTTTAATGTCGACGTTGTCTGTACTCACTGAATCTTCAGAATTACTTTGCCATGTTGTAACTTCTTTTTTGAGACTGCTTAGACTGGCTTCGAAAGTGTAAATACCACGTTTCTCTTTGTGATGATGTAGTGGACGCATCAAAATCAATCTTATCTGGAATGCTTAATATCATTTTAGCTTAGCCTAGCTTTCTATTATAGGTATTTCGATCCCTTCTTTGTAGTTGTGATGTTCTTTTCACTTCACTCCGTAGCTGACACGGCAGAAGGAATATCAGAACTTGGGAACTCACTTTCATCAAACACAAAATGACGTAGTGGATTTATTCAAACTATTTTGAATTCGTTAACTGTTGTTTCAATAGTTCAGCTTGGTTACATATTTTCTCAAGAAGTGCGGAAACTTGAAGCATTATAAGGGTTGAATAGTGATACATTTAGCAGACAAAGTTGATGTATAATATCTAAAGGTTGCAGCTTGAGGGAGTAGTGGGAACAGAAACAAATTGTGATGTCATGTGGGTTTCTGCCCAACAGAAAAACGCTTTAGTTTCTATTTTTGTTAAATGAGTTCAAAATATTATTTATTTCAGCGCACTTAATGCTAATCCTTTTAATGTCCAGAGTTTAAAGCCCAACATATTGTCATCTTTTTAATGCAATAATTATTTGTTTAGTTCTTTGGAGAAAATGGGCTTCATATGACTACAGGATAGTGACAAAATTACCGAAATGTTTTATAGCTTTAATCCCAGATGCTTTGAATACCTTTAAGGTCCAATTTCACGTAACTTATATAACTGCATAAACACAGACTTTCCTAGCTCTCAGCACGACGCAGTATAAGAATCATTGGACCCTGCTTGCTGCTCTAGTGGCTAGCCGTCTACCTTTGATGCACGTAGTCTCAGGTTTCATTCCCGATGAGAGAGCACAAAAATTTTATTTCACTACCATCCACTTTCAGTAATTATCCATCCCCTTTAACCTAAAGGGCAAAACTATGTAGGATATTAAACTAAAAAAAAGAAAGAAAAAAAGAAAAGCATTACGCAGAAAAAAGTTCATTCATAATTAGAATCTGGAACTCGCTTCGACTCTTGTTAGTACCAGGGTTTGAAAAAACCCGGGTATTTTTTAAAAAACCCAACCCACCTGGGCCCATGTGGGTTTTTTCGGGTATTTTCGGGTTTTATTGGGTTTTTTCGGGTTTAATTGGTTTTTTTCGGGTTTAATTGGGTTTTTTCGAAATATTTCAATCTCTTTGGGGTAAAAATGTTAAAATATGATTTACATTTCATGAGTGTCATTGTCACAACTTGCAACAACTTTCTATTCACTGCCGTTTTGAAAAAATGCCGCCATTTTGAAATTTTATATTGGATCGCTGAAAAAATATATACAGCAAATTTAGAATGTCTTGTGCATCTACCCTCAAAATATCAACTTCCAAAATATATACAGCTAATTTAGTCTCTCGTGCTTCTACTTTGAAAATTTCAAGTTGAAAGACCTAAAATTTCGCTTTGTAGCGTGGATATCAGCAGCGGCGCAAATTTGTCTTCAACATTGGGGGGAAGGGTAAGACGGTATATATATATATATATATATATATATATATATATATATATATATATATATATATGCGATGTACAAAATATTTATGAAGGCGAAAGCGAAAAACAATGCTGAGGAGGATTACCCATGTCGGTCCCGGCGTCCTCCACAGGGGACATAAAATATGACGACATTATTATTGCTTTATAACTTTAAAATCCGACCGGCAACATTAAAAACTGTTCACAAAGAATGATCCAAATATGATCATTCCCTATAAACAGTTTTCAATGTTGCCAGTCTGATTTTAAAGTTGTAAAGCAATAATAATATCGTCGTATTTTATGTCCCCTGTGTGGGACTCCGGGACAACATGGGTAGGGGAGCAGAGTTGTCTTCAACATTGGGAGGCGGTCAGATTTGAGGCTTATTTTGGGAGGTATCAATTTCATCTCACTTTCCTTTGTGACAGTTGGGCACAAATCATCACATTTCTTCCTAAAAGACACATTTTCAATCGGATTATTAAGGGGCACAGTTCCAAGATTGTAGGGGATATGTCCCCATCATCCCCCCGGGATTTTCGCCAGTGGATATCAGTTTTTTTTTTAAAAAAAGCGCGCCATTTTGTAATTTTACGTTGGTATGCTGCCAAAATCTAAACAGAAAATTTAGTGTGTCTCTGGATTGTATCCTGAAAATTTAAAAGACCGAAAGTTGAACACTGTGTGGTAAAGGCAGACAAATTAACAAATGTAGATCGAGTCATCCTAGGAGCCTCAGTGACGTTCGCCAAATATGAATACCAAATAGCTATATTAATTTAAAACAAAGACATAATTCATCAAAATGTCTTAAATATTTTTCAACGTAAAATAAATGGTCTTTCGATGCTTTGTGCATTCAATTACGGGAATAACCCGAGCACTTGTTGCAAGACCGTTCTTTTCCGAAAATTAATTTTAAACAATTAACAAAGGTAGGTCTGTAATTCATATTTTATAAAGTAAATGTTTCAAAATGTCTAATATGAAATGAAATATCCTCCAGTAAAATAAATAGATTTATTGTTGAAGTATTCACTTTCGATGCTTTGTGGGTTCAATTGCGGGAATTTCCCGAACACTTCTTTCACGACGGGTTTTCCCTGAAAATGCAACTTGCTTTACTGTACATCGAAACTTCCATTAATACTTAAGTTTCAATGCAGCACTTGAAATAGTAAACGTTACGTAGTCTTCGGAGCTCCGAGCACTAAGCTTCTTAATTTTGACAGGAATGTTTACGTTATTGCTAGTGTTGATTCTACAGAATGCTTATTTGAAGGCTAGCAAAAAATGACTTAACTGTTGTTGGAAAACCAAATTTTACTGAATACTGTTGTTATCATCAAAGGAAAAAATAATACTAATAGTTTTACTAAGATATTTACATATTTACTGTTAGTACCGGCACCTATGACCTTAAACCCGTCAACGTATGAGGGATAACGTCCCTCGGCGGCGCCGAGTCAGGGAACACACTATTCACGGAAAGTATTCTCTAAAATATACAATCGCTTACTTTACTTCAAATAGGCTATAAGCATAATCCGCACATTAATTTGCTCTACAATTATCTCAAGCTAAGGTGAGGTTTTTTATGTATTTATTTATTCAGTGCATTTAGAGCTTTATAAAGATCTTATGTTGAATATTGTTGTCTATCTTAACATGAAAGTATATAATTCGCCCAAAGAAAGTTTAAAATCTGATAAAAATAACTTTCAATGTGATCACCTTAGTTGTACCAATAATACACTAAGAAAAAAGTCAAAAACCCAGGTGGGTTTTAAGATGGTTTTTTTCAGGTGGGTCCAACCCGAAAAAACCCGGTGGGTTTTTTCGGGCTGGGCCCACTTGGGCAAACCCTGGTTAGTACTAGCTTCGAATTAATTAAGTCATCACATGAACCTACATAGCAAATACTATTTTCTAGGTATCTGCCAAAATCACAAAGATAATCATAGAATTTAAATAATCATAGAATTTAATTCACAGAGTTTCAGGACTCTTTTTCTAGTTCACTATCTTGGAATATTCCATATTTGGATCATGCTAGTATTCCATATTAGGGAAATCGCCATTTTGAATACTAATCATCCTCTAGACACACGCATGTGAAATTTACGCAATTTAATATTCACGTCTTTAAGAAATTGTATTATAAACTCAAGTACAATACATACTTCTTTCATACAACGAAAAACTAGAAAGCAACAAAAATACGCTCACTTAGAAAAATATTTTGCGTCGAAGCAAAAGGCTATGTTTCCTTTTTTATATATATAAAACTACTACTACTTTAGGTAGAGGATGTTTATTAAAGTCACACGGTGGCAGCATATAGCAAAGAAAATAATTAGGTATTTTACATTAGGAATGTCCCACCCTATTGTTGTATTTCGATGCGAAAAGAAAGCAGTGAGTAGACGTAGACGAATGTTTTCACAAGCCGCAGAAATGGCATGCTGCAATGGGCGCCATTTTGTCTCGACATGATCATGATTGCTGCATACTCTCCTTAAACTGTAGAAGAATTGGTCCACGCGCATTGTACACCACACATACTACAGTATTTCTAAGAGGAATTACGCCCAAAATAAGAAACTCTTCCTTACTTTTTCCGTCAATTAAAAATTTTACCCAAAAAAATGTAAAAAATAAATAAATAAATAAAAATAGAAGTGAATTCACAGAGATCCATCTGAAGGAGACCATTGGATAATCATTTTTAAAAATTTGGGTCTAAGACCTTTGGTTACATCTGTAAGAGTCATTTAAAAAAAAAGCTAGAAATAAACACAATAGCAAACAAACAACGATACCACAAAAATAAAGTGGATAATATAAAGCAATTTTAATATTTACTAGCAAACAATTATCTTGCATTAAGTAATTATGTATGCGAATGTTTGAATCCGTATACCAAGAGATAGGCACTTTTATTTTATTTATTTTTTAAACAAAATAAGAAGATATCTGTAAAATTTTCACTAAAACTAGTGAATTACTGACAAATATATTGGCACTGAAATAATGACTGACAATAAATTACACCTGGTTTTACGAAATATAAACTCTATTCTTTACATTACAATTGAGGAGTAAAGTTGGATAAGGGCGCAACTAGTAATTCTTCAATTTTTCAGGACAGCAGAAAAACAAACGCCCTTATCCAATTAACCAACGTATTCACACACTATTTTTGGAGTCAGGCGTTCGCTACGGAACAGAGATATTACCTTAACGCCATCTAGACACATGCGGACGTGCTCAAACTTGCAGAAAATATGTATATCTCATTTTCCCGGAAATAGGTCGATACGCCCTTATCCAAATTACCCCTTCAATACGCCCTTATCCAAATTACCCCTTCAATTGATAGTTGTTATACACTGGTACAAATTATTCTTTTTTACCGATAGCCTTGTTACTAGATCATACAAAGTGAATTGGTCACATAACAACATGATTTATCTACACCTCCTAATTTTTCCCAAATTTTCTGAATCATCTATTTATTATATATATATATATATATATATATATATATATATATATATATATATATATATATATATATATATATATATATATATATATATATATATATATATATATATATATATATATATATATATATATATATATATATATATATATATATATATATATATATATATATATCCTTTCTTTCTTTCTTTTCCCAGGATTGTGTGCTCGCCGAGGGACGTCATCCCTCAAATCCTGCAAATCCTGACGGGTTAAATGGCTTTAGATGCCGAAAGCCCAGAAATCTAAATCCTAGACCATATATATATATAATAGAGAGAGAGAGAGAGAGAGGCGGATCGAAGGGGGGGCTACAGCCCCCCTTAACACTCAGGTATACACTGCATAAAATGGGCTTCAATCCTACTTTACACTGGATAAAGCCGAAAACTGTGGTTTAGTCCCTCCCTTGATCATATCCTGGATCCGCCACTATATATATATTAGAGAGATTGATATATGGATAAATCAGAAACACCCTTCCATGTGAAGAAATGCAGCTAAATTATGAATTTTACATCGTCCAAAATATCCAATACATTGACGAAGTAGACAATTCAGAATAAACTCGTGATAAAAAAAAAAGTTATGCTGACTTCAACAGTTTTTACTAACACTGAAGTTCTAAGCATTTATCTTTTTTTTTTTTTTTAACTTTTGGATTGAGGCATCACTACACATTACAAGAGTATGTAATTTCTGTTTGTTGTTGGAGCAATCTATTACCAGTTATTGACCTCCAAGGTCTTTGAACTTGGATCAGTTTTTTTATATTTTTATATCATATTTTCTGTGCTATATGTGAAATAACCAATATGAAGAAACCATAGGGAAAGGAATCATAACTTCTATATGATTTTGTAATATCAAATTTTCTGGTTCTAAAATTGTTCGTTTTTTTTTTTTTTTTTTTTTGTCAATATTGAACGTAACATTTATTTACACTTTTAATTTCATTATGATGTCATTAATACACTTTTATTGAAATAGTTGTCGCATTTAGAATGATTTTTCAAAGATGAGCTAATGGAACATTTTTTTTTTAATAAGAACTTAAATTTTTGTTCGAAGTTTGTATAGAAATAATGAGCTAGTTCATATTTCCAACACAGAAAGAATATACGAGTACAATAGAACGTCATGCGATGTACACTTGCCAACGAAAGAAGACAATAGCTTAAGACAGTGGTTCCCAACCTTTTCTTAGGATTAGGATTAGAATTTATATTTCTGGGCTTTCGGCATCTATGTCCATGTTAGCCCGTCACGTATGAGAGATGACGTCCCTCGGCGATCACACTATTCGGGGAAAGGGAAGCAGCCTGAGACCTGTATGTTAGGTACCATTCCGGCATTTGTCTGGTGTGAATGAGGAAAACCCAGGAAAACCTCACCTAGGATAGCTGAACTGAAAAAAATCTTTTACATTTTTTTTTTTTTTTTGACCAAGTGTTCCCACCCTGAATCGCTCATACCAAAGACACACTGGTAAAAATACTTTCTTAAATCTGAGAAACCGTTTCTTATCTGTGCACCGAGAATATCTTAGAAACAAGAGTTTGAAACTCTCATTAATGAGAAATGAAAAACAGTAGATGACGTTGTATAAAGCGAAACGAGAAAATATACTGTTACTTTTCTTGTGAATGAGAATTGTCAAATCTCATTTCTAAGAAAATATTGTCTCAGTGCACAGGTAAGAAACGGTTTCTCAAATTTAAGAAATTATTTTTAACAGTGCAAGAAGGTTAACGACATACCATTTCTTAATTGACGACACATCTCACTTAACGCTCACCTCGACACAGTTAATTGATTTTGTATTAATAATAATATACCTCATAATAGTGGAAGTCTGTAAGTTTCTATAAAAGTAGTCATGGTACATAGTACTGAACACTGTTGCTGCTGCTGGGGGCGTTAACTAGCCCAATGTCTCAAAATTGATTTTAACCAAGCATTTAATGCTTCATGATTTTTAAATACTAAAAATTTCGTAACACGTCTTATGGGTCTGTGCGACACACCAGTTTGGAATCACTGGCTTCAGAACTGTTTAACATATTTGAATAAAGCTTACTCGGTGTCATCATCATAGAACAAAAACGGTAATAGATAGCGAGAAGTGTGTGTTTTTTTAAAAATAGATTCAGCATTTCATGGATAGGTTCTCTATCTCCAGCCCTATTAGCGTATTCAAACTCGAAGCAGTAGGAACCTATGACTTCCGGTTTCAATTCTTATTCCCAGAAAGAAAAACCGATAATGGATAGCGAGAAGCATTTTTTTTTTAATGAAGTCAATGACGCAAGAACAAGTTCCATCTCCTTCCTTATCTCTCCAGAGAAACCAGAAATAACAGGTAGCGAGGAATTATTTTCCGTGATGGATTCATTGTCTCGATAATGGGCTTCATCTCCAATTTTAGCCTCTAGATCGCAATCAGACGTGATATTCTATCACTTCCGGAATCTTCATTATTTGGAAGTCCACCATACTTGTGTGAAATTAAACTCACTATTATTATTATTATTATTATTATTATTATTATTATTATTATTATTATTATTATTATTATTATTATTATTATTAATAATAATAATAATAATAATAATTTGAGGGCTACTCATTTCGCTCTTTTGTAAAAGTATAATCAAAGAAATAAACGATCTTCAAAATACTTCTTAAAACAAAATTTGGGATCTACTTAGATGAAATACGAAAAAAAAAATCAAACATTGCATACAATGCGAGAAAAGAAAATTCTATTCCTGAAAAAGAAAAAGAGAAATTTTCTAAAAAAGAAATCAATACCATTAAAAACGCTTTAAGAAAAAGTGCAGGGTACGCCCTTTTCCCTCTTCTCCAGCCGACGCGAAAAATTAAAAAGTATTTTGACAAAGGCACAAACAAAGAAACCACTGCTAAACCAAATTTTATCATTCTCGGAACAACTATAAACACAAAGAAGTAATCCAGAGTCTAATATTGGAACCACTTATGTCGGTACCGCTAAAAATTCCAACATAAGCCACCCACCTGTGAAAGAAAAATTATTTAATTGAAAACACACACACACACAGAGTTAATTTAATAGACATTCATTTCTTTCGCTTTTCTCGAAAAAGTATCTTTTTCATTTCCATATTTTTCACACGGATAGGAGAGAAGTGGACACATATCGTTTTTTTTTTTTTTTTTTTTTTTTGAACAAGAATTACTCTCCTCTTTCGGACTACTCCTTTCTAAGTTCACTCCCGGTCAGTTTGGTTTGTACGCAACTTACCTTGTTGAACATTTAAATCTCCCACTAGTTTATATGTTTTCATGACTTTGTGGCATCTATTTGGCAACACTGTCGGGATAAATTATTCTTCCAAGAACAGCTACGGGAAGCGTAAAAAAAATAAGATAAAAAATAAGGAAAGAAGAACAACGAAAGGAAGAAAGAGGGAAAGGAGAAGATTGAGAGTTGAGCGAGAAACTGCGACGTAATGAATTCAAGAAGAGATCAGACCACCTCGTCACCTGATCAGGCGCCACAACGTCTGACATGAAGGTAGATCATATTGCTGTTCTTGTGACGGGATTCTCTACAACGCTTTTTAGGTGCGTACACACAACACCGTGAAATAAAACGAAACGAAAAAAATCACAAATTTTTCAATGTCGGAACGAGTCACCAGGTGGTGTTGACGATGGATGTCTACAACAGAGCCACATAGCGGAATATTGCTGAAGTACGTATGTACTTGTGAAACCAAACGCTAGATATGGCTTTAGTTTTTTTTTTTATATATATATATATATATGCACGTCTGTCCATAGCCTTGTTTATGTCCCTGCAGGCTTCCGCTCCTTATCCACCACTCCGTAAAGTGCATGAGTATGTGTGTGTGTATGTTCCGTCCGTGACCCTCCACCCACGCAACATAAGCTACCAATCAGTCACGTTTATGCCTGAGGATGGACACTTGCAAACGATTTTTTTTTTAAGTTGTAAACTTACTTTTAGTTTTTGAAGAAATATCTCTAAAAAAGTGTTTTGAGACATCTACACGGTATTTATTTTCGCTGTATGGGAACACTACTGAACTTAACCCGGCCTGCTCGTACACAAAAGTAAGTTTTAAAAAAATCGGTAGAAATTAATATACCAGTTACTTCCGAAGATTCAAGTTTCTTCGTATCTTTTATTTTATTTATTTATTTTTTGGAAGACTTTGTGCTTCCCTTTCTCTCTCTCTCTTTTTTTATGGATGTCACGTGTTCCTGTCCAGATAGCTACATCAGAGCCAAGAACACGTGTCCGAAACGAGTTTACAGCTATGCTTCAGGGACATTTAAATTCTTGTACATATAAAACACTGTAAAACAGTACATATTAGAAACCATGATTAGGGGAATATTATAAGAATGTCTCATTGCTTGCTAGTTACCGTGCTCAAAATCCTCAATTTAGAAAGTGGATAAGAATAATTAATATAATGATATTTTTTACATTTAAAAAAGTGATACAAAAGCCGCAAGTAAATTTTAAAGAGCAAAGTGACATGTAGAATACGTCCAACAGATGCCACAATTACACATGTTAAAATTAATATTTAACATGAAAATCTACTATTTAATACGTATTTGACGTATATGAATATATACAGGGTGTTAATGAATTATACCACACACTGTGATGTGATTATTCATATGAAAACAAGCAAAAACGGAGAAGTTGAAATGTGAAATGAAACTCACAGTTCGGAAATCTACCGTACCTTCATAATGTGAAATGAAACTCACAGTTCGGAAAACTACCGTACCTTCATAATGTGAAATGAAACTCAGTTCGGAAATCTACCGTAGCTTCATAATGTGAAATGAAACTCACAGTTCGGAAATCTACCATAGTTTTACAATGCGAAATGAAACTCACAGTTCGGAAATCTACCGTAGTTTCACAATGTGAAATGAAACTCACAGTTCGGAAATCTACCATAGTTTCGCAATGTGAAATGAAACTCACAGTTCGGAAATCTACCATAGTTTCACAATGTGAAATGAAACTCACAGTTCGGAAATCTACCGTAGTTTCACAATGTGAAATGAAACTCACAGTTCGGAAATCTATCGTAGTTTCACAATGTAAAATGAAACTTACTTATTATATTGAGTTTGTGTTTTTTACCAGTGGTACTAGGCTACTTTAACGGTTCCTTCCCGGCATTGAGGTTGTGTTTATGAGATGTAGATACATAATTTAACGTGCAATCCGAACCACTGTAGTACATTGGGTATTGAACTCGGATCTCCCATGCTAAAGGGAAAGGAAGAGAAGAACTCTCTAGCTGTCTAATCTAATTTTATTTACATATGTCGTCTATAAATTAGTGGCTATATTCTTGTGAGTGCGTTCAAAATATTTGTACACTTCCAAGAAGTAATAGTTATAAATACTATAAGCAGTGATGAGTTCTCCTGGTGGTGAATTTGAATACACAGGAGGTTGCTCCTTGTTGAACAGTTCTGGAGAAGGGAAAATTTCCCCAGACTCCAGAAAATCATCACTGACTGTAAGTCACACATAACAAGCAAATCTTGTGCATTTTACTACGCAAACGCTTTGTAGAAATTATTATTATTAAGTGAAAACTTGTTCAGCATATGTTAAAAATTTAGCCGCAATTCTCTCAAAGAAAGATCGTTCTTGGAAAATATTTGAGGCTTATTTTAGACACTTTTTGCATTTGATTCCTTAAAAGAAAAAAAAGCCAATGTCCTAGAGTGTTTATTAGTCCTTGCATCATACTACATATGCTGGAAGTTAAGTTCCGAAAGTAATTTTTCTACTACTCGAAGCCAAAATGGAAACGCCATCAGGCAAGCAACGGCAAAGAATCTACTTGCATGAAGACGTCAAGAGTCTGTCTCTGTCAGTCTATGTATCCATCATCCCCCTTCAGTTTTCTATAAACTTCCGCTGTACTGGGCACTTTTGAATGACATATCGGAAGATCAAATCGTGCTTTGCTTCCTCTATCGCACTGCTGTCACTTCTCCACAAGTTGATTACAGTAATTAGTTTATGCGCTTTGTATATTCTGTATCGCTGTACTCCTTCTAGATAAAGCAAGTTAAAGAAGAATTGAATAAACAATTACAGAATATTTCGTGCAGTTTTTCTGATATTCTGTTTCTTCCATTGTTGAAACCACTTAATTTGACTTTCTAGAAACATATCCCCAATAATGAAACTTTCTCAACAATGAAAAATTGTTCACAATAAAAGAACTCTCAACGATAAAAAATGGTCGCAATAATGAAACTCTTAACAATAAAAGAAACAAAGTATTGAAAAAACTGCACGAAGTATTTAGTGATTATTTATTCAACTTGTTTCTGGACAAAGTTTGGATAGCCACTTCTTGAATGTGATTGAATTGTTGCGAATATTGTTGGTCTCCCTCCAATATACATTGGAAAGATATGTGAAAGTGCTGCCATCTATTCATTATACGCTCCTTTAAACTTAAGCTGCATGATTTAAGAAAGATGGGAACTACATTAAGGTTTGGTGGTTAGGTTTTACGTAATTGGTTAAGGCGTCTACCCATCATATCTGACTGCCCCCGGTCGATTCCCGGTAGAGATTGGAGTTTATTTCTCGTTATGTTCTCCTTCCAACGCGGCTCAAAGCATTATCTTCACATCACCCGTTTGCTTCATTGGCCTGTTCCTAGAAAGAACTAATGTCATTAGTAAAAAGTGCCTACACATCTAATTGCGATTTTTATATTAATTTCAGAGTGCTGAATACAATGGAACTACTTTTAAACATACGCACGTCCATGGGGTTCCTAGATAAGTAGTCACAAGTGTGAGATATAAATAAATACAAGTCATTTTTCTCGTGACTACTATCGATGAATACGTTTGAAATAGTTTATAGTGGATTTAGCATTCTTAAATTAGTACTGTATAAAAAGAGCAACCAGAAATTTATTAAAGCGTGGGCACTTTTTACTATTGGCATAACCTTTAGTTTTTTCTCATCTCATAGCACTTCAACACGTCACAGAAGACAATACTAAGACGGACATTGGCGGAAATGAAATATCGCTTACATATCCTGCGTGCCACAGATGGCGCACACATTGTTAAACGGCTACTAAGTGTGTGAACATTATGCCGCAAACCGCACATTTCTATCTATCCCCCATTTCTGACTTTTACGCGATCAAAATTGGAACGATCATTTTGGAACACCTTGTATTTTCTGTAATCTTTCACGTCAATAGTTTCATGACAGCTTTTTTTTTATTATTACAAAATTGACATGAACAGAAATGCTACCATCGTTTTCAATGTACTTCCACTTGTTCTCGGTGTATTTCATCCATAAAAGACCATGTCAGGTAGTTCATCCACTGTTGCTTTTCCTTCCGAACTCCAATGGAGTTGAAAGTAGTACCTATATGTCAAAATTTAACATAACTAAGGTAACTCAAGGCCATTGTATTGAATTAACATAGCCATTTTTCACTGTGCATTTTTTTATATCATTTATAATCATTGCTGCAACTAGGATATTTTGCTGGGAAGGGGCATGATCCCTCACCTCTAAAAACTAACCATATCTCAAACTTTCAACCACTGGTTCCTCTCTACTTACGCCTATGATTAGAATACAACTTCTCAGATAAACGTTCTATCACGTTTCTTTCTTCTTTCTTATTGCTCCTTTTCTTCCTTATGCTAGTATTTCTAAAGCTTCATCGGTTTTCCATTCTACCCAGACCCAGACAGTTCTCCACATCCTATTTCCAAAGCTTCTACATATTTTTCGTAAATACCATATTTTTGCTTCATATATTGCAATACTCCACATGAAACATTTCGTGAGTCTTTTTAGCCACATTTGAAGATCCTCAAAATAAGATTTTTCTTCTCCCTATAGGATTATTTGGTCGTTTGTGTCCGTTTATATTTCACACTATTTAAATAACAAAAACTAAGTCATCTATCCTTGGGAATGCGCACGAGACGAGACGAAATAGAATTTTCCTCGAAATGAGACATCAGTTTCACATCATATTTTCGAGAGGAGACACCTTCAACCCCTGTCTTGTGCACATCCCCCTGCGATGTTCACTTTCTCCCATTTATTATTCATAGTTACCAAGTTCCTACTTTTCCGCGCACCATTATTGGTTTCGTCTTTTACTATTATTTATCTTCATTTTGCATTTTTCACAATTTTTTCTATCTCCAAAAACAAACGACTCCGGACAGTTACTAAGATACTTTTCCTCCTTTTTTTTTTAACGAGGGGGGAGTAGTGTCTTAGCATCTTGAAAAATGCTATACACTGCTTTCTCGTTTTTCCTCGCACACCGTAATTTAATTCAATGGTCCACTTGTTTAGTTTCCTGGGGGAACTATATGCTGAAATGCTGAATTTTTCGGTGTGAAATACCTTATTATGAAACCGGTTGATCTGAATTAAAAAAAAAAAAAATGTTAAAGCCTGCCCTAGATAATAATTATGGAGATCAGCAATCAACTATGTTGTGGTAGTGGCATATCTATGTACAGGTAAACTGGAGAGTATCCTTGAATCTGAGGTGTCGATATCTCTTCCAAACAAACCTGTCATGAATTGGTAATTGTAAAACTGGCGATTTGCATTCAAGAAAAGTTATACGGAAGAAGATAGCATTTACTGTATGCATTTGCACTATCAAATTGCTACAATTTATCATTTTTTGGAGAGTTTAAAAAAAAAACAGAGAAGCAACTATAATTTATTTTTTTCTTTTTCCCGCTAAAAAGAGAAAAATCTTCGATACAGGTGCGGTCAAGTCCGATCTCTTCTGGTCTATAATCTCCTTCTCAGCAAATAGTAATTTAGACATCACTCGAAGACATTGATTGCGCATAATCAACATGGAAAAAAGAAGTTCGATTACGTATTTTGCGTCCAGAATGCAAATAAACTAAGGTAAAAGAATACAAATTTTTGCAAATTAGCTAATGAATCTATTATTTTGTGAAATAAGCCTGGAATTGACCTGCATTTTTTTTAAATATTTACACTTGCTTTAATTTTTTTGAAAACGATTTATATATTTAAGTACTTAATTTACGAAACTAAAATTATATAAGATTTCAATATATAGTATGAAGTGCCCTGATCTATCTATTATTTCTGTACAACACAAATACAGATATGTTCACAACTCTTTTTAAAACATCGACTATTGATGCAGAAAGCTTTCTACCTTAATGAATCGTAGACAAACATTTTTTATAAGCTTATATCTTTCTTTATTGAATCACTCATAAAATATCTTGTTCCTGAAGTATCAGAAGGTGTCAAGAATCTGAACGCAATCGGCAACCGGAGAGAATCTGTATTCTGAATCCAGAATACAATGATCAAAGAAACTATGGCTTTATATTGTAAATAGGCATGAGCTTAAAAGGTAGATTTTCCGATTCTTATAATGGGTGTCTATGGGTACAATCTACCAGAAACCCTTACTAAACTAATCATTCCCCTTTCTGAAACCAATGAAAAATAAACCTAGACACAGCAAATAATAATAATAATAATAATAATAATAATAATAATAATAATAATAATAATAATAATAATAATAATAATAATAATAATAAAGGAATTAATTCTTTAAACAGATCTGGAAATTAGAATAGTTAAAGAGTTCAGACCCATAGTTAACATTTAACAAAAACAAAAAGGGGCAAGCGAAAAATCAAAACAAAGGAAGTGCAAAAAGTGAAATACACGTACTCGTAAAAAGTTGCCCTTCATTTAATTTTTATGGTTTTCTTCAAAGACTGACGTTTAACTGCTGTTCAAAAAGTATTTATAACGTTTCTTATTATCCCCAATGAATTGATTTAGAAATGTAACTGTACACACTTATGATTCAGAAGCCTTCACACGTTTCTATAGCAAGCAAGGTCTATCACCATGCCAAGTTTGATCTCGATCGGATGAATTCGGTCGCAATCGTACAATATATATATATATATATATATATATATATATATATATATATATATATATATATATATATAGTGTCCCAAAGTTAAATCAAATCATGGATGAAAATAAAAACGAAATATTGCATAATCTAATGTATTTTCTCTCTCTTTCGTTTAGGCCAACTAAGCACCATGTTATTTCAACTGTTTTCTCCGGGCTTTAACATTTGTCCAGTATTTCTTCATTCGTATTCCGTGTAGTTTCTTCCTCTTTTCAACCTCTTTATTATTATTATTATTATTATTATTATTATTATTATTATTATTATTATTATTATTATTATTATTATTATTATTATTATTATTATTATTATTATTAAATTTATTTTAATTTATTGAGAGGTAGGAGTTGAAAACTTTGACACATATATACTAGATAAGCTCATAAATAGAACAAATTTTTGATTCCACTAACAAGTCATATCGACATTTTATTCACTCAAATTATTTCATAAGGCACATGATAACGGATTGAAATAGGATGACAATGCGAAATGCACGCTCTTTGGCGCATCTTTCACCAGAAATGAGCCATTTAATCGATTAATGCATTCACGTACTTCATTTGTACACATTTTCTTGTGTCATTTCTACGTTTATTTAAAATAAATATAGTTTTTATACATTTTTAAAAATGTGTTTACAGTACACGTCGTGCACTAATGCAAACTATGCAGTAAACTAGACTCGACTCCCTGCTTTATACCCAATGATAGGCTATTAGTATACAGGGAGCTTTTAGTTCGGCGAAATGTAACTCCGATCATCTTATTTCTGGCTCTATGAACCGCAGTTCACTATCGGGGACGCAGTGTCTCAGTGGTAGAGTGTTCACCTCCGGTGCTTGGGGTCCCTGGTTCGATTCCAGCTCGCGCCGTATGGACTTTGTGGTGGACAAACACCGTACTCGTGGGTTTTCTAAGGATTCTCCCGTTTCCTCACACTTTCTTCATTCCACTTAACCTAACCGGCATAACTGTGGGACGTTAAACTTAAAGATTTCATTTCATTTCATTTTCGCAGTTCACTACTTCTCAATTGCATCATTATGGTAAAATCGATGATTGTTCCCTCACCGAGAATCAAACCGTGAACTATAAGCGATAATCTTTCAGATCAACGGGATGACTATATTGCGAACTGTTGCAATGTGAATACAGTATTGCGTATATAACTAGAAGAATGGTTTCAGATATGGACTTTTGAATTGCATTTACTCGATCTCTCAGAAATTTTCTTAAAATTCAACATACATCTTCCCATTCTCTAAAAATGCAATCAGCAGTGAACTCACAGGGGAGGGGAAGGAGGTCAGTGGCTTAGTACTAGAGCGCTCATCTCTGGTGAAAGAGGTCTCTAGTTCGATCTCAGGTTATAGCGAATTTGTGGAGGACAGCATCGCGTCCGGTATATTCTCCAGGTTCTATCCTTTCCTCTCTCATTCTTATTTCCCTATTTTTTCCAAAATCGTTTACTTTCATTAATCATCCGTATTTCTTAGACTAACGGTCATAATCGGGGGATTTAAACTGAAAATTTCATGTTATTTCGTCAGTGTGCTTGGTTCTAATACAGTACTGTAACACTGTAGTTACATTAGTAATATATAATATTAAAATTATTAATAATACTAATAAGCACTCATAGGTCATTTTAGTATTAACATCATTACAAGAACTACGCAATTTAACAACCATGTAATATCAAAATAAAGTACCTGCCAGTAATTCGCTGTAATCTGACGAAAACATTTTATATTCTATATATTTAACTTGCACAGAAACTATCTTTAAGGAAACAAAAATTATTATGCTAGTGTACTCTGTGGAACTTTTCTTAACATATTTATTTAACCTGTTTGAGATCGGATATCAGAATAGGTTACTCAGCAACGGACGCAGTTTCGAAAATTATAGCCTTTCACCCACATATATCAGCACAATCTATATGAAGAAGCCTACACAGTAATTTGCAACTTGCTGTACCAACTTACTAAATACGTATGTTCTTCGACTCCTTTAGACATTCTGGCTTTCGGCAAATAACATTGTTTGTTAGTAGTACTCTGTACATTGGTTTATATTAGCAATAAAGTTTTTTTTTTTATTTTTAACATTTTACTGTAAAGAGAAATGTAATTTTATATTTTTCAAAAATATAATGTAGAGGTATAGTTATGATATTTGTTTAAACACATAGCAAAATTTAGTGTTGAGTACAGAAGACGCGAGCCCCAATTACGAAAATAGTTTGCACTTTGAAGGAAAAATTTTCATATGGTTGAAATGTGTATGTGGAGAACCAATATCTTCTGCTGTTTTTACCTAAAATTAGGGTAGAATTTTTCATTACATCGCAAATTTACATTTTTCTTTGAGTTTAAATCAATGCATTCCAAAATCATTTAAAAAAAAAAAAACAAACAATTGTTCGTTGTGGCTTCAAATTACTGTCGTGGTATAACAAATTTATTTTAATATTGTCTCATTCTGACACATACGTATCCGCGTATCTTATGTTGTTTACTAATTATGTGCAGATTATTTTTATTAATAACACTTAGCCTATTTACTTATTTCTATTATTGTCACCAGTTGTTAATTCTATGTATACACTAGAAGTCAAAATATAACAATTAATCTTTAGTACAGGTACCGCCGGGGTCAAAGGTAATTTTTCGTTACAAATTACTTCTAATTCCCTTAATATTGATTATTAATACATATTATTTTGAAAGAAATTACGAATGTTTAATCAAAAATTTAAGAAAACAGAGAATTTTAATAAAATACTTTTTAAAACAAAAATTACTGTAGTATTATTTTTTTTTTAATTTTAACTTGTGAATAATAAAACAGTCCTACCCTACAAGTAATTTTAAATTTTCTCCACTGAAAAAGCAAATTAACAGAACTGATGATAACGCACACATTTTCTTGTAAGCGGACAAAATTTAATGATTTTTTTTCTATTCCGTCAAAAGCATTGTTTCTACAGCAACTCAAATTTCTGCAAGTCAATCATATAATTATTTTTTCGAGTATTCTGATTTTGCTTTTAGTATTCCAATTATGCTAATACTTGTAGAAAATACTAATCACTTTAAATCCATAGAGCCTATGTGTTATCGTTTTGTATATTAGAAACAGATGTATGTTAAAGTAAGTTTTTCTATTCATTCTGGTGTGATATCGGGTAGGGTGTACTACTAATGTAAATAACATGTGTAAACATGATGCATACATTTGAAAGGGTACGTGAACTTTGAATGCATTAATTGGTAACTGAAAATCCATTAAAATGTTTGAAAGATTACTGTTTACTATATGTGATAATTTTGTAAATACTTTCAATATATCGGTATTCTGTACAGTTGTTATGAACATTAGAAAATTCAATTAGATATTTTTTTCCAAAATTTGGATTTTTGTAAAAATACGAAATAACAATAATTCTAAGAGAAAGGGAAACACATCACTCGAAAACTAAACTTTTGTTCGAATCGGTACTGCACAGCCCATCTTCACTTATAAAACTATTTTGCAGCTTTTAGGATTTGAGGATCAAGGGTTCTACAGACCACAACTCCCTGTAATTAATTTGCAATAATAATAATAATAATAATAATAATAATAATAATAATAATAATAATAATAATAATAATAATAATAATAATAATAATAATAATAATAAAGACATTACCCATGCTATTTTAAAGAAGAGATTCCAGCTTTTGTCTGATTGAACTGAGAAATACTCTAAAAACTCAGGTTGACTGAACGCGAGATTCGAACACGGGCGCTCCCGATTGCTGATCATTAGCTGACAGCTGCGGACACTAGATATATATATATATATATATGATACTGAATCCATTACCTCATCTACTAACTCTGTCTCTTTAAAATTAAAAAATGGGTAAGTACTTTGAAGAGCAGTATTAAAAACGAATCAAGTTTTACGCGTAATTCTATAGTAAAGCAGATTTTCGTGCAAGTTACTAACTATATAGATATTCTTGATTTTATGAAAGGCGACGAATGGGTGAACTAAATTGATGTAATAAAAAATAAAGGTTTGAACTTTGATTTTTTTAAAATTGGAATTAACTAGTGTTTTTAAAACGCATGTTATGCACGTTTGAGATGTTGGGAAATTGACCACCGCTTCAGCGAAGGAAAGCTAATCCAAGCCCTTGTGCGAGACAGGATAAATAAGTTCAGCTGAACCAAATAATTCAAACCAAGGAAATCATAGTATTGAGTATAAATAAACTGTTGCTTTAATTTTATAACTCTATATGTTCAACTTAAAGAAAACCATATTTTTAATTTTCACGTCTTTGTAACTCAAGTTACGAACATGTGTTGGATTCCATTCCTGCTACTACTGTCCGCCATTTTGAGTTTAAACACAACGAGAGGTTCTAAAGTTGCACAATAGTTTGTTTTTATTTTGTAGATTTTAAAAGTGATATCGATTGGAGAAAGGATGCCTTACTTAATTAAAATTAACATTTTAAAATTAAAATTAAGAAAGCTGGTAAGACTATTTCAGAGTTTAGGAAAACATAAGACTACATATATTGAATATGAACACAAAACTTGAAATTTACCAAACGTTTTAATATAATATAATTGCTAGAATTATTATTATTTTAATAATGACAAGTACAAATACAGCAATAAAGAGTTTTTTTCGATCTTTCGGAAATATTTCTTTAAAAAATATCGTTCAATATTCTGGCATAAGTAAAAAAATAGAAAAGAAAAAGAAAAACACTGAATTCACCATAACACATTTTATAAATTTATTTTATGATGTAAGTATTACAGATAATTTTTCTCCTAACTCAAGAATCTTTTTTTAATTTAATGGAATAATAATGTTCAATTGCGCTGTTGAAAACTTATAAATAAGAACGTAACAAAATAATTAATGTGTATATCATACGTTCGTTTCGTATTTTGGTTTTATACTCTCGTAATAGAAAATTCCATATCTACGTAAAGATAAACAATTCGCTACTTAGTGTGAGTGCATGAATATTCTTTTTATTATAATTTTAAAATATTATAAGTATTTCTCATGTAGGTAAATCTACTCCGTATTAATTTGCTTAGCTCTTTACTTAAAAGCTATGGAGTTGGGAGAAAGTGCTTTTAAGATTTTCGTATAAATACAATTAAGATTCTATCTCAGCTTTCGAAACTGCGACCTGAGAAAATAAAATGTTCGGGATGGCTAGCATTTGAATCTCCGTATTTTAATATGAGTCTACCAATACATCACAGTCTAATCTATTATTATTATTATTATTATTATTATTATTATTATTATTATTATTATTATTACAGTACACATATAAAAATGCCTGAAGTTACTCAAAACTGGTAGTCGAATTTACTGATTCAATGTTAACGACTCTACATTACTGAACTAAGTATAAATACTTTCATTTTTAAATAGTTCGTAAATATTCTGATTTCAATTACGTATTCAAAATATATCCCCGCATATAAAACAGTATTATTGTTTTGATTGAAAGAAAGAAACTACAGCGATTATAAATAATGTTATTCTATACACTATGGCAATTCTACTTCGTTGTGGATATCTAATGGAGTTATACTTGTTTATTACAAAAAGAACCGAAAATTTTTCTCCTACACAACGCGAGCTTTTATCAGTGCGCGGAGAATAAAGAAACCACCCAGCAATTAGGAAGTCTCAAGCAACAACAGGATGCTTAGGCAATCAACTTTGGCTTTCGTCTTATAACAAAAGACCGTTCAAAAAAAAGGAAAGAAAACATTTGCAAGAACACAGTGATCAACGCCTCTTTTTATAAACATGAGTATATCGTTATGCTATACATTTATAAATTCACACTATATTCACAAGAGCTTATTATTATTATTATTATTAAACACATAAAAACTTTGAAAATCAACATTATATATATATTACAATTCTACTGTATACTTTATTGCAACAAAATACTTGCAACACTTTTAGCAATATTGTGTAATTTTGAGCCAATAAAACAGCCTAGGATGCTGACAGTTTGAGACGGTGAACATCTCAAAAATCTTGATTTACTTGTATCATTTTTTAAGTGTTACAAACGAATCAGGGGTGTCCCTCACCCCAAGGTTCATAACACACCACGTAAATTCTTCTACTGATATGCTCGCTTCACCCCCCCCCAAAGGAAAACAACACCAATTCTAAACTTACTCAAAAATTCTTATCTCTAATCCCTTCACCCTCCGCGTAAGGTTACAGTTAAAACCTTGTTTTCTAGTATAAATTATAGTTTTATGCACATTTTTAATTAAACGTATTTCAACTAATTTTTTTCTCTCCCCCTTACCATACATTATAATTTTAAATATCTCCACATCATGTCTCCACTTGTGAGCACCCCCGAAAAATTAAATTTAATAAGCTTTGGATTATTTTGAAATAACAGCTGTTTAAAAACATACATTACTTCTACTTCTAGACGTTTTATATTAGACTACCATTTTCAAGTTCGCATTATTATTCTAGTACAAATAACATCTATCACGGTTTTGGTTCTCGGAAATATTACGGGTAAGATCAATAGTTTACAAAAAAGCTTAAGTAGCGATTATTGTTTCAAAAACGGGAAATTATTTTCTTTTTAAGAATGACTTTTAAAGATTTTAAGCAATACAGATACACATAAATATCATTTTTCTCTCTTTGAGTCTATGTAACAAATTGTTTATTTTCGGCTCGAAATTGTAAGTAAACTTATTATTACTTAGCCTTCTTTCTCATTTTTCCTTTTTAATTCCCTTACAGAATCCAACAAATTCGTGAAAAACTATCATAAGCAAACTAGAAAACGTATGTTTCACTTTAACGTAAATACTTCGTTGATTTAATATTGTAGATAATGAAGTGACGAAATGTCATGCAATTTC
This sequence comes from Thermobia domestica, assembly GCF_964235325.1. Taxonomy (NCBI): domain Eukaryota; kingdom Metazoa; phylum Arthropoda; class Insecta; order Zygentoma; family Lepismatidae; genus Thermobia; species Thermobia domestica. Next base: position 108,563,643 of record NC_137462.1, on the reverse strand, counting down.
CGTTCGTCTATTGGGAAAAATATATATTAAGAGTCTTTACCTCACATTAGAAATTAATCCGTATACAATAATATCGAAAGAAATTAACAAAAATACTTGTAAAATGTCCTACATAAAGAATTCAGATATTATTATTATTATTATTATTATTATTATTATTATTATTATTATTATTATTATTATTATTATTATTATTATATTTTTAAGTCTAGTTATTTTTCTTCTGAATATAGCACTTAATGTATTTTATACCTTTAATTTTTATGCATTAAGATATCTTTTTTTTAAAACTCATGCCATTTTGTTTGTATTGTTACATCGTATATTATTACTGTTTGGAAATTGTAATTGGACTCTGTGTCTAATTTTCTGATACCAAAAATTATTATTATTATTATTATTATTATTATTATTATTATTATTATTATTATTATTATTATTATTATTATTATTATTATTCCAGCATATACGGTTTAGGACGATTTTCAGTGTACTATAATATTTTAATATTGTATTCCATGGAAACAAAGTAAGATTTCACGATATGTAATCAATTATCAATGAACTTATTAAAAATTATATGAGAAACAGCTACTACCTCATAAAATTTTACTATCATCTTTAAAAAAACACGAATTGAACAAAAGAGGAATGTAGAGTAAATAATAATAATAATAATAATAATAATAATAATAATAATAATAATAATAATAATAATAGTAGTAGTAGTAGTAGTAGTAGTAGTAGTAGTAGTAGTAGTAGTAGTAGTAGTAGTAGTAGTAGTAGTAGTAGTAGTAGTAGTAGTAGTAGTATTTAATGGAGATATTTTTTCGAGTGACATGGTTCATTTTTATACATAGGCCTATTTAACAAAATTGAAATCAACACTTCTTCTTTATTATTCTGTTTAAAGTAATATCAAACGAATAACTAGAAATACAATACCATCATTAATTACATTAAATATAATTAAAGCAGAGTATCCAATAATAGGCCTAAGTGTTTTAAAAGAAACTAAAGATCTACTGAAATTTCTAGATTTACGACATAAAGTTGTTATTTGGGCCTTCAGGGGGGGGGGCATTTCATCCCCTGAATTTCAGAAACATACATTTTAATCGAAAAAACATAATACTGTAATATACTAACGAAAAACGTGAAAATCTATTTATATTGGTGGTTCCTCCCCTACCCCGTCCAAAAGCAAAACCTGAATTGACGTTACTGATACGACAGTAGATCCACATAGATAATTTCTATTCTTACTCAGGTAACAATTCTACTTAGGCAATAATAATAATAATAATAATAATAATAATAATAATAATAATAATAATAATAATAATAATAATAATAATAATAATAATAAAGAGCACGCTTTGCCACTTTTAAACAATAACAATTTCGTAGTTTTAAGTAGGCAAAGTAATTCAATTACCATTAACAGGTGTCAACCTAAAATATAACTGATTTCACAAAATTAATGAAGTTCAAAACTATCAATATCATTATGATATTGGAGAGATCGAATTTGAAACAAAGAAAAAAATCAAGAGTACCAGAGAGAGAGAGAGAGAGAGAGAGAGAGAGAGAGAGAGAGAGATGCATATGTGTTTTCTTGTATATGTATGCAGGGTGCCATGTTGTGGTTTCCAAGGGGGGGGGCAAGTATAAGCGACGTTTCAAACATAGTTTCAAATTTTGCTGTAACTAATGTAAAAATTCTATTGGGTTTCCATATTCCCAAGTACAATTTCCTCTAGGAGTGGGCGAGCGCCCCACCTTGTCCCCTTGATGGGCGCCCTTGTCTCTATGTAGTACAAATTTTCCCTGATGTGAGATCATATGTGGTTCAAATTAATTAAAACATGAATAAGGAAGATCAATTGAATATATTTCATATGATCTTAAACATCACTTTCACAAGAAATTACGCTTTATATGTTTTTACTAAATATTTCGATATTAATATTGCACATCATTTTCAACTTTCAAAAGCCTAAAGTAAATGAACATGAAACAGCAAGTTTTGAGTTATTGTATAGCCTACGTATTATGAATTCAATTTTAGAAATTGATTTCTTACTTGAAAACTAACACTAGAAACCACTCCCCCGTCCCGAAAATACATACACATACATTATATGTGCATTAGCTGCTTTTCAAACTATATTTTACAATGCATTTTTGTTCTGCAAGTGTTCGCGATCTCAGAATTAAAAAAAAGAGAGAGAGAGCCAGAGAGATTCACACACACACACCAAAAAAAAAAAAAAAAAAAAAAAAAAAAAAAGCAACTCCCAGGAACAAGAGTGTGCTTTCAAAATCCCACTTCAATAGCGCTGCTAACTTCTTGGTTACTCAATACATCTCATTTGGAATGTATTCTGAATATATTCTATAAGCTACACGAATTGTATATTTATTTTACGTGTCACATGTTCCTCTCCTTCTACGACAGTCCATTCGGAAACGCCCAGAACTGATGCGCACCATTAAATAAACAAAAAAACATTTGATTCTGCCGACAGTTCACATTTTATGTATGTGTGCGCATGCAATATAGAAAAATCCATTTGTTTTAAATTAATATTTTGGACAAGCAATGATTATTTCTCTTTTTTTTTTTTAAAAAAAAAAAAAAAAAACACGTTTCGCTTATGCAGTAAAATGTTTGAAGGCAATTTTCACTCAATATATTGTATGTTCATTGCAATTCATTCTCACAACAGTAATTTCGCGTTTATAAGTTTGTAGTTTTGAGTACAAGTTGTTTTGAACTATTTTCTCTAGAAAGAAAAAAAAAACAAAGAAAAAACTCACGTAAACATTTCAGTTTCCAACTCGAAAACATATCACTTATTTCCCGCACAAAATTAACAAAAATAAATTAGAATAAAAGCACTTTTTTCTTTCTTTTTTTTAAAAAAACCCGGTAAGTTTGTACTTACCGTGATTGTTGACACCTTTCACTCTGGGCTAGGACTCAACTGTTTGTAGCTTTCCTCGATCCGGAAAAAACAAATTTCTTTGCGGTCTTACCACGTTAAGTATACTAATAATATGGAACACAGCACTGACTGTCTTGTCGGCAAGCTCCCCGCCTCTACACATCGCATCAGCCACACGCGGGCGCTGACACAAACCGCGTAAATTCGTAATCTTCGTTTATATATCAGCTAAAAATAGCCTATGATGTCATTGAAACGCTCTCTGATTGGTTGTTGTGGAAAAGCAATACGTAATCTCTATAGAGCTGATTGGCTGTTCGTTTGGGATGCATAGTGAGCAGCTCCGGCTTCGGTCGGAGGAAAGAGGTGGTTGCTGGCGGATTGTGTGGCTGTTCAAAACTGTTTAGTTGAGATACAGCCGAGAAAAAAAAAAAAAGAAGAAAAGCGCAAACGGGAGGAGTAAAAGAAACAGAATGAAATTGAGCGTATATGTGTGTGTATGTTGTATAACATATGAATGCTTGTGTATGTGCAAGTGCAAAGGAACACTGAATCCCCGTTAATAACGATAATGATTTCATGAACGAAGGCGAATCTAATAATAATAGTAATAATAAGAAAGAGAGAGAGACAAACTGTCACTAGTATTTATTTGGTTGTGCCTTTCTTAACTGGTGATGGGAACATCTGATGGAGTTAAACCAAAGACAACAGGAAGTTGGACGAGAATGAGAAAGGTCGATTCTATTTATTTACATTTTTATTTTTATTTTTTTATTTTTTCACATACGGCTGTTCATGTTAAATATGAAGACTCAAATAAGATAACGAACGGATATACTCGTCCCATATATATATATATATATATATATATATATATATATATATATATATATATAGCCAGATTTAGGGGAAGTGTACCGGTGCACGTAACCCCCCCTCCTATCGTTGTCACTATCTAAAATGAGAAGCTAGCATTGAAAATAGCAGCACTTCCATAAGAATTCTGTGCGATACAAGTATCCAGCATATTTCAAGTGTCCATGATTATAGAAATCCCTGATCTAAAGTAGCAAGCCAATTACATACCGAAAATTACATCAATGTAAAGCGACCATAGCTCAGTTGTTAAAATATTGGCTTTGCATTCGGGAAGTTGTGGATTCTAGCATTTCCAGGGCAATTCTTCATTCATATGATAGATGCCTAAGAGCATTACGAAATTCAAATTTAATTCAAATGTACTGGTAATTATTGGTGCACTCGTCAGAAAATTCTGAAGCCGCCCATAGAAGTACCACCTGAAATAGTCAAGAAACTAGAAACACTGGCGATGTAAGGTTTGCGAGAAACAATAATAGCAGTAGGGGCTCGTAAAATGGAGGTATGGGGGGGTTCGAAAAAGAGCGACAAATGGGGCATCTGGAGCAAAGTTATATTTTGTTAAATGGAACGATATACATTAACATGCATAATATAAAAGAGCACACGCAGAGAAACACAACGCCACACAGAGGAGTATTTGTACGGAAAGCCTGGCCAAAATTATTTACTGTAATTTATCAGATCAAATACATAAACAAACAGTGTAAAGTATTATTTAAATGTTATTTTCATAAAATAAGAAACAAATAGTTCGAAAATGAAAAAAATAGTCATAGTTTTAGTTGTTCTGCTCATAAACAAGATGTATGAGAGATCTTTTGGTCCTGAAGAGCGCTTACATAAATTGACAGATTATAGTATTATACATGTGTCTTACCTTTTCCTTTTGGTACTTATGAATATTTTACTTCAGGTTGAGTATAGAAATAGGTTTTCTCTGTGTGTCACAATAATTTAGCTATAGATTCTCTTTTTTGTATCGCAAGTAGTATAGGCATAGGTTCTTACCTGTGCGTCACACTTAGTACAGGTATAGGTTTTTGTGTGTATCACAGGTAGTATAAAATAGATTCTCATCTGTATGACAGCAAGCAAAATCCTAGTTAAGATCAAGGTTAATCGTCCCTGTGTGTGTCACAATTAGTAATGACAATTCCAGTACATGACAAGGGTAATCTCCGATGTTTAACACACTGTTTACTTTTGGAAAAATTCGTAAGTATGTGCTCGTAGAATAATGATTAGATATTACATTTGTAAGTCATAGAGGTATTTTCTATTTTAATTCAACTTAGTGTGTGTGTGTAACAGAAAAGTTAATCTCCACAATCTGATTTCGTCGTTGTCTACTTCCTCATCTTCCCTCCTGCTGTCGCTTCGCACACATTCTTTTCCAGAGAGCAGAAGACATCGTTTCAGAAGAAAACGGCTTGCTTCAAAATAGCTGTGGTCTACAGTTGCTTAATAATGGATCGGAAGTTAATAAAAGCCTGTTTAGTACGTCTCTATTGCACATCACTCGTGAAAATTTACGAGAGAAGTTTTGTCTATAGAGCCTGAAGTGTTTATTCCTGGGTTCGGCAGCTCCTTCTGAAAATAAAAAAATGTGAAATGACAACAGCACCATGCATTAGGATTTTGTGTAGACATTGGATGCCACCCATACAGTTCTGTGTACAGCTTAGCCATATCTTGTGTGTAAACTTCAAATTTGTCCATGTCAATCATATGGCCACTTGAAATTGTTTCTAAGATCACTTTGAACCTGTGGATCAAGTTTTTGTCTAGTCCGGTAAGTTGGGAAGCTGGTTCTGAATCATCAAAAATCTTCTAGACGTATTACCGTTATTAGTGTTTCCGAACTCTGCCTTCGAAACGTCCACTAAAAGTCCCATTTCATCTTTAAATGCTTTTTGAATTTGCTCTTTTCTATCTTTCGTGAGTCTACCATTGTTGGTAGCAAGATGTGTGTAATCGCAAGTACTCCACCAGCAATTGGTATTTCGGTTTGTTTTAAGTTCTTTGATTGGTTTTCTATATATTCCATTTCGTTCTTTGTTACAACTTTAGTTTCGTGAATGAAACGTATCCTGATCGGTCGGAGACGATGGTACTGGATTCTGCCAGATGGTTCTTTTCTGCCCATTATTGCCTATTTGTAATCGTAGCGGAACAAGACTACTTTGGAAAATATTTGCATCACTATCTGTATTATGTTCAAACTTTTGTTTGAATTGGGATTGGTGGGATCCGTCACAGCCCCATTTTGTGACAAGTTCCAAGTTCTTCTGTTCTCCTTCTGTACAAGTTGCTATGACCTCGTCCGAATACATACATAATCGTAAAGCAGTATGATCGAGTAAATCTTGCAAGATAATTTCAGCACACGTTTCAGTAAATCTTATTGATTGCTCCTTCGGGTAGCATTCTTTTTTACATTCTTTATGAGTAAGTAGCGAGGATAAATACTTTTGTTTGCACTATGTAGTATTTCCCATTGCTTCCGAGTAAAATCTCCCTCCACAAAGATAGCCAAAGCCTTATACGGTGTGTGCCTTTTGATTTCATTTTTATTTACCGGGTAGATCGCGTGTCTGAACTTTGTAGCTCTTGTCGGTGTTGAAGTTATATCTCTAATGATTTTAGATACGTCTGTATTTCCTTCAGCACGTCGACTCATTTGAGCAGCAAATGTTAACTCTTCCCCAGGTACCTACCTGCTCTCTCAAATGTTTTGTTTTCCTCCGCTTACTTCTGTCATTTGATTCGCGGAATTCTTTTCTTGGTCGTTCTGGTTTCTCTGAAGTCCAAACGGCAAATGTAATTGAGTTGTTAAGAACAACTCAAATGAGTCTACATTTGTTTACAACATTTTACCACAAAATAATGCCTTATTTATAGTTGTTTTCAATAACGTTTAAAACATATATCTGTAACTACCAGTTCAATTACACATGCTTCGTATTAATGTAAGTACCTTCATTTTCCATCTCCATAACGCTTATTTTGTAACTCTATTTACAACCAACTGAAAATACCGCTGTAATTATTTAACAAATCACGTTATCGAGAACAAAAGCGTTATAGATTAAACGATATGACTGAGTTTCGACTGCCTGTTCGTCGGAAGGTGAAAGGCAGGTGGGGCGAGGAGCCGGGATATCACGTAACAGTTATTCCAGTGTTCGAAAAGGGCGGTTAGAGAGACGTTTCTCATATTTAATATTTTCGACTTTCGGCCAGGTTTTTGGTACAAATACTCCTCTGTGCGCCGTTGGTCCCATGTGTGTACTGCACATAGGAACGAAGAGATGACCATGCGAATAGGTGTAAACAAAATAACAAGTGGCTCAGTGCCACGGCATGTAAGACGTCTCAGGTGCCTGACAGAACTGTCAGGCGCTTCGATGCCTGTATCGCAGCTGACGGCCACCATTTTGAACATACACTTCGACAGGTTTTAGCTTATTACACAGTGGTTCTGCCACATACTGTAATGGACATTGTCATTATGCTGTAACACTGTCATACAAATGGTGCTGACGATGTCCCCTCTATTTTTTCTTTATTGTTATCACGCCCTTTCTTCATCTTGTCCGATTTGTTCTGACAGCTCATACATACTTGCCGTGGTACTGACGGTCAAGTGGCCCACTGTTATTTTGTTTACATCTATTTACATGGCCCTCTCTTCGTTGCTATGTGCAGTACCCACATGGGACCAACGTCGTTGTGTTTCTCTGCGTGTGTTCTTTTATACTGTGCATGATAATGTATATCGTTCCATTTAACAAAATCTAACTTTGCTCCAGATGCCCCATTTGTCGCTCTTTTACGAACCACTCCATACTTCCATTTTACGAGCCTCTACTACTATTATTGTTTCTCGCAAACCTTAGATATATATATATATATATATATATATATATATATATATATATATATATATATATATATATATATATATATATATATATATATATATATATATGTGTGTGTGTGTGTGTGTGTGTGTGTGTGTGTGTGTAAGTTAAAAATATTATATTTACAAATTACACTTTTTTTTACTTGCCTTCTGTCTTACTCGATCACGAGTCTATTATTTACACCAGTGATGGACAAACTTTTTCAGCAGAGGGTCGAACAAAAAGGGTGGAGGGAATTTTAGGCGGGCGAATATAATTTATTATTAACAATAATGGTATATATTTTACAAAATTCTTGTAATATTAAGCCCTATTAATGACTGAAATTTCTTATAATCTAGTTTGAATCGGGATACTTTCAAATGTGAAGTGAAATGTTCATCTTATCACCTCCGAAAGAGTGGAGGAGGAGTTGGTATTGTTTACAGCGGGCCATGATTTTTGTGAACTTTTCCCTGGTAATGAATGTTATTGGATTTTAAATGTGTTACTCTTTTAGTAGTGGAGGTGGAACAGTATACAGAGTTTGTCCCAGAAATTCCCGGAATGATGTTTTGTAGTTGGCAACGCTGGGTGACGGGCCAGAAGTTGGTGGGGGATCTAAGCTTGAAAATGAGACCAGTATCAGTCGCCTGCGGGCTGTTTTTGAGGCAGGGTCACGCTCCGCACAGAGATATCTACTCCACCCACGTCGAGCAAAAAATGGACCAGTTTTTGGAGCAGCGTTATGCAATCAAATTTTGTGTGAAACTGGGTTAAAACGGGATGAAGACGCTCGAAATGCTTCGGAAAGCCTACAGTGACAGGGCGATGAAAAAAAGAGAAAACTTTCATGTGGCAGAAGCGGTTTCGGGAAGGTCGGGAGTCGGTCAACGACGACGACCACTCGGGACACACGTGACGTCACAAACGGACTACTCGGTGCACCACGTCAACCCACATCGCGCTGATTGTCTGCGAGTTACTAGCCAAAACGAGTGTGACAACGCTGTCCCAATCTCCGTACAACCCGATCTGGCACCAGCGGATTTCGTTTTGTTCCCAATGATCAAAAGAACCCTCTGGAAAGGAACTCGGGATGTGACGCTGGAGGCGCTAAAAGGAGCCGCGACGACTTCACTGAAGGAGAATCTCGTTCGCGACTTCCAGGGGAAGAATACTATGAAAAGTTCTGAAAAGATTGTAAACTGATATTGTAAAGATCGTGAAAAGATTGTAAACTGATATTAAATAAATGATTAAAAAAAAACATTCCGGGAGTTTTCGGGACAAACCTGTATACAGCATTTACTTTCGATTTCTTAGAAACAACATCGCTGCGCCAAACTGTCGGCCTTTGTTGAAAGTAGTGTTTAGATTATTGTTTCGCCATGTCCAGTTCTTGCCAAATCATTCGTTTCGACAGTGTTTGTGAAATCGAATATACGCTTGGATTCTGGAAACAATAATGGACACTTTCTCATTATTCCCTAAATTGACTTTGATATGGTTTCCTTACTTATCAAACTTATGAAAGTTACAGGATCTTTAATATTTGATAATTCTGTTATTAAGCTTTAGTCTTGTAAGAGTCTTCAGCTTCTGTAAATTCATGAGAGAATTTTATGAACGCTATGGACTTCAACTACTAGGACCTACATAAAAGGTTCGTTTATATTGTTGTGCGTAAAAGACGTTCAACATATGTGAAATTTATTTATAGGTATTATATGTTATTATAAAAATAACCAAGAAAGTTATGTTGCTTTTTCACCCACCACTTTCGAACATCCATATGTCACCTAAGACGTACCTGGAAGATCGAAAATAGTCCCCATCAGCATCGACTACCTCCTGCTAACGTTCCGGAAGGCCGTGGATTCCATCGCGGTAGAACTTGGTGTCCGTGAAACGAAAAAAGAAGGTATCAAGTGCATTCTGCACCCCTACTAGAGATTTGAAGTGGCGTCCTCTAACGTGATTGTCCAAGGAATGGAACAGGTGATAATCGGATGGCGCAACGTCCGGTGAGTATGGATGGAGTGTTTCCTATCCAAGGCGTAGAATGGTGTCCCGGGTCATCCTAGCCATGTGGGATTTAGCGCTGTCCTGTAAAAGGACGACCCCTTTGCGATTCACTCCAGAGTTTTGAATTTTTCTTGAACACGGCTCAACTGCTGACAGTACACAGTTCCATTGATGCTCTGACCAGTAGCAGTTCCCCATGCACAATGCCGAGATCAGTCCATCTAACACACAGGAGAACCTTCTTCTAGTGCAGTGCAGGTTTCGGCTGTTTTGGAACCGGTTCATGGGATGCTAACCAACAATGACGGCGCCGTGGAGCTTCGTACAGGATCCACTTCTCATCACATGTCAACACCCTGTTCAAAAATGGCTCCTTCCTCAGACGAGACAGCAAAGAAACACAGGTGTCTGCTCGCGTTGCCTTCTGGCCCGGAATCAAATCATGTGGGACCCATCGACCCAGCTTGTAGTGCTTTCCAAGTTGATGGAGATGCTGCCGAGTGGTTTCTTCACTCACACTGAATTGTAGTCCCTGTTCCTCACATGTCTTGCCACTTTTGGCCTCAATTGCTGCCTGAAGATCCTCATTTTGTGCACGTGTTGATCTTCCGGCACGTGGTGCGGTTTCGAGTGTTTCGTCACCGTCCTTAAACTTGTTGATACAGCGTTTCACTGTTCGTGTAGTCAGAACATCTTTACCAAAGGCCTGGCATATCTTCCTCCCCGCTGCAGCGGCATTTGACTCAAGTTTAAATTCGTTCAGCATACTTGCCCTTATGACGCTCCGTGGAGGTTCTATGTTTACTGTCCTTACGCAAGTTCTGGGTGTAACTGAACTGCCATAACCAGGCAGTATGTTGGATATACCCACATCAACAACTGAGCTTCGCCTTATCTCCATTTGCATTAAACTCACGGTGTGAGGGCCAATGCAACACAGACCTCTACAAAAAGCGACAGAACTTTCTTGCCTATCCTTATATAATATATTGCTACATAATCGGATGGATGGTAGAATGACTCCTGATGTTATTGATATAACAAAACAATGTCACTATTAGTAGTATTCAATAAATGTTGTTCATAATTGTTTTTGTTTATACATATCGGTACATAAATAATAATAATAAAAACACAATTTAATTAATACCTTCTGTATATTTTTAAGTATTAAATATACCTATATCATATATTTGAGTATTATATTTTCTTTTTGAAAAATGGGTTCAAAATATTAAAATCACTGTAATATAATCTGAAATATAAGCTAGGACTTGGGGTGCGTCAAAAAGAAACTTTGCCCAGCTGAAAATTTTGCCTTGGTTCGTCCCTGGATATTGTGCAACAACTTATTTCTAAAAGTAAAGTAAATGTTATTAACAAATAATAATGCAACTTTTTTTTCCATTTTTATCCCACAATTAAAATATTTCTTTACGCTTCTCTCTCTCTCTCTCTCTCTCTCTCTCTCTCTCTCTCATTAAAAAAGAAAAATGCTATAATGGTAGACACAACCCTTTGCAAACTGAACAAGTAACTTTCCTTTAAGATTCTTGGAAAAATTCTAAGCCACGAAGATTCAATACTGAACCACCAGCAGTAAAAATAACTCTATAACTGTATAATAACTATATAAATTATGGGTATAATAAAGGAACAAAGTAGGGATGAAACCAGGGGTGGATCCAGGACCGACTTCTGGGGGTGTTGGGAGATTGGCAAGATGTGTTAAGTGCGTTAGAAATGGCAATATGTAAACATATTAAAAGAAGAAAGTGTTGTATTTGCTGTGCTTTTTTATGTTCGTTTATGTGTCTTTTACATGAGTATATTAAGTATCCGTTTATATTACTAAATTATATATATGGGTTTATATTGATGTCATTTTCAGTGAAAATCATATGTGGTATTAAAGTACGTGTCCAGTGGTACATTTTGGTTAATGATTGTTTTGCAGAATGGTTTTATAATTTATAAAGCCTAACGCGATAGGGAAAGTTTCTGTTTAACTATCTACTGCAGGACATACAAGAAAATATAAATACATGCTAACAGGGGGGGGGGGGCGATGGGTTACTGCTACTTAGAGCTACTTTTAAGAGCTCCAAACTCTGGGATGGGTTTTATTTATATATAAAATAAGAAAGTTTCCTCTTCTGGGGGGGGGGACCTGGATCCGCCCCTGCATGAAACTTATTCTTACGATATTTAATCCATACAAAAACTGCTTCCCGGTGTTCTACTATTTTATTATTATAGCGATTATTGTTGAAACTGAAAATCGTAGATTTTCACCACTTCCAGTTTAAGTAGAAGGATAAAGCATATTCGAAACTTATCTTTAAACTCTGCCTGAATCCCTATGTTGTATACACATGAATTCAGCTTCCGAAGAACAGGTTCCATTTTCGATCTTATCCTAACTACAGCCTGAAAATGAAAAAGGGAGGTGGTAGTTTGAGCCAGGACCGAATCAATATGTCTTTCGGCCCCGGACTGGAAGAGAAAAGTGAGACAGTTAACATGTTTCATAAAGTTCAGTTACAATAACAACATAATGTACTCGCCGATACATACGAGGGTACGTAAGTCAATAAGTAATGTAATATTTTTCTGTTTCTATTGAAGTCGGCTCTACGGCATTGTGTGTTTACCAGACGCTAGGTGTCACCGTTATCTTCGCCTATAGTAGGTTGCAGCGTTAACACATCAGTCTGCTTTGCGCTGTTCCGAAGTAAAGGTGGCTGCACCACTCTCTGTGTGCACCAATAAAAAACAGCGTTCTGTCATCTTTTTTTTTTTTTTTTTGGTCTGAAGGTGTACTCGGAGCGGAAATTCACAGAATATTTTCAGCACAATACGGGGACAATGTGTTTATCAATGGATTGAACAGTTCAAAAGTGGTCGAACGAACGTGAAGGATAAGGGATAAACAAGGCGTTCACTTACAGCAACAACTGATGACATTATTGAACGAGTCCATACCTTGATTCTGAATAACAGACGAGTGACTGTTGGTGAAGTGACAATCCATATGAAGATTAGTCATGGTTCTGCATATGATATTATGAATAAGAGGCAAGGGCGCTGATTTCTCTGTATATTTGGGGTGGCCCATTCAGATGCAGAAGGTATATATATGAGGATTTTAAGACAAATTGCATTCGAATTACGCAAAATATTGTATATTCATAAATACAATAGGGGCCCACATGAGCTTTGGGAGGCCCGGTCCCCCCGGCCCCCCAGGTTCGGCGCCCTTGATAACAGGCACAACTTTCACGAAGTCTGTGCGAGATGGGTTCCGAAAAAAACTTGATGAAGAGCACACGCGAAACCGTGTGAGAATCTGTCAGCACTTACTGGATCGTTATGTAAACGAAGGTGAATCGTTTCTCCGGCGAACCATCACTGGATATGAAAGCAACCTGGATCTCCTGTCAAGAAGTAATTCAAGAGTTAACCTTCTGCAGGGAAAGTGATGCTCAAAGTGTTTTGAGACTCACAAGAGCCAATTCTGAAACATTGACTAGAAAAGGTCAACAATAAACAGTAAAAACTACATTGATATGATGGTAGCAAGTTAAAGCCTGCAGTTCGTAATAAACGGTCGATTGTCGGAAGGCGTTCTTGTGTTGCATGACAACGTGAGTTACATACCACTCAAACTCTTCAGACGCTACGTTTCGAGGTATTTAGCATCCTGCATATAGTTCCGATCTCACCCTGTCGGATTACCATCTGTTTGGTCCACTTAAACATGCTCTCAGACGCCGTAGATTCAGCTTCGATCAACAGGTGAAGGAAGCTAGTCATTTTATATATATAAATCGGAAAGCTTGTGCAACGATGGACCAGCTGCATTGAAAAGCAGGGTGACTATGTTGAAAAATGATATAAATCTTCTATAGCTCACTATCTCCATCATCTAAAACAAATATGGAAGAATTCTTTCATCTGTTCAATCATCTTTCAACACTACCAAATCTACTGATAGCAGCGATATTAATTTCCAACACAGTACGATTGATGATCTCACCAGAAACACGAATAGATGACAACTACTGACGTATTTACGCAATTACCCATTTAATGCAACTCAAAATAAGAGACTACACAAGAAGAGGCCAAAAACCTGAAAGAATAAATACTAAACCAGACAAAGTACTCTGCACTTCTGGTGTCTTAAGTTTCTTACCCACTACCAGAAAAGTGTTATATACTGCTTTGCTGTGAAGCAATAGATGTGCATACACTCTAAAAAAAATACCGGAATTTTTCCGGTGAAATATATGGCAATCGGGGACGCCACATTTTCACCGTAAAGTTTGCAGTAATTTCACCGGAATTTTCCAGGAACTTCACCTGAACCTTAGATATTTCACCGGAAATTTTTTAGTGATTTCACCGGAATATTTGCATGAATTTCACCTCACCGTCAGATATTTCACCGGAGAATTTGCAGTAATTTCACCGGGATAATTCCATGAATTTTACCTGACCTTTAGATATTTTACTGAAACATTTACAGTAATTTCACCGGAATAATTCCATGAATTTCACCTGAACTTTAAATATTTCACCGGAAATTTTGTAGTAGTTTTACCGGAATAATTACATATACTTAAACTGAAGTTCCAGATATTTCACCGAAAAATTTACAGGCATTTGAACGGACATGTTGCATGATTTTTATTTGACAATTTACAACTCCTGAAAAGCTCCGTAAATTCACCGAAACGTTGGAAATCTCCTTTCCACAGTCATTTGAAATTGCCTCACAGATTGAGGTGGAAATCATTATGGTTAATAGTTCTGATGATTATGAACATATACATATAAGCGGAATCCTTTATTTGGTCATACTGGTAGGTGTAATTAAACCTATAGAAAGATACAACAAAAGTATATTTTAGCCCATTTTCAGCCAGATAACTTCCTTTCCACTTTAACAGATCCTCCTGTGGAAAGTCATCAATGGCTCTGCTGTAAAATTGACTTCTTCCTGAATATTTTCGAACATCTTAAAACTTCATTTTCAGAAACTAATTACTCTCATGAAACTAATAACCAATTTGACAAGTATCATACTACTACTCCAATGTAGATTTTCGCTATTTTAGTATTGTTTAGGTAGAAGATCCGTGTAATTCTTAAGCATTAGCTTTCTAAGGTGGCAGTTCATACGCTGCGAAATATCCCACGTGAAACTCATATTAGCTTGTTGCTATTAACTACGTGTCATACACATGGCAACATGCTCGAAATTAAGGACCTGAACATAAGTCAAGTAGTTAGAAGGCCATTGAAACATTGACAAAAATTATCATCTACATGCCCTGTAGATACTTACTGTCGATCACTTTTCAACTGAAACGTGAACTGTAGCATGCCAAACAACTAGATATCATTATAGGATTTCGTGTGGAGAGCAACCAATAAGCATGAGTGTGTTTTGAATAGTGATGATTTATTTATTTGCGGCACTCTTTATTAACCTTTGAAATTATTTTCTGGCACGTTGGGTTACCAAAGAATATTTTTATCGATACTGCGTACAAAGCCAACCAAACCGATG
Source organism: Thermobia domestica (assembly GCF_964235325.1). NCBI lineage: Eukaryota > Metazoa > Arthropoda > Insecta > Zygentoma > Lepismatidae > Thermobia > Thermobia domestica. The sequence continues at coordinate 108,548,296 of NC_137462.1, read as the reverse complement.
GCCTTCCCTTTCGGTGTGGACACATTCTCCCGTATCAAGTTTGCGTAACTGCTAGCGAAGAAAAACAATGATTTAAAAACCAAACAGGTAAATACTCCATCGGAGTAGTTCAATACGATGCAATATGATTTAATAACAAATTCTTGTTGACTTCAGTTGAGATTATTTAAAATCAAATTCAGGAAAGTACCGGAAGAAAACAATTTTACAGTGGATGGCTTCGACACGTTCCATAACCTGTAAAGTCAAGTAGAATCAACTCTTATTCCTTGGCCCAAAATATGAAAAACCGTCTTTTTCCACATATCTCTAAGTTGCTCTGATTTTTTTATGAAGATGGCCGAATAAATAAATACTGCTTATCTACCTACTTATATATGTATGTTCAGTATCATTAGGACCTTTTATTAATTTGACAAATTATACCTCAGTCGGTGCGGAATTTCGAATGAACCATGGAAAAAAAAGTTAAAAGTGTTACTACTATTTTACTAGATTTTGTAGATAACTACTTTTCACTGAAAATAAAAAAAATACTAGAAAAGTACTAAAATTCAACAGAAAATAAGTAAATTTCACTGGAAAACAGGGTTGGCAAAAACCATGGTTTTTATAGAAAAAACAAAAAAACCAGGTTTTTTTTTGGTTTAAATAATTTACTCTCTGTATTTATATTAGATATAAACAGAAATCAGTTTGTATCACCTTGGTGTTATTAATGTAACAACAAGGTTATACTGGAAGGGGTCACATAAGATTAAAGCGGAATCCAAACCGCTTCTCGGCTTACATCCGAAGGAAATTGTTCATTTCGACACGAAACCGGGACTAATTGGTCACAAATGCGATTGCCGAATCACTCACGAAGGACTCCTGATAAAAATACGTTGTACTGATCTTTACATAGGCCTAGTTGTTAATATAATTGTCAAGAGTCATTTCAGAAGGACAAAAAGATAAACAGTTACACAAGTAAAAACATTATACAGAATTACATATAAATCGGGAAACTCCCGCCTTAGCCATTGGGAAAATCCTGTTATTACTTTAAATGTATTTATATGTAAAATTTTAAGGTCAACGTATCATAATCACTACGCTAAAACTGAGGTATTAAATTACAAACTTGGTATGTAGATATCATTCAATAAAATAAAAACCAAGTCAAATCCAAGCTGATGTTGGAAGCTACGTAGGCAGTTTCTAAATTTTGCCAATTTCTATCAATATATTTAAGCAACCTTGGCTTCTTTATAAAACAACAGGCATTCATTCAAGCAGAAATATATAATTTAGCTTCATTTCGTATGTTTAGGCTTAACATCCTTATGAAATACGAAAGTTATCACAGAGAAGACTTTCGCTTAGAGGGACACCTCGAATCGCTACTTGGTTTACACTTGAAAGATGAGTTGTGGTTCGACCGAGAATTGAACACAGACCTCTTGATTAAAAGGTGAAAAGTAGATAAACGTAATGCAGATTATTTGATATGTGGAGACGTCACCATGAAGTTCACACGATTTAAAGCTTTTTTCGTTTTTTTTTTTTTTTTTTTTTTTTGGTCTAAACCAGTTGGTTTTTTGAAAAAAACAGCTGGTTTAAACCAGCCAACCCTACTGGAAAATAATGTCATTTTAACTAATTTTAAATAAAAAAAATAATATTAGTGTTAAACTGATATGCCTGTGTAATTTTCACTAAAAAATATAGAAAATTTCGTCGAAAAGACAGAATCACATTTTTATTTTTTTTCCATTAATTTACGTATATTTTAAATTTAGGAAATACAAATTTCGTCTTAAGGTTAAAAAAAAAAAAAATCCACTCCTTACCTTTCATTTCATTATTGTTCTATAACTTGTCTGGAATGGAGTCTTTTGCACACGAGATGGCTCGACTTTTAAGTGGTATATGACCTGATTTAAAAGCATTTACTCGATCTAATTTATATCTACAAATCTCTACTGAAACGTAACCAACTCAAGCAATTCTTAAAGCAATTAATCACGAATGATGAAAAGTGAATAACCTACGACAAGAATGTGTAAAGTTCGAGGTCAAAGTGAGTAGAAGTCTCACAGTATGTAACAAAACCCATAATGACGTCGAGGAAGGTTATGCTGTGCGTTTTGTAGGATTGGAAGGACATTATGCAGGGATGTCAACAATTAAGAGCGAGTACACTTAGCAATGTAAAAGAAATGGCCGCAACTAGTCAACAGAATGAGTGTCGTATACCACGCTGAAAAATACCAGATCGCGTAAACCTGCCAAAGATTGAAATAACTTGGCTGGGAGGTTGTAATGCATCCACCGTATAGCACAAACTAACACCGTCACACTATCACTTGTTTCGGTCTTGCAGAACTAGCTGAATGGTGTTAAGTTAGTCGAAGTATTTGAAAACCATAAGTCAATAATTTCTATAACAACGGGATTACGATATTGTCGGGAAAATGGCAAAAGGACATCGAAAAAAATAGTAACAACAAATGTACACTCAATTTCGATCTCCATTACTCTCTGGACAACCTGATCTAAATACAAGAATTAACATAATATGATCTGATGACAAATGGAACATATAGACGTTATAAATTATATTTACATGATGCTATAAGGGATATTTTCTAACCAGAAAGTTTTTTTTTTTTTTTTCTCGCAGATCAGGCCCTACTACTAACAACTTGGTTTTCTGTCTGGATAATACAACGCAATGAGCAATGCGTTTACGCTCTTTCTTTTTCGACAGCTGCATTTTTACAAGACAACAAACTAATATTCACTTCCTGTAGACAACTCTACCGCTAATGGCTTCGATATGAAGTACAAGATTCAACTTGTGCAAGGAGAAAAAGAAAAAAGGTGTAATGTTAACAAACAAGCAATTATTGTGACTATGATTGATAGGGTTATAAGTATGAATATTTTCAAGTGTATTTTTTCACAAGTGTGTTAGAATTACTTTAAAGTTAATTTCTTCTGCAAAGTCTCTCTCAATTACTATACATTTCTAAATCTAAGACGACTCACTATATTTTTAACAAAGGATAACAAAAATACATCTATAGTGCATACTGTGTGTATTTTCAGACCTACACTAAAAGTCAGATCAAATACAGACCTCACTTACTCTTTCTTCACTGGATCAGTAGCGTCATTTCAGGTTTTGGCAAGGGGGGGGGGGGTAGAACAAGATTGTCCACTGGCGTGAGAGTTTCATGTTTTTATTAAAATATTAGTACACAACTTATTAAAAAGCATGTATTTCTCAAACTAAGGAAACGCAATTGCCCCCTGCCTCCCCAAATAATGCCTCAGCAGTGAATGCAAACGTTCACGGCTAAAGAGGTAGGTAAGGAAGTGGACCAAGTTAGCATTTAATGGAATCTCGTGATTCTGTTCAGTGAAGAAAACTCTACATCATATGTCGCAAAAGCAAGATGACTCAATATTTTTGGGCACGAAATTGCAGCAAAAAGCCTAGTCTTGAATTCAGAAATATACGGTAGTTTGTATATTGTGTATGTATTCTCGAGCAAGAAGGACAATGTCCGCCTGGGTTTCAGAGTCACATGTTTTAATGGGTATGGGTACAGAGTCACAATACACAAAGAAATTGTATATTAAAATACTAATACAAAACGTAAAACTCGTAATTCGATGGATAGTCTTGTCCCTGCCCCTGACAAAAACTGAAATGATGCTACTGAAAAGAAATACTGAAAAATTTAAATATAAATCAACAGGATCAAGTAAAAAAGTGAAAACATTTTTGACATTTCTCGTCATATTTAATTTTGGAATAATAGTACATGAAGCAAAAAAGAAATCATATGTATGAGTGTAATCTTCGTACTGAGTTGTTTCATGAAGGTGAAGCTCTAGTATTCTATCAGTTGATAATCCTCCATGGAAGAAAAAGATTGCTAATCCTTGGATGCATCATGTTGTTGTATCTTCTCTCGCTTTGGATTCAATTTATGGATTAATTCCAAGAAAACACCTGAAATCAGAAACAAATGTATTTCGAAGCTGGAGGAAAAAAAAAAAAACTCTTTTTGTTTATTTCAAGCTGTAAATTGAGTTGTATATATCTCGGCGCAATATCAAGCTTATCAAGCTCTTATCATAAGTATCATTACATTTTCCTTTTCTGTTTGATTTTTTTAGACAAACTCTTCTCAGTTCCATAAAAATACTATGAGCTATTCAGATACATTTGCATTGACTATTTTATAAATTTACTTGAGCTTTTTTTTTAACACTAACCATTTGCATTTTGCACTATTACACTCGTATAAGAACTGTGGATTAAGATAATAATTAACATATAAATATTGTCTCCAAAACAGACTTGGATATGTGGAAAGCAATTAATAATTTTGCAATGTAAAAGATAATAAAAAATAGTGTATTATCATTATTACTAGAGATTTCACCTAGTAGTGGTATCAAATTCAAGAAGTGTGTTTTTCAGTTACAAAGTAATCCATCTAAGCCTAGAATACATTGGCATAACAGCGTCAATAATTATACCGAATGAGCGAGAGATTCTACGAACGTCCAATGTTATAAACTTGTTGGATACCAAAGATGTATTACTGGTTCAGGAGACTTAACCTATTATTAAAAGCAGACTCAGTTACGTCGGTTGTTGCAGTGTAGTAGAACTGTGACGGAACGTTCTCGACCACAAAAGCAGCCAGGCTGACCTCATATTTGGGACTCCGTAAATCGCCGACAGTTTAAGTGGATTGTTCTATTGAATTTCAATCACGCCGACCGTTTAAGTGGATTGTTCTTAGAAATTGCAATCATCCATCGCTACGCTCACAATGTATCAGGGTCTATTCACCATAAATGCTCGGCACAAGATGTGGAAACTTAGTTCTTATGGCCAAGTTGCTAATGCAACAAGAGAGAAACGTTACCAACTTGGATTAATCTTGGTATACGTCAGTCATATAGTAGTTGCCGAAATTTTCAATAGGAACTCCCATCTTCATTAAAACACCACGTAACATGGTATCCATTGTTGAAGTACAGAAATATTAATTTAAAAACTTCCTTCTAGTAATAGAAATAAGTATGAATAACTTGATATTATCAGTAATAAAAGCGGCACTCTTTAAATCCCTTTCTTCTTTCCTTTTTATAAAACACATTCAAAGAACCACTATTATTAAACTTTTCCAATCTTCCTCTTCTGAATGACGTGATGAATTCATTGTATTTCCTATTGCTGATTGCCTTGCTATAAGTCTCCAAAAACTAATACTTCATTCTTCTATCTTTCTCATACTAATCCTGTTTTTTTTTTTTTTTCATACTTTTAATAGTTGTTTTACCAAAGCACTAACTAGAGTTCCAATAGAACAATTTATCTATATGCTACCTGCAATTCTATAAAATAACGGAATTTTAAACTTAGTTATTTGCTGGTAAAATAACAAAATAAATAAATAAATAAAAATAAATTAACTAATTACACTCTATTTGGCATGTAGGTTAATTTTCAGTAAGTTGTTGCAAATTTATTTTTGGTACGTTTTTGCAAGTGTTCCAAAATTATAAATGTGTGTGGAAATAAAATTGTGTGAAAATAAACCTGTATTGTAGCATTCAACCTTAAAACTTTAAAGATTGTGCTGCAAATGACAGTTGTTTATTGTGTCTCATCTTTTGTTCTAGTTCCCTTGTCAAGATCATTTTAGGATTGTTCATGCTTATAGAAAATTATTCATAAACATTCCTCATAATGAATGAATTCGTTCTGTGTAGAACTTTTAATATCATTGACCTGTGTTTTCGTGACAAGCCTGAAAGTGTCTAATCGTTCTCTTTATCGTTTCTGGAATACCCTTTGACCTTATTGGCTATATTCCTTCCTGAATTGAATTGAGTTGATTTTGAGTTTAACGTTCCTTTTTAGCAGCGAGGCTATCTGAGACGTGGACCTACTGATTAATGTGGAATCCGAACCACATGAGCTCTCACCGGAAATTGAACTCGGGTCTCAAGTATATTCCTTTCTCTCATTCCTATGAAGAATTCTTTGTTAATACATGTACATTTTGAATAACTGTCATCCGGAACATCAACTATGAAGTCTATGTGTTAAATGGCACAATACACGTTTATTTTCACTTAACTTTATTTCCTGACACATTCATAACTAGCAGAATACCCGTTTTCGCATGAGGAGAATATGTTTTATTTTGGATATAAAGGGCTGAATTTGGATTTAAACGGCATCGGAGTGCTTGTTCATCTCAACGACCCAAAAACTATGAATTCGACACTAATATCGGTAATTTTCTATCATTTTTGAAAATATATTTCCTCTCCTCCCCACCACGTAGCGGGTCTGAATTTGGATTTAAATGGCATCAGAAATGTCACTGTTTATCTTAACAACCCCAAAACTATGGATTGGACATTAAAATCAGTCATTATCGATCATTTTCAAATATCTCCTCTTTCTCCTCCTAAGTTGGACCGTCAAAGTTAAATGATAAAAAATATCCCTCGTCCGAACCTCATTTTATGTGGCAAATTTGATCGAGACCGGTCGGGTGGTTCAAGAGATATATATCCCTACCCTACATTGTACAGTCAAAGTGAAATGTTAAAAACACTCTCAGGCCTGAACCTCATCCATGTTAAAAATTTGAGATCAGTCGGGTGATTCAAGAGGTACGAAGTGACAAACATAGTGACTTTCATTCTTATATATAGATTTCGATGCAATAACTTACCAAAATAAACTGCAAGAACTTATAAAATTTAACCTACATGTTAAAGAAGTGAGGTAGTTAGTTTGTAGGTTTTATTTCTTTTACTTTTATTTATTTAATTATTTACTTTCTTTTACATTTACCAGTAAACGACTTAGTTTTTTTAAAAATCCTTTATTTAATAAAAGTATAGGCAGAAGTATGGAGAAATTATTGCATAAGAATTCTGCAGAAGGAAAGCTGCTAATTATTCTGGTAAGTGGAAGGTCTTTGTTTGATGTTAAAATTTATTATACGTATATATACATTTATTATGTAGCCAAAATCTACTGGTAAAATCCTCACACCTAAAAAAAAAAAAAAAAAAATCATATAACATATGACGAAAAACGCGTTGTTTGCAAAGTTATGAGATGCCGAAATCGAGAAAATTGAAACTTTGAGGCTGCCTAGCTTGAAAACTATGAGAGCTATCAAAGGCGGTTAAAGAAATATTAGAGCAACTAGTACGCTAAGTAGATAACTATGTTTCAGAGTTGGGACGTATCGGCGCAACAGATTTTAGAAAGGGGGCTGTGGTATAGGTTCCGCTCTTCCACTCCTTGAGGCTGGGCAGCCTCAAAGTTACAATTTTCTCGATTTCGGCATGTCGTAACTTTGAAAAAACTCGTTTCTCGCCATATGTTCATATGGACTTTTTTATTGTTTAGGTGAGAGGATTTCAGCAGTGGATTTTGGCTACATAATAAATGAACGCTCTACATTTCGTAACTTTCCGCAATATTTATTCCTTCTTATCATAAAATTTCAAGTGAAATCTACTAACGTTATAACATTCTTCTTATAAAATCGAATCATGTCATTGAGTCAGGGTCAGTTATTCAAATACACTAAGCAGCACTACAGAATCAAGATAGATAGTTAAAATAGTGGACTTTGATGCTAGTCTCATCTAATATTTCATCACATATTAGCTCTATCTTCAGCAAAAAGTTATTTATAATAAAACATTTGAATAAGTGCAGTGTTCGAAGTGGAAAAAAGCAGAGGTGGTATGTTCTGTTACGATTTTGACTAGACATACCGACTATCTAAATATTGAAATACTGTGAAGGTATGTTGAATAAAATATTGCATTTCTATTTACATAGTGACTCGAAACCATGGGATAACTTTCCCTAGTTAAGGGTGGGATATGGAGAGGCTTTGCACACCCCTGCAACTTTTTGCGAATAATATATATATTTCCATATGTTGTATTATATAGAAAGAATTATACACGAAAATGTTCTAAAACGGATTTTTTTAAAAACAATTTCCCGCGGGTAAACTCCGGACTCCCCACTCGACTGACGTATTCCAGACCTCCGGAGATTATTATCCAATTATTGAAAAGACGCAAAAATAACGTTTTAATGAAAGTACATAAGCTCCATCAATTTAATATTCTTGACACACCAAACAGTAACCTAATACTTAAGCAAAATAAAAGATTTTTTTTTATTCCATAAACTATATTTTTTCTCGTAAATACCGAACTCAGTTATGTATTTCTTTACCATAGACAAAAGAAGTCCCGGCGAACTCATAACACTACTTTCCGATTTCAGTTTAAACGAGTCGCATCATACACTGCCTTTTCTTTGGATTCGGCCCATGAGTGACTCCTGTCATGTGACCCTTATCTGTAATTAACACTACCAACGCGAGTTCAGGCGTAGGAGCAAGGTTTGAACATCTCAGTAGACACCTCATTTTGAAAACAGAAGATATGGAAAATGTAATGAAAATGTTGATGTTGCCAATTTAGAAATTATTTTTACGTAAGAAATAAAATCTTTGACGTGTAAAGTAATTTGTCAATTACTGTGTGTAAAAAGTGATTTTTTAAAGGTATTAGCATCCATGTCTTGATCATTGAAAAACAAGAGGTGGTATGGCATATCACCGCATACCATCTCACTTCGACCGCTGAATAAGTGCATAAATAAGTAAATAATTAAAATATGGCATGTAGTGTCTGATGTTTTGTGGGCAAAATTTAAAAAAAAAATGTAAAAAGATGTCACTACAGCTCTCAATTAGGAATGATTTCGACTTACATCGTACAGACCTAATGAAGACGAGTGGATCATAATGTAGCAATTAGTAAACCGAAGTTTTATGTTGACATAGAGTAATTAAATGGTAACAGCTGTCAATGAGCCACGCCGTGTCACTGTTTTGTAATAAGGAAAGAAACAAAGTTATCAAAGGTGCAATTCATTTCATTATGAGTTATAAATATTTCAAATAATGTATTCACTTTTATAGACGAATTGCCAACTTTTCCATATTATAGCTATGAGATTTTTCAGTATTTTACGATTTAAAAAAATATTAATTATAAATCCAAAGATACGGATATTTTTAAAAAAAAGGCCTTTTATTTTATAGAAAGTTATTTGTTAAAGTTCAAGAGTTACATTTAGAATCAACACTACCAGACAATTACTGAAACTTACATTAAGATTAAGAATAAGGATTGAGGAGTAATACACATATTGATGAATTGTGCCATGCTCGGAACATTGAAAATAACGAAGAAAAATTTTACGTAAGAAAATTAGGATTTCCACTTTTTGAGGTAAATTTTAGACTTTCAGTCAAACAGCTACTGCTTCCTTACTATTTATCGTAGGATCATTTTTCATACCTTCATACACATATATATATATATATATATATATATATATATATATATATATATATATATATATATATATATATATATATATATATATATGTGTATAGAACATCTTTTCCAACGGTACCACTCGCTTAGCCGTATTATAAACCAGAAACGGGAAAATCAGGAAAGACAGGGAGTTTTCTTTTAAATATTTTTCTTTCAAAATGTTTGTGCCTCTATAGCCCGGACCGGAGTTCAGGTACGGATATGAAAATATTTGAAAAATACTCGTCTAAATTATGATAAAGGTAGAAAACAACGAGCCTTGCGGGGCTTCTAAGCCCCTTCGCTCCCTCGGCTATATTTTATGAATTAAGTAACATTAGAGATCTTATATGTGCAAGAGTGGGAGAGAAACTAAAAGCTACCCCAAACCAGTTTGTTGCTTATAGTTTCCTAAATCCAGTGTCTGAATTGTACAAACCGTAAACCTGTCATTGCAGTGAATGATATAAAGAAACTAGTGTAATTTAACGTAGTTTTCAGCAACATCCTCGTTTTCGCGCATACCTATCATCGCTGACGCGCCTGATCCATACGGGCGCACCACTCGCTATTGTTCGGACTCTTCTGTCCTGAGTCGACTAGATAGAATTCGTGTTTTTGTGGTAACCTAATACAGGTTGGTTTGTGTTTTTATGGCATATTTCCGGACGCAGTATTTACACGCAAAACGGTGAAGGTCTCACCGAAGAATTGTTAAGAAACAATTTCTATTATAGTAACAGTGAATTTCGTGGTAAATGACTTTTTAACATTTTTAAGCCTGGAATTACTCTACGGCACAAAGACCCAATTTTCTTCCTTGCACAAACATTGACTATAAACACTACTAGGCATACTTGCACTAGAATATTTTCCGAACATACTTTTTCTTATGAGGTGTTGCGTAACATGTGACTTGAACATCAGTGCATTATTTGTACACGGAACAGGGGATCAAACTTCGGATGCGGAAACCGAGGATGTCACCGGCTAAAGCTTTACACAAAAGATGATAATGAAACAGTTAGAGAAACTTCAATCCACAATTATAAGCAATACGCACCTTATAAGTCTACTTAAAATTATAATAAGAAATGAACTTACCTATAATCTTCACGTAGTCTTCTATTTCTCTTAAAAAAGCAGACAGAACGCTTCCATTTGCGCAACACGAGTTCACTTTGTCATCTAACTAATAACAGTATCTTAAGACAGTGCTTCCAACCACGAAATGTACGACTAAAAATATTTAATAATTCTTCACATTATTTTCGATTAAACCAGAAGAAATAATTAAAAAAAACATTTTTTATAGTTATTTTCTTTTGTGTAGCTTAATATCCATTCTCTTTTTCAAAATATGTTACCAACTTTAAGCAGCACAAAAGAGCGTTTGCCAAATGCTGGATACACTGCTCTAAAATACCGAAATTTCACCTGAAAAATCCATTCTGGTAAAGGACCTGTAAACTTTACGGTGAATTTTCTGTGAAACCACCTGAATTTTTAAGAGTGTAGTTATCAATAGAGCCAAAGTATCTGCTGTCGTTAAGTGAGTATCGGTAGCTAATTTTCTGACGTCTCGTTGATAAGGCCATAGACAGGCATCAAGCATGACAGGTTGGTGTTGCACTTAAATCGAATTGAGTTGAATGATGCTGTTTTTGCAAGCAATAAGCGTAAAACCTATTTCAATTATCTACGGATATTACTGGTTTATGGAAAGAACTATTTGTCATAAAGCCAAGCGTATGGGTAGATGGAAAGAAATAAAAATAATAAAAATGTCCTCACGCTCTCAGACCTGGACGTCCCTCTGGCTGCTTGAATACTGAAGTAGTTCAAATGGAGGCCCTGCTCCGGAAGAATCTATTTGCTGTTATTACTGAGATCATCATCATCATTATTTCGGGACCATACTCAGAGGTCATAGTGCAGTTACAAGGTTCCTCCTCTACTGAGTTCTGCCACTTGCTCCTTATCTAAATTCATTTCTCGCTGATTCCGTCTCTCTATCTCTTCCTTGATCTACCTATCGATCTTGTTCCATCTAGAACAAAATCTAGTATCTTTAAAGGCCATCGAGTTGCTTTCATTATTACGACATGACCCGTTCATATCAGACGTTGTGCCTTCATTATGGCATCAATGCGATAGCTGCAGCAATTATCATAAGACATGGATCAACACGCTATATCATAATGAGCTGGGTTGCCTAAGCATCAGATTTGTCAGTCAGACATAAAAGAAAATCATATGTTTGTTTTGCCAAAAGTTTCAAAATCGATAGTATAGGTCTTGCAGCACTTCTTTTATTCTCATATCTGCTACAGTTTAACTTTGTCTTGCATTTGTTTAATCTTTCTGGGCCATTGAGAAATTTCCTAACATCCATGAATTCGATTCTGATGATAATATTCAGTCTACGATGCATGGAAGGTTCATGGGTCGAGCATGATCCGTTCCATTGTATCGGAAATTGTGAATCCTGGCTAGTATCGGTTTGTTCAGAGTGGACAATATTCCGGTCAATGGGGTCCATGGCTTATCATAATGAAAGACGATCTGGCAAAGTCACATAACCATAAACAATGACAATTTTGAATGTATGACATACAATGTGCTACATCACTGAAAGCTGCCTGGATATGGCATCTAGAAACCTTCGTGTCTGACACACGGTGCTCTCTCTCTTACCGAATACAGGCCCTGCATTAGGTAAGACCTCGGGATTTTCATATCCCCACGCAGCATTATGCTTGTGTACTGGTTTCACTCTCTGTGGATCCACACAGCATCGATAATTGGTAGTGGTCAGGTCATGTATTCCTGAGTGGGATGTGACCAAACATATTCCTTGAGTGAGAAAAGCCTGATAAACACAGGATAGTTCTTATATTTTGAAAAAGTCACTCTATGAGCAGCGGCGTCAAATGAGAACAACATTAGCCTGTATTTCGTGGAAGATAATAATGGTGAGACCATCGTTGTTAACACTATTAAGTATCGGGATCCATGACCGCTTCCATGTCGATTTTTATACGTTTTGTTAGATCTGTGATATAGATTTCCATCAAATCTTGCAGCAGGGTAGGATTCCTCTACTCATTGGCAGTGTTAATATGGCTCTCCTCGAACTACCCTTTCAGAATAGGACTGTGTTTAGGAAATCTTCACTGCAAAAAATGTTAGTGGTTAGATGTTTTTTTTAAGAAACGACTTCTGTCATTGTTTATGCAAAAATGCCCTGAAATATTCTATCACTTAACTAAAGGTCTAGAGTGCATCCTAACAATGGTTAATAGGAACTGATCTAAGAGGAACTGCCCAAATTTATAACTGTCACCTCCTGATTCTTAACGATATTATCTTGTTGAGCCACGCAATGAGTACACTAAATTGACATAATGCAAAATGTCGTTTATTGTATACTTTCCTTTTATAACCTTATGATTCTTACAAGGTAGTTAACATTATGTCTAACCTTGCTTCTGTTACCATAGTAATATCTGGATATGTCGTCTTGGTGATAACAACAACACATTCATTTATTTAATACATGGATTTTATAATATATCTTTTCTTTTCTTCTTCTTTTTAACCTAGCTGGCTAGTGCATATTTTATAGACAAGATCCGACATTTTGCCCAAAGAATATAATTAAAAATACAACATATCGTTGTAAATTATACCTGAACTTCTAATGTGTTGAATGAGTATATGAGCAAACATGACTTGTAAATATGTGATTGGTAGTCTGTAAAGTGTCCTAACACTATTTAAAAGTAGCTTCTGTGTCAGGTATTGTACAAATCAGGAATACGTTTTGAACACGCCTAGGTTCCTATTAACCACTATTAGGAGCCATTCTAAACATTATCGTCCACCGATAGAACACTTCAGATTTCAGTATATTTTTGGACATGCTAAGAGAAGATCAAAACATTTCTAAAAAAAGATTCCAAATCATCTTCAAACACTGAATTGTTTCTTTGCAGTCAGTAGCGTAGCCAGGATGTCTGTTTGGGGGGGGGACAAGTGCTGTTATAGGTACATATAGAAAAATTACAAACAAAAAATATATAAACATAAAAATATATAAAAAAAAATACAAACATCAAAGTACCAAAGTACATTGTCGGACCTCTTTGGGGGGGAGGGCTCCGGGATTCCCAGTAAGAGCCCCGAAGCAGGCTAAGCCAAGAAGAAAGATAGGCGTAGTCCCGTAGCAGACTAGAGGCCCTGGGGTTAGGTTACACATAGACACACACACACACACACACACACACACACACACACACACACACATATATATATATATATATATATATATATATATATATATATATATATATATATATATATATATATATAGATTTATCACAAAGGATATATCTCATCTGGTTTGCACGGAACAGAATATATATAAAGAATGAGCGAATTATGACCAAGTTTCGGCACTGATATAGTAGTCATTGAGAATGGAGTTTGTGTTATTGATAATCTGCACCAAGCACAAATTTACTGGGAGCAGGGTGGTTCATTGGTAGAGCTCTCATCTCTGGTGTGAAGGTCTCCTGGTTCGATCCAGCCAATGTGAGTTTGTGGTGAACAATATCACGTCCGTGCTTTTCTTCTGTTGGGGTTCTCTCTTTCCTCCCACACTTTCATTCTATCAATTCTCTCATAATCATTCATTTCCATTAATCATTCGTTTCTTCTAGCACAGAGGGTATAACCGTGGGTCGTAAAACTATGAAAGGTTTAATTTCATTTTTCGAAAGTAATTTTGTTAAAACATATTTCTAGGGGAACCTAATGGTGTGTTTGAGTCTGGAAAGGTGTTTACCTGAGTATAAAATTCAGAAAAAATCATCTTAGATTTATTTGGGAAAAGGAGAGGGGAGAATCATGACTTTGGGGAAGACGTTAGACCAAATCATGACTTTGGGGAAGGGATAAGGAACAGAAGTGAATAAAGCATTTATCTCAAAGTGCTGTCAATTAATTTTTGTTTCGTTTCGAGTTCAAGTTCGATTTAGTTACGTCCCAACTTTGAGAAAACTCGTTTAGGGATGACTTTTTGGTTTATATACAGTTTAAGGGGATTGATAAACTTACTCAGTTCTTTTATGCAAGCCTGCAACTAGGGTTTGTGTCACTCGGCTAACAACGAAATTCGGCACCCCCAATTTATTTGCATATATTGCCCATTAAGGTGCCCTTTCAACCAAGCGCCTGAGCCCAAGGTACGTGTCCAGCTTGTCCCCCCCCCCCTTCGTAGTTGCAACTCTGCTTTTATGAGTTTAATTATAATACCTAGTTTAGTGCGTAGTTATCGGTATATGAGACTCTCAGCAGTGATTAAACGCTGGTTTGTTATTAGTGTGCATAATTCTCTTCAGCTACAAGGAAGAAATTTATCTTAATATGGGTGGTCTGATCCTACAGAGAATATTAAAGAGATAAGATTATTTAAAGGAACATTTTGTTGATAAGTTTGAAAGAAGAGTATTTTCTTTTTAAATATCGATTTCCTGTTCATATTTTTATTTTAGTATTCAGAAGATAAAATAATACAAGAAGTGATTATTGAGGTATGTTCAATTTTCTAGTCGATTTCTTGCCGACGAGACGAGAAATAAATGTTGATATTAGAGACGAGACGAGACGAGAAACATGATAAATCTCGTCTCGTTTTAGAGATAAAAATGTAGACGAGACGTGAAATTTCTCGATTTTTGTGGGCAACACTAGTTCGGCCAAGCCTTACATTTTAAACACTATTCTAGTGTTACATAATTCATAGTATAAAAACGATAAATTCAAAAAAGCAATTGTATGAACATAATGATATAACCTTTAAAATATATGCAAGTAATTACATAATAATCTCCAATAATAAATAAAATTTGAATGTTGCTATATCATACGTTTTCGTGGGCCTCTTGTGACGCGGAATGATTCTGATAACTTCTAGATGAAATTAAGAAAAAATATCAGTAAATAAATTTTATACATATAATTTTATAATATGATATGAGAAAAAAATCGAGATGAAACGAGGAAAGCTTTCCGAGAATCTAGACGAGACAAGACGATACTTCTACAAAATTTACGAGGTGATACGAGACGAGAAAACCTTATTTATCATCTCGTCTCTTCTTGTAGATTATGCTATTTACCTATGGATAATGTATGAACATTCTGTAGAACTACTTTTTTAAGTTGGTGAATATTAAATTTTTGTTTATTGTTTAATTTTCTTTCTACAATAAACTGTATAGTCAGCTATTTCTGTTAAATATAAACAGTACACACACACACACATATATATATATATATTGTGTACTGTACTTGTTTAACATGGAAATGATGATGTAGTATGAAAATTTGATCTTATAGTTTATATGTACTCTTTTCTCTTATAAGAACAATCTAGCTTCATAATTTTTTTTCTGAAAATATTTCTCAATTACTTCTAGTTTTTTTGAAGTGCAGATATAGTACCCGTTCAAGAGTGCATAGTGGTAGTGGTTTGTGGTATTGTACCCCTCCAGAGAGAAACATGTAGATAGTGCTAGATTGTTGTTATACAATATACAACTTGAGGCAAAGGCACCTTCTAAGGTTGAAAATCCTGGAGGAGTGACACCATATCCTGGATAATGGTAGTGGAAATATAACAATATAGTACAGTGTCTACTACTGTATAGTACCATTATTTCGGTCATCTTGAAGTGTGTCATCTTGGATTCAGGTCCAAAAGTTTTAATAAAATGAGGGTCACCTAACATTTCGTTTTCTGGGGAAGCTTTTCATCATAAACATGCATTTGACGTTATATTCAACTTATCTCTAATCATTCAATAGTGATGTATCTTCACAATATCAGTTTATTAACTTACAATTGTCTTTCCAACCTTACAAATTATTTTATGCCTCATATTGTGTAAGACTGTAAATGCATTAAAGATTTGAGATTGCTTGGGGCATAATTTGGTATTATTCAATTCAAATCAACTCATTTTTCTTATGTGCTACTTTGGTCTGATATGAAACCATTTCAGTGGAGTGAGATATAAAAAAACTCGGAAGTCGAAAAGTAAGGCTCACCCAAAAAGATCCATCCAAATTTCTCATGCACGGAGGTTGCCTAATTTTTAAATGCCAACTAGCTTATATTTTTATATAGATATATAGATATCAGAATAAAAAAAACTATCAATTACATAAGACTGGCAGCGAACAACATACTTTTAAAGGCATAAAGAATCGTTTTCCCGATTTTCTCGAAAACTACACACGAAAATTTATCTTCAAATATGTCGATATGATTGTTAAGCTCGATATGTTTTATAGCATGATAATATAATATCTTATCTTTGGACAATGTTATAAGGCAGTTAAACTAAAATTAATTTTTAAGAGTTAATCATAACTCTGGGCTATATCTTATTAAATCATACTATCTACTGTCATCTTGATAGCGTCACAATGAACAGTTTGATTAGCGTATACTTCAATATCGGTTTCAAATTAATAGGTGGCGTGGTAATCGAATAGCATCAACTTTTAGGTTAACAAAAATTTAGTGTTTCTTTTTCGAAACCTATCCGTAAGCCTACTTTTCGTTCACCCATATCATTTTGTTCAGTTTAGTATCTGATCTTTGAACAATTCCTTTTCTTCACTAGACGCTAACAGTATTATAGAAGTGAATATTGTACGGTTCCATACCATCAAGCATAAGCAACTGCGTGTGTTTACCTACCACGAACACGTGTTATTGTGTTCAAACATAAACAGCAGCAGACGACGGAAGGAAACTACCAGGAAGACACGAACAGATTTCGAAAGAAAAACGAAGACGACCGACCTCCCCTCAAGGACCTTCCTTTCAAGAGGATGTCTATAAAAGAGAACCTCAAGAGGACAGAGCCATCAGTGCCAGTGCTGATCGCTAATCTACCTAAACTGTCTCCCAAGACCACTATGGGTTACGGAAATTTCCTCTAATCCCTACCCCTGAGGTTGCGATGAGCAAAATGGGTAATCCTTAACTACACTGTCTCCGAAGGCTACCATGAATAAAGGAGACTCCCTTTAATTACCATCTGACGGCGCTTTGGACTGACATATAACCTTCAAATGGGAGGCCACCTTGTGTACCGAAGATCTTTTCCACATTGGAAATGTATATACATTTTCTAAACTTTGAAATACTTACAAGAACTTTGTAAATTTTTATATAAGACTTCATTTTGTAATAAACGGTGTAAGGGTTTTAATCCCGGACTTATCATTTAGGCTTCATCGAACAAGTTATTGCAATATAAAAGAAAATCCTTATAGGTATATTCGAAAAACTTCAAATGAAGGAAAATCACTCAATTAGGAAACCATGTAGTTTCTAACTTTTCCCGCGAAAAAATGTACTCACCGATATTCTGAGAACGAACATTGTTAAAAAGCAACAAAAATTTACTCTATTAATGACCTATTCTTACTGAATATTACTTAGAAAAAGTACTATATTACTTTGTAATACGTTACAATATTGCTTATAAATTTATTAATGAAATAAGTTGTGTGTGTTTTTGAAATATGGACTATGAACTGCATAGACGTTCTCCAAGGATTCATCTAGAAATAACTCATCAAACCATTCAAGTAGTGTTTCTAGAATATTTAAATAGAAATATATTATACCAATTTTTAGGGTTGTTACTGAAATATTTATAACAACATATGAAAGAACAAATGAACCGAGTTCCACATTAAGAAACTAGGGGGTTTCATAATGAAGTTAAAAGTGGTAAAACTATCATTTCCGGTTATAATATACGGATAAGGAAACAGTTGTTGAGACGTTCAAACAATATTTTAAAAAAAATCAATTTCTCTCTATCTATCGTATTTAGTACTGACAAGAAGGTTTTTCAAGTGTCACTCTCCGATTTGCTTGAATAAAGGAATCAAAAATAGGACATACATGTTTATATATATATATATCTGGTAACGTCGGGGATGAAGGGATAAACATCCCCTAAAGTGCAAACATAGACATATTTTGGCAAGGCCTTAACCAGCAACGCACAATGGGAATTAGCTAGAAATTCCTGCAATGAATAAAGGAATCAAAAGCAGGACATGCGTGTTTTTTTATATCGCCCAATGTGGGGAATAAAGGGGATAAACACCCCGCTAAACTGCGAACATTGGGCAATATGGCAAAATGGGATGGATGTCACAATGTAAGTGGAGATT
This sequence comes from Thermobia domestica, assembly GCF_964235325.1. Classification (NCBI taxonomy): domain Eukaryota; kingdom Metazoa; phylum Arthropoda; class Insecta; order Zygentoma; family Lepismatidae; genus Thermobia; species Thermobia domestica. The sequence continues at coordinate 108,529,567 of NC_137462.1, read as the reverse complement.
TGCAAAACAGTGAATGAATCAACAATAATATACTAAGCAGAAATATGCCCAATGAAGAAAGCACAGCGGAAAATATTGAATGTAATCGAAATTAGAATTGTGCACCGGATGTGTGGGATATCAAGAATGAGTAGGCCTAATTACAGAATAAGAGAAACATGCAAGATTGTAGGGATATCTAACAAGATCCAAGAAAGATTACAATGAAATGACCACCTAATGAAAATAATAAACATATTAAGACTATGTGGTCAGAAGAGTGAAGGCAATGGAAATGTATGGAGGAAGAGACGTAAAGGGAGACCAAGAAAGAAATGAATGGATATTGTTAAGAAGGACTTCAGGGAGAAAGGTATAACAGGAGAAGAATTTTGTGTAGAAGACTCATCAGAAACATAGATTACACATAATAAGTAGATAGGGAGAGAAATAAGAAGAAGTGACAGTGTGAGTATAATGTATAAACGAAGACAAAGAAGACCGCAAAAAAGTTATCATTCTTAGACGTATGTTTATGAGGATGACGATGACGAAGAAATTGAATTATTTTAATCATTAACACATTATATTTAGTAGCATCATTTAACTGTTAATACGAAGTGGAAAAACTAAAGTAGAACTCACCAAGAAACTATTATTATTATTATTATTATTATTATTATTATTATTATTATTATTATTATTATTATTATTATTATTATTATTATTTTTATTATTATTATTATTATTATTATTATTATTATTATTATTATTATTATTATTATTATTATTATTATTATTATTATTTACATAGATGATTTGTTGAAGTTGAATCCAAAAATACAGTTGTCACAGCAAGTCATATTTCAAACGGCATTCCGAAACGCACTTAGAAGGTCAAATTCTCACTTGAGACGGCATTCCACCTCTGACATGGAAATTTGTCGTTCGCCTTGTAAAATAGCTCACTCGATTTTCCTCTGTTATTACGCGTCAACAGTACTAGACATTATGTATCCAGATCAACCTTAAAAAGAGTGGACTTTGGAATGCATTTCTTGTCTTAGGCTAACACCATAGAATATAGTTAATTTTAGGAGAACTTAAGTTGAAAGAAAATGAAATGTTTTGCTGTTGTGTAGAATTCAGGTAACGATATAATGGCTTGTCCAATAGCTCGAGCTTGTGTTGTTCAGTAAATTCAGTTGAAGCATAATTCAACAGGTTCAATGGATTGTTAAGTAATATGTAACACAAGCTTGAGCATTAATATGTAATTTACAAGCATTAATATGTAATCAAGCAGTTAACCTGTTGGAGGATTGTTAAGTAATATGTAATTTCATCGTTAGATTTACCAATACGCTTATTTCTAAAATTGCGGTTTTGTGTTAACACCGGTACTTTATATGATTTTACGAGATGTCCCAATTACTCTGCCTTATAATCAACTCAGTATCTCAGAAATGAAGCCTCCGTCGCCTATGAATCTTTCATATTTTTATATCATCATCATAGGTATTGTGCAATTATTGGCAGGTCACTTGCAGCAGTTGAGAAGCTCCCACACTCCACGGTCTTCCGGTAACCTCTTCGTCTTCACCTACGATTTCTCTGTTTTGATATCGTCCATTAATTGTAGTCTTCTTCGTCCCTTCCCTCTCTTTCCTGTCACCATACCCTCTAGCACGTCCCTCATGATACAGATCCTTCTTAAGCAATGTCCCAACCAGTTTCCCTTTCCCTTCTTAATAATGTCTAAAATTGTTTTTTCTCTCCCCTATCATTTCTAACATTCTTTCATTCGTTTTTCGGTCGATCCAGCTAATTCTCTCCATTCTTCTCCACACCCACATTTCGAAAGCTTCCAGTCGTTTTTCATCAATTTTGCGTAATGTCCATGTTTCTGCCTATACAGTACAATACTCCACACGAAGTATTTTATTCGTGTTTTGCTCCACTCTTTATTCAAGGTTCCATAAAATAGCATTTTCTTCCTCCTAGAGGCTTCTTTCGCCATTCCGATCCTTGCTTTTATTTCACCTTCACACTTCATATCATCACTAAAAATACTATCCAGGCAGGCACGCAGCCAAGATTTCGTAATGGGGGGGAAGGGGGCATGAAATACTGTGGTTATCACACCATGGGCTCGATCATTCTAAAATATTTTACTGGCAACATATATTGGTTTGTTAGGACAATAAAATGAGGATATGTTAGTATTTTAAAAACAAACTCTGAAGAAATATCGAGTAAAAGAATATAAAAGGGTATTGATTTTTTATTTATTTATTTATTTTATTTTATTTTATTTTATTTTATTTTTTTTACAAATCTATGTTCCTTCTGTTCATTCAAATATAACAATTTTCCTTTCGTTATGACCTCAACTATTATAAAAAGTACATATTCACTATTATAAGAAGTACATATCCAATAATGTCTTGTAAAACATTTTACAATATCTGCGTTCCTTACTCTGTTGAATAAAATGTTAACAGAACTTTCATTCCACATAACTTTTTGTTTTTGTTATTCCGTCAACTACTGTCTGTTCCAAATGACAAGTTAAAGGAGCAGTAGAAAATTGTTTCTGAAATATCATGTTTGATACTGCAGAGAAGTTATGACGAAAAATTATGACAAAAATGTTCATACTATTACAGACCGGCACTATGGTTTCGAAAGCTTGAAATTTCCCTGAGTAGTAACAGAAATTTTGAGAATTCCGTAACTTTTCTAGAAATTTCAAAGTTCCTGACTTTTCCAGGATATCCCGCTCATTCGCCACAATGAACAAGTAATTCGGCTAATGCGTTTCTCGTAAGACTGGAGTGGAGAGGAAACAATGAGGAGGGCGCATGC